>NC_046302.1:29085434-29406972 GCF_004115265.2 Rhinolophus ferrumequinum
GGACCTGGCCGGGCCTCTGCTCCGCTGGGGTCCCCACCCCTCACTTCTGAGAAGGGTGGTAGCGATGACCTGGCTCTCTCGGGTGAACTAGCCGAGCGGCGGCGTAGCAGACAGCGAGTCACGTGTGGCGGTGGGGGCGGAGCGCGACCGGCGGGGTGGGTGGAGAAAACAAAGCCCCCAGCTGTCAGTAGAAGAAGGAGGCGACAGCGCTGGAGCAGGTGAGTCAAGTGCATTTAAAGCGGTACCGCCCTGACGCACCCCGACACCCCCTGCCCTGGCGTAGTCCCTCCCAGACCAGGCTCTGGCCTCGCCTCCTCCCGCCGCCGGAGGGCTGCAGTCAACTGGTAGCGGAGCCAGTGGGACCGGGGGTCTCCGAGCCCAGCAAGAAGTTGTGCAGGGGTCGGCGCCGGGGCCCCCGGTGGGCACCCGCCGCGCTCCCGCGGGCCGTATCTCTCCTAGGGGCGCCAGCGATGCTTACCCCGGGAAAGGGGAGGGATTCGGGGCTGCCACGCTGGCAGGAGCAAAGTGGATTGGCTTGGGGGTGAGGGCCGGAGCTGTCCAGGACAGGGACACTTGGCGCTGGTGACGAAGGGGTCTGGCGGGTGCGCGCCCGCAGCGCACTGACCTAGAGGCATCAGAGTTGGGGCGCCGGGACTGAGAACGAGGGGCACTGACAGGAGCTGCGCGCTTCGGGGCAGACCAGGAAGTGCAGCGCACTGGCGCCCGCCGGCGAGGGAGCAAGCCCTGCACCCCTAGCTCTGCTGCCACCTCCGCTTCCCCTCTGGTGGAAATCAGCCTCACCACTCCCACTCTGACTCGGCTCCCGCTAGTGCTCCGGGCGCCCTGGACTCCGGAGCTGGGTCGGTGGGAAAGACAGGGAGTTATTATTTTGAGCACAAGTAGTTCTTCTTCAGGGAACACCCTGCACGCGGAGCGAGGGTTGCTCAGCGATTCCCCCACTCTACTTCCGTACGAAATTCTTCAATTCACCCTTAGAAGGGCTGTACCGAGGCCAGAAATCCCACAAAGGGGCGAAAGAGGGGTGGGCACAGAAAGACACCCCCGCCCCCGCGCCTGGATCGTTCGGAAATACAGACTTTCAAACCCCCAAAGAACCAATTGATTTGGTCACCCCTTGAGTCACTTTGCCAGCCCCGTACCAATGGTTGCCCAGTGCAGAGGGCAAAGCCATAACCTCGGAGGAAGGGGCGTTGCAGCCATTTGATCAGGAGGAGCCTTTGTCTTAACCCCCAGTCCCTTTCTGCTAGTCCTCGCTGGGTCAGTAGCGCGTGGAGTAATTAATAATTCCGAACATTAGCGGTCCCTTTATCTCTGAACCAGCCGACACTGCTGTCCCCTCCCTGCGGGTTTTCTCCATCATTTGCTCTTCCAAAAAATGGTACGTGGTCCAGACCCACGAAGGCAGAGGAGGTCACTAAACGCACTGTAGCGCAGTCATGTAAAATCAAGGGTTAAAGGGTTCAAACCAGCACCCTCCCGCCCGCCAGGAGACGGAAGAAGTTTCTTGATTAGCATAGTATCTGCCCTCGGGCCGCGCTGCGAGGCGGCGGTTCCGTCCCTGTCGAAGTGAAGCGTGCAGTCCCATCTTGATTGAGGTTTGGACGCAGCACCTGCTTCTAATCTGAGAGGACCCAAGGCTTACAGCTTTGCCGAACAAGACATTGTGGAATGAAACAGAACAGAGATCAAAAGGTAACCGAAAGAACTGCAACTTTTAAGATGCTTCTCTTGGGCGCTAAATCTAGCTGTTTTTAGTAAAGGGGGACGGGTCCTTCTTTAGCCAGTGCCCCTACCGGAAATGTCCCATTGCTTTACTAGGGTTCTTTGCTGCCAAACTAAGATATCAGGGGCCATGGGCCGGTAGATCTCCAATACAGGAGGTCTGGGAGCCCACCGGCTGGTCATTAGATAAGCTTAACTGATAGATTTCCCTCGCATGGGAAGAGTGATGCTCAAAGCAAACGTTCCCAAACTTTGTTGCCTAGTAGAATCACCTGGGGAGCTTTGGAAATCCCTGATACCTATCTCTCATCCCAGTCCATTTAAATTAGACTGTTTGGAGATGAGAGCCAGGCATCAGTATTTTTATTATTATTATTATTATTATTATTATTATTATTATTATTATTATTATTATTACTATTTTATACTCCGGGTGATTCCGTTGTGCCGCAAAGCTTGAGAATCACTGACGACGCAAAGGAAGAGTTCAGTGGACAGCAGCTGCAAGCATTGCAAGACAAGAGGCCAGTTTAACAACTTGGATGGGTGGGAGTAAAGATGCTGAAACTGGGGTGCCGCTGAAGAACGCCCTAGGGCAGGGGACTGTCATCCGTCATCTTGGATGGCAGTGACCCCTGGCACGTCGTTTTTCACCCTCTCTGCCTAGGTCTGGTTCTTAGTGGAAAGATCAGAGTTCACTGTGGTGCCTGGCTGCTGCACGGTTGGTTGTTAAGGAGACGGGTAGAAACTTTCATTCCCGTAGTGACTCACGTGTAGCAGGCAGTGGGGAAACACAGCAGAAACTAACTCAGAGCAGTCTGGTGAGTCAGCAGGCTGCACTCCAAGGCGGAGCCCGGGAATAGGAAATAATTACTCGGAGCAGCTTATTGAGGCGCACAAACGCCACTCCTTTGAAAACATATTTGAATATCTGATCAGGATCTGTTTGCTTGTATGAGCCGCGCCCTTTTCCAGCTCCCATTCTACCTGCTTCAAATAATGCTCTCTCCTGTGAGAAGGGAAAACACAAAGCCAACCAGACGTCTTGTAATTTCTTTGGTGTTGAGGCATGTAAAAAACTGTTGGAAAATAGTGAACTGGTTTAGGTGATTTCAAGTATGTTGAAGTAGAGAGGATAAATTTTCAATGCATAAATTTTTGAATACAAAAAAGTCAAATGCTGTTTGATTACACATTCAAGAGTGGATTAAAGGATCTATTTAAATAGAAATGCTTACAACTAACATTTTATATGAAATTTTATGTTTGCTATTACCCTAAGTTTTCCTGCTTAAAAAAAGTTATCCCCAAGGGACGAGCCTAAATAAGATGAACTGTTTAAAATGTACACAAAGTTTATTATAAAAAACTTAATTTTCTTATTTTTGTTACTATTTGAGTCATTATACCTCTCCTTTCTTCATTATTCTTTATATCACCATGACTCTCAACCATTTCCTAAATGCTTTCTTACTCATTCTCAGTTTCTTTAAGGAGGAACAGTGCTTGGCACAGAGCAAACTTTCAGTATTGTCAGCTACAGAACTTTGAACCACTTGAAGCACTTATTTACCCTGCTTGGTAGTCTGTCATCTCGTAGGGGCCTGCGTGTCTGCAGCCCCAATAGCACAGAGTACAAGGCCTTTCATATTCTTGATGTTGCTTGTATGTACTAAACATTATGGGAAGGTGGGGTGAACATTTGTATCAAAGCATCCTGAGTACTTTCAGTTTTGTTATTTTTCAAGACAAACATTCTGAAGATGTAGGAGCCAAAGTGCTAAACACAAAACAATTTGCCATTCTAAGCATAACCAACAATTGTTATAATACCTAACCACACTCTCCATGGGTCAAAGATTCACATCAAAAAAGTTCACTCTCTACCAATTATTAGGGGAAAAACACATATCCAACTATGTGGATGCCTAAAGGAATTCATTAAGCTAGGAGAGTTATTTCAAAGTAAGACAAATAGCAGGTTAATAGTTAAGCAGGTTTTATTATCATCTGCCTACTGCTTTCCTTAAGATAGCATAACTACATTTATATAGCCAGCATATTTAAAAGTGGGAAGTTGGGTGTATTCTTTGACCGATACCACCCAAACTAAATGTTATTACTAAATGTTAATAAGGATTTCCAAAGGCCAAAATGATGTAAATGCATCCATTCTCATTTCTGTGTAGCTTAGAAAATTGACTAGGGATGCACTTCTGAAATTCCAACCACTTTGGCAGGAGGTATAAGACATTGGAAGGCTGAAATGTAGACTAGTAAAATGGGACTAATCCAGATGAATCAGAAACTATTCCTCCAAGGAAGGCGTATACCTAGTTCTGTAATGATTATAAGTAGGACAAAAGGGGTGGGGGAGAAAAAAAGGATGTCATCTCAATTTTAGAAGCTCTGAAGTTTTTGAGAACAGATGAGAACCACCCAGTCTTATTACTTTAAATTTATACCACCATTTGGTCTTATTAACATACAATAAGACCAAATAAGATCTTATTATTAACATATAATAAGACCAATTATTAACATATAATAAGACCAATTATGTGTAGGCCCTTATTTGGTCTTATTAATTAATTATATATTAATAAGACCAAATAAGGGCCTACACATAATTGGGTAGATAGTATTCCCATATGCCTAATAGCGCAAGAAAGTCCAAAAATTAAGTGCTCTTCCAAAGTGGCAAGGCCAAGGTGAGAAGCCTGGGGTACTGATTCCTTTTCCAGGGTCTATTATACTGTTTGTTTCTTGAGTAAGTTTTGGTGTAATCTTGCCTAGAGGCTTTGACGAGACAAGTTCAGTTCTAATTCTCTCCTCCCTCCCTAAAATAGGAGGAACTATTCACGTATATCATGCTCTCACAGACTTTATCCTTAAATAACCTTTGGACTAGACCAACCTCAAATATGCTGAGCCATGGTTAGCTTCATATCTAGAAAACCAAAGTAAGAAGTTTTTAAATCTTTGCCCAAGTTATAGAAGTATAAACTCTCTTGTTTTAAGGGCCCTTAAAAGTTAGTCTCACCAGCCAACAAAATCTTAAATGCTCTGTCCAGCATCTTCACCAGTAAGTAGTCCTCTGACTAATGCTTCCACGTCTCTCTCACCGTACATTCATTCCAGGCGTGGGAGACTGTCTGCAGCATCTACTCCCTGGAGATCACAAAGATTAAATCCAAGTCCCTTATATATTCACCAGCAACCATCCTAAACATTTAAAATGAATTTATTCTCCTCCATCGGAAAAAAATATGGCTATAGTATTTCAAATCTGTTCATTGTACACATTTTTTGCTCTAAATTTGCACCCATAAGTCTCCAGAGAAGTATTCAAAATTATGGTTTGTTACACCAGAGCTTCATAGAATAGAATCATTGGGCAATGTGCTTCCCACAAACCTAATCTAGTCATCTACACAGTTCAAAATTGACAACTGACAAACTTTGTACAATGACATTAAGTTCAGGTTGCGTTGAAACCTGTGGCTCCAACTATTTCAGGGATCAGCATACTATGGCCTCTGTCCCACGAACTAGGACTGGTTTTTATGATTTTTAATGATTGAAAACATATTTTAAAAAAACTATTTGGGGACACTTAAAATGGCATGAAATTCAAATTTCAGTGTACGAAATAAAGTTGATTGCACACAGTCATACTAGTTTGCTTACATCTCATCTAGGGCTGCCTCTGTGCTACCTCCACCAAGTGGAATAGTTGCACTGAAGACCATATGGGCCACAAAGCCTAAAATATTGACTGAATATTTACAGACAAGGTTTGCAGACCCTTGATTTTTTTCAATTCAACATACTTCAGTTTTAAATGAGAATTTGCTCACTTAAAGCCTTAGTCTTTTTTCAGTGTTTTTTTTTTTCCCTTTAGAGGAGAGGGAAAAAATTTTGTTTTCAAATTAATCACTAAAGATAGTTTATTTCATATCCCCCTTTTGTGTGATTTCACTTTGCAAAAGCAGTACCTTTTTTAAATATTACATGAATTTTAGTAATATGTTTTACTGTAAAACTTCTGTACCTTAAACAAGCCCAAACAGTGCAATACTAACTCACACTGAGCTATGTCACTGTTTCCAGAGCTTTAGAAAATGGGGTAACACACCCTTGACAGCAAACCCACGGTGACACTTTGCCTTAACTCTTTAGCAGTATCAACTTCCTTTTTCTCTAACCTGTGAGGGCTTGTTTGTTTTAGTATATAAAGGCATAATTGGAGGATTTATTCAGATTTAGAAAATTTTCATTGACTGTCACTTCATACTGCTGCTTTTGGAAATAGCACTAGTCTTCTAAAGTATACATTTAAGATAAATACCTTACTACTTAGAAAGGCAGTGATCTTTTAATAATAAGCAGATATACACATAATCACTTACATCACTAAAGTCTGATATAATGCCATGTACAATGTAGTTTGAAATTTCCAAATTCTAAAATGCATCAGATTATGATCTAGAAATTCAAATATTTGCCTTCTGCCCAAAGCTCAACAGATTACTGTTAAGATTCTAGGAAGAATATTTGAAAGAACAATAACCACATTGATAGGAACTGGTCTTAATTTTTTTCTTGTAATGGTTGTCTCTCATAAAATTTCCTTCAGTTAAGAGAACTTCCTCTTTTTGATGACTTCTTAGAGCCACAGACCATTTGCAAATGAATTTCACTTAGATTAATAGAGCAACTTTAAGGGTTGCATATAACTGGTGTCTTCTTCATCCTTTCCAGAAATAGCACACCTGCAATTTAGAGACAAAAAAATCAAAAAAAGGAGTTCCTTTTTCACTAAATCAAACAATGCACTATTAATAATGCTATGTGTGAGGTACCTGAGATCAGCTAAATCATTTCTGAAAACAAGCAAGTGTATTTAATCCCATCCCAGAACAGTTGGTAGTGATGACATGTAGATAACTAAGTCCCAAGGTAACTTAACCCACTAGTGTTCCTGTTGGCATAATTGGGAGAGGAGGAGGAAAGGGGACATCTGAAGATAGATTGTGTAATTCCTACGTGGACTGGGTAAAAAATTAACTTCCTCCCTTATCATAATTTAGATTTCACATTTTACTAAAACATTTTATTTAATATAGCTCATGTCATACATACGAATATCATTTGTAGTTCTCAAGTAGTTATCTATCAAAGTAGTTCCTAAGTTAGGAACTAAGTGAATTTACTGTATTTCTAATGGAGTAGGGGATTCATAATTGTTAATTGCTTAAATAGGGGCAAAACACTTAAAAGAATTTTGCTAACAGGCAAATTTTGGTTCCAACTTAGAATTAATTATAAACACCAGAACAGAAATGACTATTAGTATTGGAAATTGGTAGAAGGGAAAATAAGCAAGAAAAGGCAGCTGGAAAATGAGGCAGTTCCTTTTAGCTTTGCTAAAGTATCTGAAACTGTTTATTGGATGTATACATAAAAGTGAAATCAAAACTAGATTACCTTCTTTAGAGTTTGGTAAAATCTGCTTTCAACAACTGATAAGCAAGAGGTGAGAGAGTGCCTGCAACCATGTTACAATTTCCTTCCTTCTTTCAAAGATAATCTTAAATCCAATCAGCTTGCCGAAATCTGATATATTAAGAACCTTTCATGATTCTACCCAAGAAACCACTATCTACATTTCCCCACTGAGCTTCTCCAGCCCTCCAAAAGTGGAAAAGGGAGAGAGCTGGAAAAAAAAACCTTCCTGCTTTGCCCCACCTGGTCCTTCCCTGAACAGGAAGCTATCAACATAACACTCTCCTTAGCTTAACTTCCAGCTTGGCCTCTATCATGATTTTTTTTTTTTTAAGTGTAGCCTTCTGGGCACAAATCTCCTAAAAGAGTTTTCACAAATCAACAGCAGTTATAAATGAGTGCTTTACATGGTACTGGCAAATCCAGAAAGCAATTTTCTGTGCAGTTTGAACGTTTAAACAACACCATCAGTGGGTATGTTAATTCACTACCCCAGCACACCTCTATCTCTTAGCACTTCAAGGTCAGTTAAAATTCGGGATATGCTTTTATCTACAGTTGCAAGGAAAAGTACAAATTTTTTGAATTTTTTGAATTTCAAAAAAATAATTTCTTTTTTAGTATAAGTATATCCCATATATTGCATGGGATAGACTCATACTGAAAAATTTAATCTTTTCATCTGAATTCAATCTGATTTAATCTTTAAATCTAAATTTCAGATAAACAATTTTTTTTTAGTATTAAATAAGATATACTCATACTAAAAAAATTTAATCTTTTCTTAAATTTCTGGGCATTTCATTATTTTTTATTGTTGTTCGTTTGGACTTTTATTTTTGTTTTCTCTTTTTGTTTTTGCTAAATTTTGTAACCCTACTCTTATCCTATAATAAACCTCAAAATGGCTAGCTTTCCTCATCCATAAAATATCTGATCTGAGACTATATTTCTGGGATAATAAATTAAAATGTCTGAGCTACCTTCATCTATTAGAGAAAAAACTCAAGCCAGTATCTGAAGTTTTCTGCACAATTTGCTTTATTAAGAGGGGAAATAAAAAGTAAAACCAGAACTAAAAAGTTAGCAACCTTTTTATTTCATGAGATATGTTAAGGTACTTTCTATTCTTTCACAGACCTTTTAATAGAATAGATACATCAATAGGTAAATCGTTAGCTCATAGTGGAGCATCTTGAGAAACCCATCAACCATGTGGGTGTTTCTAATCAAAGTTCAATCCTACATGATCCCACTGACGTTCAATCCCAAAGTGATTACAAGGATGCCTTGCTAGTCACGTGTGGTCCCAGAACCTGCAGCATCAGCATCACGTTTGAATTCCTGAAAATCAGAATATCACGCCGCACCCCAGACCTTCTCAATCAGAATGGTCACTTTAACAAGAATCATAGGTGATTCATATGCACATTAAAGTTTGAGAAGATTCAGGTTTTCACACAGAAATTGGTCTTTTTGTTTAATACCATGTTGAAATGATCTTTCACAAACTCAATAGCTAAGAAGGAATAGTTTCTTTTGATCAAATATCTTCCAAATAGGCAACTACTGTATTTCTATTTTATTCATGTGAAAATCCTAAATGATTATTTCTAATATTGTTTTACAATGAGCATATATAACAAAATAAGACAAATGTAAGTTTCAGAAAGGTTCTCATATGGACTAACTTCACGGCCTGTTATAAATTAAGAGTCTGGATTATCCTTGATTATTAACCTATAAATTAGGTGGCATGCATTCCCTGGCCCTCAGATCACCAGCAAAGTCTCTTTTGTATTTCTTCATTTCATGTATTGTAACTTCCATAATAATATTCACATGTCAACACCACACATTCATATATTTCTATCCCTAGGTTCCTCTAAAACTGAACAGAGGGCATGCAGATTGAGCCTTTGGCAAATTCCAAACTATTCTGTGACATTTTAAGTTTTAATAAGTCATTTCAAAGGTTCCATATATTTTAATTCCTTTTGAGTTCAAAAACCTCACTTCTTTATGCCAGCCTGCCTGTTTTCTTTGTGTGTTTTTTTTTAGAAATTATAGTGTTGTATCATAGAAATAATTCTAAAATTGGAGCAAGAACGTCAGAAGGCCTAATGTTTAAAACTGGTTCTACTGATGCCTGGCTGGGTGACTCCGGAGATATTACTTAACATTCTTCATCAGCATCCCCGAAATCCAGTTTTCTCATCGTCAGATGGAGACAGGCATTGTCTCACCAGATTCTTGTAAGGATCAAATTAGATAACGTGTGTGTGGGTCTTCATGATGACTGTCATGTACAGTGACGATTTGTTTAGTGATCTGTTACAGATAGGCCTGGCAGTTCACTAAATATTACATGATGTGGTTTCCTGCAACATGCCTAATTTGGAAGAAAGGTGATGTTAATTTTTATACACAGGGAAGGAACCATAGCCCACATGTCTTATCAACATGTAGCTCATGGCTCACTGTCCACGGTAACCAATGGTTGCTAACCACAACTCTCCGTTCTGCTCCTTAGAAATGTAAAGTTCTCCTCCTGGCTAAGGAACCAGGGCTCCAAACTATGAATTCCTCATCAGGGTGCCACTTATTGCTCTGCGAAGTCAAAAGACAGAAGGGTTTCTTTATTTTTCTGCAAGAATTCTACACAATTCCTCCTGCATTTTTCCCCACGAAAAATCATTAATGGATTATAAAACATGCTTCAATATTTTGAATTACTCAAACTCTTTTAGTAAAATTATGCCAATGATGCCCTGGGTATAAAATATTATTCCTTCAGTTATTCCATTGATAACACATGTTTTCATGTAGCCATCATAACTATGTCACTACATAATTGTAATAAGTTACTAGGTGGCTTTGTATCTTATCCAATCACATAATTCCAAATTGGAAGAAGCTGCATGGTCATTTTGTTAAAAGACACCTAGGTGCAGAATCCCCGCCTCCGCGCGCGCGCGCGCGCGCGCGCACACACACACACACACACACCAGAACATGGAGGAGAAACTTATTCATCCTTTTGTTGTTTTAATAAATACAGCATAAATTCATTAGTGAAAGTCTGAAAAAGATGCGGGAGGGGCATGAGGAGACACACTCCTAATCTTACCACCTCCACGCAACGATTACAAAAACTATTTTTATTTTTCTGTAAAGCTCTTATTGTCTGTATTCACATGCAATAATATTTCACATACATTTTTCCTTATTATATTGAACATTGTTTCCCATATCCAACATAATGTTTCTAGCTTTGATGTCTTTGCACATTCTTCTGCCTGAGATATCTTTCCCTAGTTATCAAGCTCAGCCCTTGTCTTATCTCAGGTGTTAATTCTTCTAAGTTCCTGCTGCTCAGAGGGGGCTCATGGACCAGTGGTATCAGCATCGCCTGAGAGCATCTAACAAATGCCAAAGCTCCAGCCCCACCTCAGACACTCTCAATCAGAATCTGCAGTTTAATAAGATCCACAGGTGTCCATTGTTATGGGTTAACATTTGAGAAACTGTCCTGGAAAGCCTTTCCCAACCACCTACCCATTGCCTCTATCCAGCTCCCACTGGCACCCCCATCCAGATTAGGTTAGGTGGTTTGCCTTTAATCCCCGACACGTGGGCCTCCCCGGCACATAAAAATTGGTTAGAGAGGGGGATGGACTCAGTCATTTTCACATCTCTCAGGCCTAGCATAGTGCTTAACCTGTAAGAGTTCCCTTTTTTAGTATTGTTTCATCATTTCCCAACACCACTGCTTTGTAGCTGAAGAAATACAGATGACAGTTTTCTTCCGTGCTGGGAAATGGGGTCCTCAGGTAGGACTCTCTTGATCGTTGGTCTGTAGTTCCCTTTTGTTGCAGTCTTTACTGTGGAAAACATTCCGGGGGCAAGAATGCTTCTTTCTCTGCAAATAATTTCTGAAAGTCCACTGCTGGAACTTTGTCCCTTTTGCTTAAAATGTCAATATCTGTTAAACACCAATATCCCTGGGAGGAACTGCACTTAACGTTTGGTGTGAAGGTTGAGCAGCTGGCAGATTTTGGTAAGTGTTTGGAGAGAGACATAGAGATAATGGTTGTCTGACAGGAGAAAATAGGGAATACTAGTAAATGCTATAAAAAATAAAAAATAAAAATGGTGGGATGCTCCAAAACAACTAATTCTGACAGATGTTAGAATATTTTTTATCTTGACTCATATCATAGGTCACTTTTTCATTAAAAAAAAAATCACATTTCTTATCTATACATCTCAGAATGGGATTTTCCCCCCATCCTGCCTTTTAGCCAGCCCTTCATTTAAAACAAACTACTGATACCCTGGGGATTTTTTTTTTTCAGATATTTGTTTTAAAATTGCAGAAAAGTGCAGGTACTTCTACACTGATGTTTCTAAACTCACATTGAAACTAAACAACAACTGAACTCTGGGGAGCAAACCACTTGGTCTTTTCATTGTGGACGGAATGTTTTGTGACCTCAGGGATGGACAAGCTGATGGAGAGAGACTCAGCCTAGAGGCTGCTGTTAGGAAGTAGCAGGAGACTTATGAGGGCTTTGGAATCAAATTGTACAGAACCCAACACATCTGTCCTGCGGGGCTGTTGTTTGTCTTCTGTGAAAGGAACAAGAGGCTCCTGGTACTGCTTACCAACAGCTCTCACAATTAGCTACACAGACCGCAAGGAGTATCATTATATTCAAGATGTGAGGCTTCCCCCTCCTCCACCCTTTCACGTCTTCTGCTGTGCTTACCCGTCACCATGGACATCAACTCCAGTGGAATTATGGATCTGAGTTAGTCAGGTCTATGTCTTGTGGAAACGTGTATTAGGTTGTCTTTCTGTCCTGAACTGCTTATCTGAGTGTCTGTGATGATGCTATGCAGGGTAATTTGCCCAGACCTGGGACCTTGGGTGCAGTTTTGTAAGAGTCAGTTGACACCTTCAGCGTGTTGAGCAATCTGACATGAGGTGAGCCATGAGGGATGGGTAGAACAATTGTTGTGTTGTATACACTGTAGCATCGAGCCTACGTCCATTGAGTCATATTCTCCCATGGGACTTGTGGCCCATCCCAGTGGAAGGAGAATTTTTACAACATATTCTTGTGAGGTTTGGTGGTGTTTTAAGGTTTACCCTTGGAATCTGAGAGCCATGTGCATTTTTGTTTGTTTTTCACATTTTGGGGGTTTGTTTTAAAATGTTCTATAGTTACTCACCTTGGGCTTTGGTACTACTCAATGATTTTGTATGACTTTAATCAAGAGATTTTCATATCTTTGATTTTTCTCTCTGAAAATCTATGCAAATTTTGTTACTACTGGTCATGAGTAGAAGTTCCAGAGATAAAAAATTAAAAGAGAAAGTTAAAATTATTCCAGATATGAAGAGTTAGAGAAATCATAGTCAAAGAGGAAGCAGCAACATCTAGCAAGATATTCAAAGGAAAAATAAGCGTGAGTTAGGACAAAGAATGGTTGTCTCTAACTACCCCACTAATTCAAACAACGATCTTCTTTTAAAATCTTTGCAAGTTAGGCACAATACCATTCTTTTGTTCTTATTATATTAACAATAAGCCAATCGAAACTGATTGTCAGGAGGCCTTGTTCTCATCCTTCCTCTGCTTAAAGTGCAATCCAATTCACCTGTTGCCCTAGCCTCATTAATGAAGAGGGTATCTTATCTTTACCTATCCTTTCTCCATGAGATAAGTGGTTTTTAATCCATCTTTCTCAGAATAAAATATAATAGAAAATTCAGTGGGAACTATATTTTTTCCTTTGGACAATCTATAATTTTTTCAAAACGTGAGGAACATATAGTTTTGATAGTCTATTAACACATTGAATTATTTAGTTAAATTGGAATAGGCAGTAGTGATAAAATTCAAACTTCCATTTAACACATGGAGAATGCCATTATAGCACCTCAAAATATAAAAGCAGTGTGATTTCTAGCAGAATTTTTAAGCATTTACTTAGCAACCCTCCTGAGTTCATTTTTCCCTGTGCATATGGTTGTTAGTGTTGAGTCATCCCTCCATCAGTTGGCCTGGGCTGAGATATAAAGAGGTATCATATCCTATTAGAGATAAGAGAAGACATGGAAAAAGCAGAACTACTAGTCCAGTCTAGCAGTGAGTTGTATTGCACTGCCCCGACAAAAAGGCCTGTATCCTATGATTTCCTGTGTCTACACAGTTACTGGACACTAATATGGCACCTGCCTAAGACACCAGCTCATTCAAGGACAAGAAGAAAAGTAGATTTAAAACACAGGGCTTGGACAATGGTAGTCCGTCTTTTGAGGGAGGTTATAGCAACCCTCTGGCCACTGTCAGTCTTAATTAGATCTTACATGGTACCCTTTCAACATTTTTAACATGTTACTGTGTCACTTTGGATGGTCAAAGGAATAACAGATTATAAAGACAGGACACATATAAAGCATGGTTTCCACAATAACCCAAATACTAACTCTGAACCCTGGGCTGAGGAAGTGAATCTAACCCCACTCCCTCTGTGCTACTTTCCTGCCTCATGAACATTCTGCTCCTTTTCATTATCAATCACACTTGGGAGGAGAGGAGCCATTCTTCTACTCCAACTACTTTATTTTCAAGGATATCTGATTAAGATGGATAAAAGCACAAGTGAAAATAATTGTCAAAAATTTCACAGAATTATCATGAAGGTGGTATTTCTTATGTGTGTAGTTTGTCTCGTTTTTTTTCCTTCTTTAAGAATTTTACTTTTGTACATTTAGCACTATGAATATTCTAATCTAGAATAGAAAGGGCAATCTATGCCTACTATGGGAAGTAGCAGATGGGTAAAGGAGGATTCTAAGAAGGGAGGGTTAGGCTCACTTTGTATGAAAAGAACTGAATTTCTCTTTTATTATAGCTTTCACATTAGATGGTTTCTGGGGATTATCTTTTATTTTTACAGAAGTCCAAATCACACAGCCGTAAGTTTATGACATCATTGCTATTCTGAACATACACCACCAGAATCCCATTATCAACCAGCTATAATTTTTCAAAAACCCTTAAATGCACAATGTGGGTCATTGGTAGTTTTGCCTTTCTGAAGGAGAGGAATGTTTTGTACCATTCTCACAATACCCAAGATTCAGTGTAATTTGACCTCCTTTACTTGCCAGATAATCTCATTTGGTTTTGGTTTCCCTGGTGTGTGCTCAGCTCTGAGCTTCCCGGCAGTCATGCCTCTAGTCCCGTGGGGGAGTTGAACTGGGCAGGCTCTCGGCCCCCCCTGCTGCCCCTGGGAAGGCCCTTAACCTGACTGGAGACCACTAATTGAGGAGGCGCTGGTGGAGGCGGAGCTCTCTGGAAAGCTGTTATCGAGTAGGATCAGCCTAAGGATTAATAGCCTGTGACCTTCTGTTCATGGTTACAAGCTGCTTTATTCCTAGAAAGCTGCGGACCTCCCACACTAAAGAATGTGACATACAACTGGAGTGATTCGAAATCTCTAAGTAGCCAAGGGGAGTTTGGAATTTAGGCTACAGCTCATTCTAAAACTCCAGAGAGAGCTTAGTCAACTCCTGAGAGGAAAACTTGGGTTCGGGTCCCAGCAGTGTTCTCTTCTTGGAAAAGCTGGGAGCAGCTGGGGAGGCGGGAATTCTTGTCTCTTTGTGAGGAGAATGTTTTAATCTGTGTTGACCAGAATCCTCGTTGGCTACATACATTGCACTAAAGAAAGCTCTTAAGTTTTTCAATGGCATGGCATGACTGGAAATATTTTTACAACCCTTTTTTTTCACTCTGATATCCCTCTCATGTGCCTGTGGCTTTATGGTCAGACAAGGAAACAGTCTTTTGGGGTGTGGGGGACTCTCTAGCTGATGTTCTGCTCCTATGCCTCACACATGGGATGCTAGAACTCTGAGTTTGTTTAAAGAAAGAAGATTTGAAATTTCTAGAAAATGAGGGAAAATGGACTTTTGTGAATACAGAGAATGTGCTTTGTTAAAGAGTTTGGCGCTGTCATGACTCTTGTCCTAACAAAGATATTTAGTCTTTCAAGTGAAAACAAAACCAACAAGCCCAGAGAAAGCATCTGGTTTATGGCTGCTGGCATGAAGGGAGATTCTGCAAGCTCCTCTTTAGGTGGGGGTGATTAAGGGTATGCCCTCACTTAGTATGTGGCCCATGTTAGAATACGGGACACCTGCCTTGTCACCCAAAAAAACCACCAAGGATGAAATTCTATTCCTGTGCAAATAATAAGATGTGGGAATTTTGGAAATTCTTGCCTAGCATGAACTGGAAGGTATGAGAGGTCATTTCCAAAATGCAGACTGCATCAAACTGCTCCTTAGGAATCACTTCTGCTTTTGAGTGTTTTTGTTCATATCAATATTTTGAATTTTAATGCAGGGTTGAGAAGGTAAATGTAGGAGAAAGATAGGCAAACTTGGACAGCAGAATGTTGGCGATGGTTTCTGAGTGCTAAAATTGTGGGTGAGATTTTTTTGCTTGAATCTGCAAAGTGAAGCAAATTTTCCACCCCAACTTGCCTAATGCTTTGGGGCTTTGTTCTTCTCTGGCAAAACAGTAAGAGAATAAAAGAAGGGAGTTATCTTGTTCAATTTTAGTTGCTGTCCGACCTCCTGGTTTGTTAAATTAAATTTTTATTTTGAGACAATTGTACATTAACATGTAGTTGTAAGAAACAATACAGAGATATCGCATGTTCCTCAGTTTCCTCCTTGATGTTAATGTCTTGAAAATCTATAGCACAATGTCACAAGCAGGATATTGACAATGATACATTTTCAAGATACAGAATATTTTCATCACCATGAGGATCCCTCATGTTGCCCTTTTATGACCAAACCCTCTTCCCTCCAGCCCTCACTCCCTCCTTATCCCTGGCAACCACTAATCTCTGTTCCATTTCTACAGTTTTCTCTTTTCAAAAATGTTAGATAAATGGAATCATACAGCGTATAGCCTATTGGACTGGCTTTTTTCACTCAGCATAATTCTCTGGAAATTTATCCAGTTTTTTGCATATGTCAATAGTTGGTTCCTTTTTATTTCTGAGTAGTAGTCCATGGTATGGATGTGCCACAGTTTGTTGAACCATTAACCTGTCAAAGGATATCTGGGTTGTCTCCAGTTTTTGGCCATTATGAATAAATCTGCTATAAAAATACGTTTTAGCTTCTCTGGAAAAGTGCCTAGAAGTATAATTGGTAGGTTGTATAGGTAGTTGCATTTTATTTAAAAAAAAACAAAAAAATCTAACAAGCAATATATGAATGAATGAGTTTCTTCTCATCCTCACCAACATTTCATGCTGTCACTTTATTTAGCCATTCTGATAAGTACATAGTGATATCTCATTATGGTTTTTAATTTTTGCTTACCTAGTGGCTAATGAGGTTGAATATCAGTTCATGTGCTTATTTGCCCTCTGTACATCGTCCTCAGTTAAATGTCTGCTCATCTTTTGCCCATTTTCCAATTGTTTTGTGTTTTTACTGCTGAGTTTTGAGATTTCATAATTTTAGATACTAGTCCTTAGGTAGTTTGCAGATATTTTCTTCTAGTTTATACCTTTTATTTACATCCACATCACATGGGCAAAAGGTCTTAATTTTGATGAGGTCTAATTTATCAATTTTCTCTTTTATGGATTGTGTTTTTGGTGTCAAGGCTACAAAGCTTTTTCCAACGCCCTAGATTCCAAAGATTTTCTTCTATTTTTTTCTAAATGTTTCATAGTTTTACATTTATGTAGTGATTCATTTTGAGTTAATCTTTATATAAAGTGTGAAACTCTTTAACTGCTCTACATCTGCCCAACACCACAGAAAGAACTGTTGCCTCCCCTGTCGCCCCCATTGGAGGGGAGCCTAGGCTTCCACCCTCGCACGATTTTGTCTCATTGAGCACCTACTATATCCTGGAGCAAACGTTCTCTAGGTGTTTCAAATCAATGGCAAAGGCCTGGCTTTTAAGGCAGCATGGTGTGGATGAGAGAGAGCTGATACTAGAGTCCGTCAAATTCAGTTAGAATCTAGCTGCATGATATTGGGCAAGTGCTCTACTACGCTGAGCCTCAGTTTTTTTCAATTGTCATAAGATGGTTTTGAGGATTAAATAAGATAAAATATGTGAAATGACTTGTGCAAGCATGTTCAATAAATGATCTCATTCTTCTCCAAACTGATCCACTGCAGCTGTTGGAAAATTAGCAATGGGTTGTTGTCAGAGAACAGAAAAATGCCAGTTGTGTACAGCAATCCTGCATTTTCTAAGGGCTAATTACCAGGTTCATAGATTAAACTAGGAACCTATGCTCTTGCTTCCCAGCTTGGTGGCCAATACTTTAACTAGTACCCAGTAGCTACATTACTAGGCAAAGGGGACAAATGAAAATATTATTCTGATTCAGTTAACATTTTCTAGAAGATTGGAAAACTTAGAGAAAGAAACTGATATGGATGGGAACAAATTCTCTTTAAATCTGACTTTTTAGTTTTATAGGCTTTCATTAAATTACAGGGAAAAAATGTGAATTATTCATAAAATTAAATTCTGCTATAAAACACATAAAGCAATTCTACCTGTTCTATCTGAAGAAAAAGAAAAATGTTAGCTTACCTGAGTACAGTTCTTGAAACCTTTCATGCTAAATTTTCTGATTTTTAAACAAATTACTACTTTTACAAATTACTTTTGCGCTCCCTTATTGAATAGTGTAACATTGAAAATTCAGCTATCACTTTTACTGTTATTCTCTCAATACTTACCATTTTATTTTCGTTTTTTTCTTTCGCCATCGCCTCTTTCCCCTATAGAAAAAGTATAAAATGCCTCCTCCTCCCTTTCTTAAAATCCTTCTCCCAATGACATCTCTAGAACTATGTCTGGGATTAATGACTTTGTGTTGGATCTACCACCAATATTATATTTTTATATAATTGATTTTAAACTGAATAAGCACCAAAGGCATTTCTGAAAGGGCTATATACAAAAACCACAGAAAGCAATGTACCAGGAAAGGGCTTAGTTGGAAGGTGGAAAGAGGTCACTTCTAACGTGTTTCTTGGAGAGGTGGGAGGGCCAATAAAGCTTATGTGCATATGCATCTTAGGTCCTTTTTATCAGCATCTGCCCCAGTTACTATCCTCCCCACACCCCTAACATTGGACCCTCAAGACCTGGAGCTCGGACACCTTTCTCAGCCTCTAGAATTTGATATGCCCCATTCATCAGTTTACTGTCTTATCATTTAGCAAGACCATGTTGTGAAGAGAAATAGTTTATTCATATAAAGAAAGTAAATTTGCACTTGTTGGTATATATATTTTGAAGCTTGATCCTGGCATTGCTTATCCTGTTAAAATTAAACATAACTCTTTTGTCTGGAAGACTGAGCCTGTGTCAATACTAGAATATAAAACCTGCAAATTAACTTAGATTTGAAGAACTCCGTACTTTAATTTATGGCATTTGAGACCACTGAGGCACTGCTTCCTGGGGTTATCTGCTAACACGATTCTCATCGCATCAGACTATCAGGGAAAAAAGTGAAAAAAAAAATTCTCTGCATAGGACTGATATTGTACTAAATATTCACCAACTATAATAAACCAACCTAGAAATTAATCTAATAATATAGCTTGAGAACCTTATTGTTTTGCTGACTTAATCTCTCTCATGGTAAAATCAAATGAATTTGGATATTTTGTGTACATGTTTTCTTTAATTTCCTTTTCCACTGCTGGCCACACCCAATTAACTAAATTATAACTCTTTCCTCCAATGTTTTCATCATATTAATTGCTCTCGTTATTCTTTTTTTCATTTTTACTGTCGCAGCATCCCAATTCTCAGAGGAACAGTTCATCTCGACAGGCAGGGAGAGAGCCTGGATGCTCAAGGTAAGGTTTAAATATAAATTATGTTGTATGACTTACAGGTTAATGTTTACAGATTAAATGGAAGTACTATTAATGCTTTTGCAACAGATTTCTTTTCAAAATTCCCTATACAATAAAAGTAAATATTTGAGTAAACATGCTTTGTTAAAACATTATTTTTCAAACTATATTCCATTTCCCACATGCACTAAGGGCTAATTAACTGCTATCAGCAATTCTTCTAAAAATGGTCCAGCCAATTAAAGTTTAATTTTGGAGATCTTATTAATGATAAGTGAAAGGAAAGAATATCAAGATAATAATCGAAGGACCTCATGACATTTCTAATTGTGAATAAATGAGTATTTTATCTCGTGAAAAATCAAGGCAACTGCTCTCTTGGCTTTATAATAGAGAGAGACGGGTATCTTGAAAAGGAGATGAAAACCTGGAAAGCCTCTTTTTTTTCAGTTTTGGGATCTGTATTTGAGACAACCATTTGACCGTCAGTTGTTTTTCACTGGTACGCTGCTGAGTGTATGTATAATAATGCCTTCAAGGTTCACTTCCAGGAGCTCCCTAGAACAAAGGAGCAATCAACTAAAATTCCACCAGATGGCAATATTTGGAAAGCCATCCAGAGTGGTTTCAAAGCTATGAGCTACTACTGCTCACACAGAGAATTATCTCACAAAGTATATCGTCCTAGATTTCATCCAAGGTGCTGTAAACACTCTTTTGTCTTATTTCTTTTTTCCTCACAACATCAAAGATGTTTCCAAGGGGGAAAATAAAAGGTGTATGGAGTGTACGTATTTTGTTTTTCTTTCTGGAATGATAAACTTAGAACTTCATTCTTATATAATTCTCCAAACTGTATTGGTGAGTATTAAAAACTCAAATCAATGGATAGTATACCATATTTGTCATGGGGTTTCTTTGTAACAAGTGCTATGGTTGATGATCGTTTTTAAATTATTTACTTTAGAAGAGAAACCTAAAATACTTCTTGTAAAAAAAAAAAATTTTTTAAGGAGTTACCTCAATATTAAACCAAGTGAAATTTGCAGGTACAAAAGTATTTGTATTGAATTGAAATAATTAAGGTTTATTTAAGGTTTATTTAAATAGGATGAGTAAACTTTTCCCCTTTTGCTATAATGAAAGTAGAGATACTGTACCCTGAGTGGTGTCCAAACAGCTGGATTCACCAGGGATCAGAGCTGGCTCAAGGGCAGTGTTGGGACAGAGAGAAGTGGAAAGGTACCTGAGGGCAATTGAAATAGGAAAAACTGGGGGGCGGGGGGAAGTAGATGAGGGTAAAGGGGATCACATATATGGTGATGGAAGGATAACTGACTCTGGGTGGTAAACACACAGTGTGATTTATAGATGATGTAATATAGAATTGTACACCTGAAATCTATGTAACTTTACTAACAATTCTCACCCCCAATAAACTTTAATTTTTAAAAAAAATTAAAATTAAAAAAAAAAAAGAAATAGGAAAAACCAAGAAGAGGAGTCACCTAAACTTTCTTCATACATGTTAAACAGTTCCTGAAAAGATGTCGAGTGCCCTTTGAAATCTGCTCTTGTGCTACTAGCCCTTCTAACGGGGGGCCTATATGTCTGGTGTCTGGGACAATCCTGGTTTACTTCTGTTGTCATGGAGTAGTGTCTATTTAGCATCCCCGTTACCCTCAAAAGTGTCTTAGTTTGGATGATAAATGATATGATCACCCTATCTTCCAGGTTGGCACATATGAAGAAAAAGCAATAGACAAAGGTGGTACAATACCTAAATTGGGTGTCTGTTCATAAACCTCCTCTTATATCTGGAGCTACAGGACAAATGACTTTTCTTTTTTTTTTTCCTTATAAAGAGCTACCTAGTAAATATTTTCTGCTTTGTGGGCCATATAGTCTCTGTTACAACTATGCAACTTATTGTAGTGTGAAAACAGCCATAGACAATAAGACAAGTGAATGTCAAACTTTCTGCAAATCAAACTTTATTTGCAGAAACAGACTATAGTTTACAGGCCCTTGTGAGAGAAAAGAAAGTAAGGGTGTAGTACATGGTAGAGAACCAAGAAGACAACCATTCTCACTTCCTCTCCTCTTCATCTCCCTTCTGGGTTGCAGCCTCCTTATTTAACCCTCTCAGGAACTAGTATTAATAGTTTCTTTAAGGGAGTAATCTCATCATCAGTTGTATGGTGTCCTGAGATTTCCTTTGCTGGGTCTGCTTGTTTCTCACTCAAATCTGTTTCTGCACCGTATTCAGCATGGCTGTGTGTCACACCTCATGACGTAGCACAGCACCCCTAGTCAAGTATCACCTGAATCCTAGAATTAAGTACTGGAGCAATAGCTATTTAGAAAACAATTTCATTTTATGCTTCGGACCTCACTAAATAATTGTCTATGGGAAATAGACATTAAAGGTTCGTGTTGACTATGCCAAAATTTTTATTATAAAAACAAATGTAAAAAAATCTTTGGAAAAAAAGAAAATCACCCATAACACCATCCCAAATAACTGTTTTTCTATTTTTGCGTATTTGCTTTCCCCATAAGTTTTCCTATTTTTCTACAGTAGATATCATAGTGCTTATGAACTTTGTATTTTACTTACCGTGTTTCCCTGAAAATAAGACTGGGTCTCTATTAAGGTTTGCTCCAAAGACACATTAGGGCTTATGTTCAGGGGATGTCCTCCTGAAAAATCATGCTAGGGCTTGTTTTCCGGTTCGGTCTTATTTTCGGGGAAACACCGTAGCAGTGGACACAAGCCTCTTTCACAGGTCCTCAGAACGATCATTAGCATAGTGGAAGAGTATTGTTATAGCAATGTGCCATAATATTTTCCAATTTTTCACTAAAAATTGCTATAATAATTTTTTGTGTGGATGTTGTTGATTTAGTTGGTTTGGTTTGGTCTGGTTTAACTTGTGTTTTTGGTTTTGTTGTCCATCTGTTTCCTTAGGACAAAATCCCAGAAATGGGATTATTATTCAAGGATATGACCATTTTTTATGACTTTTAATCTGGTTCACCATATTTTTTCCCAAAGTGTTTGGGGTACCTAACATTTGCAGTTTGAGGGTACTGGCCTCACCACAACTTTATCAGAAACAGCATTTCAATAATATTTACTGAATGTTTATATGTAAAAAACTGTGCTAATTGCTTTGATATATCCATGTATATGAATAATGTGCTTATTCCACAAGCATTTATTGAGAACCTTTATGAACTGGGTATTGTAGGATTTTGGTGAGGAGCGAGAGATAGCTTTTGTCTCAGAGAGTTTGACTTTACTTGGGAAGTGAAGATATATACATAAATAACTATAATCAGATATAGAGAAAGAGAGGTGCCATAGGAGAAATACAGTTAAAATATTATGGGAGTTTGAGAGGTTTGGGGGAGGTAGAGATGGCATGTGAGCTGAGCGTTGAAGGTAATATGTTGGATTGGGAGACTCAGAGATGTTGAGATTTGCCATTCATTCCATAAACATTTATTAATTGCCAAATATATGCCAAGTTCTATACTAAAATCTAGGAATATGAAAGTGAGCAAGACAGAGGTCTTAGAGCTTACTATCTAATGGAGTAGAGAATCTTTAAAAAATCATTGTAAGTGTGATAAGTAGGATAACTTGTCTGGCAGAGGATACATGGGAGTAGCGATGAAACAAGGGTTTCCTTTGAAAAAGAGCGTTTTCATGGCTCCTCTTTTGGTACAGTCTTTATCATTAGTTATTATCAGAATCTGTGGGCGATCTGCTGCTGGAAGTTGGAGGGTTATTCTAGTTGTACTGACACACATTCCAATAAAAAATGGCCCACATTTACAATTAGTCCCCCGCAGAAAGTACATTTACTGAGAATGCACAGAGCATAGGGCTGGGATCAACTGACCTCTATCTTGGCCCTGTCCAGCTGATGACTGAAGCAAATCACTAAGAATTAGAGGGGTTCTTTTGTGTTTTGTTTTTTAAACAGCTGGAGGGAACCTCAATAATGATCTAATCCAACTCACTCGTTTTATAGATGAACACTCTTGGGTGAGGAGAGTTGAGTGACTAGCCTATTGTTAGATATTTGGTGACAAAGCCAGGGCACCAGAACCCTGCTTGAGACTCTCACATGCTTATTGTTCTATACTTCCTGCTCTAATTTTGTCCCCTGCCTCCCCTATACTATAGGGGTAATAAGAACTAAAGAGAGAATTAGCCTAAGCATTCCTTGTGCACAAATAAACAGTAATATGTATTATATTTTACCCATCTCAGACCACAGTAAAAAACTTTTAAATTTAAAATTTTTAATGAAAATTTTAAATATTAGTGAATAAGTGAGTGGAAAGAAAGGCAAACTTGGAACAAATTCTTTCATCTGCCATTTACCTTCTTTATCATCTGGGCAACTAAGTTGACCTCGCTGAATTTTTACATCTTGAGTTTGTTGTGAGAATAATTTGAGGTAACATGAATGTTGGGTACATCACTCAGCAAGTGTTTATTTTCTTTCTCCTTCCCTCCTCGAGCTACAGGTTCTTCAAAGGTTTCCTTTTGTTTATTAATGAGGTGACCTTATAAAACTCATGAGAATTCAATGATGGAATGAGAGTACATTCGTAAAAGTATCTGGTACGTGGCTTCACGTTCTCATTTCTGAATTTCCCTTAACTATGCTTAAGTAGAGGTCTAGAGGTTTTTATTGCTGGTTCTTATTTTCTTCAGTAGCTTATTTTATATGGTTGGTGGACATGTTAGTGGGACTTAAGAATTCATTCATTTTGTCAGTGATTTACTTTAAAATGATTTGTCAAATATAGAGAGATGATAAAGAAAATATGGCTAGATGAAAAAATATGGCTAAATGTTAACAATTACTGAATACAGCTGGTGGGTATGAGTGTATGTTATACTATTAACAATTTTTTCTACTTTTCTGGATTTTTTTAAAATTTATTGGGGTGACAATGGTTAGTAAAATTACAGAGGTTTCAAGTGTACAATTCTGTAATACATCATCTATATATCACATTGTGTGAACTTTTCTGGATGTTTAAAATCCCCAGGACAAATTTTTTGTTGTTGTTGAAGAATCACGTATTAAATAAACCTCTACCATAGCTCCATCACTGTGCAAAGTGCAGAGGGTACATTTTGGGCAAGAAAGTCAAGGCCTTCACCCGAATGGATCTATGAGCTGTTACAGGGACGTTAATGAAGCAGGCAATTCTACTACAGGGCACTAAGCACTATGGTGGGAGTATAAGATGCTGTGAGACCCCTAGCAGCAACAGTGAAGCCAGAACTAGTGCAGAGAAGTCAGACTAGGCTTCCAAGAGGTGATACCTAATCGGAAACCTGAAGGAAAAGGAACAGCCAGCAGGTATTAGGGTGCTGCAAAAAGGGAGGGTTATTTGACCAGAGAGGGTAGCATCTTCAAAGACCTGGAGAGGAGAACAATAAGAGAAACATACGACATGTTAGTGAAACTGAAAGAAGTTCAGTAATGAGTTGCAGCATTATGGGAGTAGTGAAAGATAGGGCTGGATAGACAGATCTGGAAGGACCTTATGAAGCCAATGAAGAATGTTGGGTTGTATCGTGAAGGTGATGGTTAAAGTTTTAAGTAGAGAAGCTGAACTACCTGTTTTATGCTGTCTTAGAATGGTCACTCTGGCTGGCAGCTGTCTGGAAAATGGTCAGGAGCAGATAAGAAGTAGAGAGACAAAGTGAAAGATGATGAGAATCTGGCCAGGTGGCGACAACTGGTCTAGAGAGAAGTGGTGGGATTTGAGGACAATGGAAGACAAAATAGACAGGCTTGGGTAAGGGAGAGGTCAAAGATTAACTCATGTCCTTTGACACACACAGTGAGTACTTGCTGTGTGGTAAGCATAATTTCAGTGCTGAGAAAAATAAGGTAAGGTAAGAGCTGTAGGGAGTGCCAAGTGAGGTTTTGTTATTTTTATTTAGAGGGGAATAATGGACAGGGGTCTTTCACAGGAGCACACAGCAATCCTTTCACGGATGCCAAAGTGAGAACTAGTCAACTGGTGACCATGGAGTTCAGTGGGCTTCCTGGGCACTCTGCCAGTGCTGTGGTTGGCAGAGGATAATGCCCAGGTGCCTGGTATAAGGAAGAGGGGAATTTGGTGGTATTATGTACTGAGGCAGGAAGCGCACATTGAGGGAATGTTGTAAGTGGGAGGGCAAGAATCAGAAGCTTACTGTTGCACATGTGGAGTGTAGGGTGTCCGTGATATCCTAGAGGATTTACATAGGGATTTGGGATCCGAACTAAAATTTAAAAAAATAAACCACAAGTATAGTTTTTGGAGTCACTAACACGCATGCCGTAAGCTAGCTGCTAGTCCAGGTAAAACTGCCCGAGGAGAGTACAGAATGAGAAACAGGAGTCCAGAGGAGAACCTTGAAGCTCACCAATATTTAAGAGGTAGATTTTTAAAAAGTGCACCCTTGTTTATAGCAGCAGCATTCATAGTAGCCAGAAGGGGAAAACAAAATATGGGATATACATACAATGGAATAATATTCCACCTTAAAAAGGAAGGAAATTCTGTTACATTCGACAACCTGGATGAACCGTGAGGACATCATGTTAAGTGAAATGTCAGTCGCAAAAAGACAAATACTGTATGAGCCCACTTATATGAGCTACCTAGAGTAGTGAAAATATAGATACAAAGTAGAATGGTGGTTGTCAGGGCTGGGGAGAGGGAAATATGGAAAGTTATTGTGTTATATAAGATGAAAAGAGTTCTGGAGATGGATGCTGATGATGGTTGCACAACAGTGTGAATGTACTTCCTACCACTGAACTGGACAGGTCAATGGTTAAAATGGTAAATTTTATGTTATATGTATTTTACTGGAGCGGGTAGTTAGTATTCTTGATAAGGATAATTTCAATGGCACAGTCAAGGTGGAACCCAGGATTGCAAGAAGCTGAGGAGTGAGGGGGAAATGGAGAAGTGGAGAGGGTATATTTGGGTATGAAGATGAGAAGAGAAAGAGGGACCTGTGGTGAAGAACAGTTGATTTAAGGTGGAAGAGACTTGACCCATTCAGATGCTGCCGGGAAGGAGCCAATAGAAAGGCTGTGTGAGGATCGGGTAGAAAGTTACAGAGCAGACCTTTGAGAAGACGGGAGGCAACTGGCCAGATTAGACCTCTTCATTGCAACAGCAGGAAGCAGAATAAGATGGCCACCTTTCAGGTAGATGAGAAGGTTTAGGAGCAGGAAACTTAAATTCTTGTCTAATGGCTAATTCTTGTCCAGTATTAGTTATACTAAGAGCCTCCGTGAAGTCAGAGGCAAGGCCTTTTGCTGAGGGGGAGGGGAAGGTGGAAGGGTCAGAGATAGAAAGAAATGGGGCAAGTATTGAAAAGTCTGGTATATAAATAACGACAGAGCACTGACTAGGGAAGCAGAAGGGTAATCTGGAAGCATTGACACTCACTAGGGTTTGGAGGCCATGAGTTTATAGTTGTGCTGCTTTTCTAGGCAGAGTGCTTTTTTCCCCAAGGGCTCAGCGGAAGCACCTGTACCGGGCGGAGGAAAACTTGACACAGCTTCTTTTCAGAAACAATTAAATTGATCACAAACACAATACATTTATTTTAAAGTGGGCTGATGATTTATTCTTTCTTTTTAAAATGTTGTAGGAGCCAAATGACGGGGTTAAGAGCTACTGCCTGGTTTATAATGAGTTTGAGATTTGTACAGGGATTGTAACTAACTCAAACGAGGTCTTCTCATTGACAGATTATTGGGGACCAGTCTTAATAATTGATTCAATTGATGCAGACTGAAACTTGAACAGTTTATTGAGTAGTTCAGTGTCACATCCCCCATTCACAAATTTGTGTTGCCTGGGCACTTGTGGCAACTGCTTCGTTGCATTCCAAAATAAAACCGCCAACTGCTTAGCAAACTTTTAATACCTTGTGTCTATAGGAGATTCCTGCCTTGACATTGAGTACCAGAATCTGGTTTTGCATTTCCATTTTTGCTGGCAAAACTGTCACTAAAATTACTCTAAGGTTGACACGTCTTATCAAAGTTTTCTTTACAAGTGGGCTGTGGTATGTGGAAAGAATGCTATTGATGTCTCATAGGCCGGTGCCTGGAATGCTTGTGTGTATTGAGGCTCCCTAATAAAGAAATGTGTTTCTTCTACCCCCGCTTCACTGAGTTTATTTTTCCCGTCTGAAAGTCATTAAAAATAAAAGAATGAAGGAACAAAGATGATGGGCACTAAGCCTATGACATTTCTTATTCCTACTGTTAGCCCCAGAACTTTAGAGCAGAGTCCTACATGTTTTGCAATAAAAATGTTCCGTATCTGCGCCCTCTAATTTGGTAGCCACTCGCTACATGTGCCCATGGAATACTTGGCAATGTGACTATGTGACGGAGGAACACTTTAGATGCATTTTAAATGTTATTTAATTTTAATTAATTAAATGTAAATAGCCACATGTGACCCGCAGCTACTGTATTGGACAGCCACCTCTAGAAGCCAGATTAGTTAGAACTGAAGTTTTAAATACATTTTACAAATAGAGCCACCCCAGGAAACTCGCTATGGTCTTTGATGTTCAAACAAGTCTGGCCTGGCCTCATCCTGCCATCAAGTAGGTTATAGCTGAGGTTAAGTATGGGGGAGAGAGCAAGATCTGAAAACAACCTGCAGCCAAGGTGGATTCACCTTCCTTTCCCCTGTCTCGTTCCAATACCCAAACATCAGAATCCTGTGTACAAAGGAAAAAAACTGTGGAGGAGAGAAGGAACTTTAATGACTACTGTGTACAAGTACTCTGTTAGCAACTTCACATACGTTGTCTCAATCTTGTTTATGCTTTTTACAAATGAGGAAATTGAGTTTTAGAGAGATTACTACCTTGTGCAAGGCACATAGCTAGTAGTGGTAGTGGCAAGATTAGAACCCCAGGCAGCTGTGAATCCAAAGTCATTTCCACAAACAGTACTCACAGATAGATACACGTTTGGAACTACCCACGAAGCAGAACAGCTTCAAGCTAGGACTGGAGGTAGAGTGGCGGTAATGGGGGGTAAATGACTTTAATTCTGTGTGTGTGTGTGTGTGTGTGTGTGTGTGTGTGTGTGTGTGTGTGTGTTTAAGGTTTCCACGCAGGAATTCCCGCCCGTCCTCAGGAATTCTTTTTGCTTTCCTGTTCCGGAATCCCGAGATATAAGCTGTTTTCTCTTCTCCACGATGAATCGTTTCCACAAAGTGATGGCCGATAATACCAACCACCTGGGTTCAAGGAGCCAATTTTCCCGATTTCCCGACCAACTTTTCTCAGGATTCGGGAATGGGAAAGCAAAAAAAAAAAAATCTCAAGAACCAATGGGAATTCCCTCCTGGAAACAGTGTGTGTGTGTGTGTGTGTGTGTGTGTGTGTGTGTGTGCGCGTGTGTGTAATCTTGATTATCTCAGATGTTGTACCTGTATGCCTCCTCTCCTCTCCCTCCTGCCCTCCCTACCATCACCACTTCAGTTATTATTATAATTTGTTTACCCCTTCATGGAAGTACAACTATTAGTGTCATAGAAGATGTGTAGTTGCTCATTTGGATTAAAATTACTCAAGAGACAAAGACCTGTTCCAGCATCTTAGTTACCACCTAAGTAAAAGGCTTAAGCCACTTAGTACTTACCCATATTTCTGATTTATGAGAAGTATATTAGGTTATCTACAGTCACTTAATCAAACATCTCCCAGAATTCAACTATTGCCTCCCTACCTTCTCAAATGTCTCTTACATGTATATTTTCTTCTACTTCTGTAGTATTTCCAAAATTTCCATACTGCTTTTTAACTTTGTTGAGCAGTGCTCCATGCTGTCACACATATTTGTGATTGTAAAGTCTGTAGAATAGCCTATAGAGTTGACATACCATTATTATTATTCCAACCTGCCATTGTTTGATGTATGGAGTTTTTTTCCAAAGCAAACTTTGGTAAACTTTAAACTTACAGGTCGTAACTGGCTAGACAGTACCCCTGAGTGGCAGGCTCACACCTGTGTGGATGCAAGTGTTATATTATGGAATTCCTGATTGGACATTACCTTGGATTCAATTTTTTGTCACATACATAAGTTTTAACTTCCAAAACGTAATATTCTCAAGAGCAATATTTGATGATGCATTCTATTTTAGTTACCACCCTACCTCAGACGTTAGGCACTTAATATATGCTGCTTGAGTTCTGTATCAGTCTGTAAGACTGGCTTGGCAGAAGGTTGCCCAGCAACCTGTACTGTGGATGACACAGATTTTCAGCATCCCTTACCTCAAATATCATTCTGCTTGAAATGCATGCACTGACGTGTTTGTCTCTGTTCTAAAGTTAGTCATGTTTCAGTCTTCAAGAAAGCAATTCAAATGAATCACAGATTATCAGGTTAATATCAAACTACATTAGGAAACATAAACAGTAAAAGGTCAAGATAAGCCTCAGAGTGCCCCCCTCGGGGACTAAATTCTAGGCCGTGTGGTTTTTGTATTTTCCAATACTTCATACTCCTGTTTTGGAGTGTGGCATTCAGCCTTTACTGCATCATGGTGTTTCCAAATGCTGATGTGTTCTTCTGTTATGATTTCTCAAGGCAATGACTAGGCTATGTAATATCTGCTAGGTAGAATTTCTCTCATGGGATTCTTGTCTCTAACTTTATTTTTGCTCTTGGGGAGTGATATGTTTCAGACCTGTGTGAGGTAATGCCACTCATGCAACATTACTTTGGCTTATAAGCTGGACTGAACCATAAGTATCCTTTTCTGATGCCTGGCGTAGAGGAAAACTTTGCTTAGTTTGTCAAAAATATTAATTGAGTGCTTGGAACATTGTGTAATGACATTATTGCCTCCAACAATTCTACAAAGGGGTCTTGAAATAAGACTATCCAACCACTCTCACCTCTTGCTCGAGAAAACATCATATAATAATAATTACCTAACTCAGGCACACTACTTTATTACTTCAAAAAGTTGCATCTCATTAAAACTTTGATATTTTTATTGTACAGTAAAATATCAAAACATGAAGCAGTTACTTTTTAAGATTTAATTCCACTTAGGTAAAATTATTTTGGATTTCAGGGTGAGAAGGGTAAAGGAGAAAAGTTTGGTTGGAAAATTGACATTGCTGGCACAAAGAAAAGAATTGTTTAGATGGAACGCAAATGTTTTTATTTTTTTATTTTTGGATTATACAACAAAAATGTATTTTCTCACCGTTTGGGAGGCTAGAAGTCCAAGATCAACGTGTCAAGGTTTCTTCCGAGGCCTCTCTCCTGGGCTTGTAGATGGCCACCTCATATGGTCCTCGTATGTTCACCCCTCAGTCTGTGTGTTGGAACTCAAATGTTTTTAAATGATACAGCATTTTGGCTATCCTAAGATGGTCATAGAGGCTTCAGAAGAGACTTTGAACTAAGCCTACCTTTGTAAAGTATGGGTAGGTGAAGAGGAAGAAAAAGGACATTCCAGGTACTAATCAGGAGATACAAGGAATGGAGCATAAACCATTTCAAGGGGGAAAAGGGATGACTGATTCATTAGTGTGAATAATGGAGGATTAGGGGAGAAAGATAAACTAGGGTCAAACTATGCAGTCCCAAATACCAGACTATTATTTAAACGTTTCATTTTAGGTAGTAGGAAATGCTGACATGATGCAAATACTCTCTGGAAAAATCAGTGCGTTTTGTTTTAAGATGGTAGTCTAAGCACAGTTTTGCTTCCCTTCTCTCCAGATCTTAAATTGAAATAATAACAATTTTAAAAGAAGTCCATGTCAGTTCTAGAAACATGAATGGGACCAGAAATTGACAAACTTCTAGAAGAAGGAAAGGGGGTAGAATTATGTTGATAGCTAACAACAAACAAACAAATGAAATAATTCAGAGAACAGAAGGGAAAAAAATCTAATTACTATCCTTAGTACAAAAGAGTATTGCACCTATTAATCTCCACTGCCCCCTTCTCCAATAAAAGAGTTGCTATGAATAAGAAGCAATTAGAAAACATAAGAGTTCTTACAAATTAAAATTTTGATTATCAAATTAAAAATCAAGAGAAGGACTTACTCAGTATGGCTAAAAGAGTATTCCAGAGAATAAAGCAAAAAATGAGAAGACGGGAAATATGAGAAAAGTATTAGAGATATGGAAGGATGGTCTAGAAGGTCTAACATTAATGTTTAAGCAGTGTCTTTAGAAGAAAAATCAAAGACACTGGAGAAAAAGAAAGGCAAAAAGATTCAGATTAAATGAAGTCACTGAATGTTGAGTCGGATAAATTTAAAAACCTGAACTTATCTGGTTGCAATTTGAAGATAAAAGAAGTCTTAGAGCTTCTGGGGTAGAAAGTCATACAGTGAGAAGATTTCCCCCAGGAGAGATCATCTGAACGGCATAAGCTTTGACAAGCAATGCTGGAGGCTGAAACACAGGGCAACTATGCTTTCGAAGTTATGAGGGAAGTGATTTTTGAGCTATAGTTCTAGATTCAGCCCAGCTATCAAAGTATGAGAGCAAATAGGCATTTTTTTGACATGAAAAGGCTTTAAAAATTTACCCCTGTTGCCTCTCAAAAAATAACTTAAAGATATAGTCCAGGAAAATGTAAAAGAGAAAAAAATAAGTATAACGTAGCATCTAATGGAACTAATGCAAGAGTCCAATTATAAGATATGTTATGAACACCAGGATGTCAGAAGTAATATCAAAGCTATTGGTCCAAATTAGGTAATGGGTTTCATGGAGAATGTCTTGAAAAAAGTCAGACTCTGTTATATAAATTTACACCTAGAATCTGAGTATTTTTATCATACATGATGGTATATTTCTTCTGCAAAAAAAAAAGTAATTAAAAGCTCTAGGAAAAATCTATTTAGAGATACAGATACAGATATGTCAAACATATAGCTAGGTTAGGATTCAAGTTTAATCGTAAAATGAGGCATGCTTTTGAACAACTAATGGCATGTGAAAAAAGAAAATCCATTTGATCTTGATGCTTTCAGTAGGCCATTCTTTTGTTTGCAAGATTTAGAGATTATACTTCTTTTTCTATCGAACCTAATACCACTTGATCTTGGAGAGAATAAGAAATTACATAATCATAAATGCTGTTTACTAGACTTCAGGGTTAGAAGCAATCTATAGCCAAAACAAGGAAGACTTAACTACACTCATAAAACATGATGTAAATATAAAGGATAAAGGAAACATACTGGTAAAACCAGGCAAATTGAAAGCAGAGAAGGTTAAAAAGAATCATAGATATGGAGAATCAATAGATAATATTCCTTGGAATGAGTCAAGAAATAGAATTTAAAATTTTTTAAAGTTGTAAAGGTAACCACTAGAATAATTTTAAAATATTAGCAATAATTGAGAGGGGAGGTGAGAAGTAATAAAAGTATGTTGAATTTCTTAGTAGAAAATAGCTACTACTTTTACCTATATTTTTATATTATGTTAATAAATCAATACACTATATCTTAGTCTTTCGAGATACAATTGTAACCCTAGAAGAACTAAAATCAGAAATAGTTAAAAAATATTAATTCTTGAAAATGGGACTGAGGTAAAGGAAAATAGTAAGAGAGATGTTTGCTCTTAATATTATACATTTTGTACTCCTCAAATTCTTAACAGGTGCATTTTCTATAAATTACAAACAATAAATTATCCACATATAAAGAACAGATTGGAAGGAAAGGAACGCAGAAAAGACAGAAGTTATTGCATTTGTCTACATTTCAGGTGATATGAATTTGGTGGAAACAAGAAAGAAAAATTGAGAGAGGCAATTGATAGGATTTCGTGGTTGGGTAGATATTTGAGCAGGGTGGGTTTAACAAGGGGAATAAAGGTGTATAATATTTTCAGACTCATTGATTAGCTAATCTAAACTGAAGATACTGACCAAAATGATACCCAGGATAATATACCTATTTTTATTTATTTATTTATTTATTATTATTATTTTTTTAATTTATTGGGGAAAGGGAACAGGACTTTATTGGGAAACAGTGTGTACTTCCAGGACTTTTTTCCAAGTCAAGTTGTTGTCCTTTCGATCTTAACTGTGGAGGGTGTCGTTCAGCTTCAAGTTGTTGTCCTTTCAGTCTTAGTTGTGGAGGGCGCATCTCAGCTCCAGGTCCAGTTGCCGTTGCTAGTTGCAGGGGGCGCTGCCCACCATCCCTTGCAGGACTCGAGGAATTGAACTGGCAACCTTGTGGTTGAGAGCCCACTGGCCCATGTGGGAATCGAACCGGCAGCCTTCGGAGTTAGGAGCATGGAGCTCTAACCGCCTGAGCCACTGGGCCGGCCCCAATATACCTATTTTTAAATTTACTGAGGCCTTAATGTTTCTTACCTAGTAGTATTTCTCCTGGCTGGTTGAGAAGTGAAAATATAGCCATTTATTAGGTGATATTTATAATGTGATCGAATATTTGTCAGCATAAGAATATGATAATCCAAATATTCTTTATTTAATCATAAGAGTCAAATATATTACAGTAAGGAACCAACATAGGCCACAGTAAAGAATAAGTTAAGATTTTTTGGTCAAAACCTTTATTTAAAAACAAAGAGCTGATGCTTTAGGCTAACTGTGTGCTGGCTCTCTCAGACATCTTTCAATGATATGATTTATAACAGGGGGCAACTGACCAGGTTTTGTTGCATTAGAAGAAGTCGAAGTTCCAGGGCTGTGAATATCTGTTGAATTTTCAGTGAGCTTCTAATCCTGCTCTGCTACCATGAGCTGGAATTGTAGCAACGTCCCCCTCCTATTTACTAAATAGTTTTTAAACTAACTTGAAGCTGGGAAGAACAGAGATCTTTACAAACCCTTTGTAGATTATGAATTCTCTGGGTCCTTCTTCCTTTCTTTCACACCCTAACACCGTCCCTCACTCATGGAGTATCCCTTGCAATTATTTGCTGAAAGCCTTTTGACTACGAATGCCACTTTCTTCAGACTGCAGTAGAATAACGCGTTTTATACAAATAAACATATTTCAGTTCTACTGATAACTACGAAATGTGCTTTTCTTTAGCAAATAGAAACAAGAATGCCAAGATAAATAAAATTTATCAAGATCTGTGGAACAGGATCCAAAAGTTCACTTAACTTCCATTTCTCATTTCGGAGAGAATTATAATCATGTGTAAAATCATGCGGAAACTTGGCTCTCACATTTGCCTGATTGATATTCAAGAGGGATCCATATGGGATCTTTTCAGTAAATGTAGTATCTTCCTTTCCACCACAGACAGTGTTATGGACGGCGACATCTCTCATCACTCTAGGTCATTGTCTTTTGCCAGGTAAAATCAGTGGGAAGAAGCTGTGAGAGGTCAGACAGATTTTTTTTGTTTTGGTTTGTGGTTGGGTTTTTTAAACTCCGTGTTGTGAATGGCTAGAGGATGGAAGTAAAGGATTCTTTTGCTTGGAGGAGGGGGAGTGGAGAAAATAAAATAGGAAAAGGAATACAGGTTAATTATACATTGTGTTATGTTGGTGCACAAGTAACTGTGGTTTTTGCAGTTTATTTTTAACCTTTTAAACCACAATTACCTTTGCACCAACCTAGTAGAACTGCGTCATTAGGAAACATTAGGGGTAGTTGTTAAGTCTCTTTAGTGAAATCTAGCTTCTCACCTGGATTAGCACCAGCCCAGCCATATTTCTTCTCTTGATCTGAATGTGGCCTTTATATAGTTTTTGTATCATGCATGTCATAAGCATGGATTTGCAGCTGTTTCATAACCACTGTGAAGTTTACTGGCTCCACGCCACAGCACTGTGTCCAAACTTCAGGAACTCTTCTCAAGGATTGTGAATGTGGGAGGAGGCCACTTGTGGAATGATTTACTTTACCCAGAGCTGAGTGTTTTGCGTGCAGAATGTGAGGCTGCTGTTCAGCTGGTTGTGTTCAAATGTAAGTGACCAGCCAGAGAAACTTTTCTGGGGGCTTGTCGTCCAGTCTCCCAACTTACCTTACCCTCTGAGGAACTTTGAATGTTTTCACCAGCCATGGGAAATCACAGTACGCTATGATTCTTGATTTCTTCCAAGCAATAATCACCAATGAATTTTTAAGCTGATAATTTAATTTGCTGAAAACATAGTGATTCTGAGTCTAGTGATGTAATCTGATTAGTCAGAGCAGTTGTGAAGATCAAATGGCAATAGCTAAATGTTCCCGGCTCTCTCGCTTGGTCGTGGATGAACAGGGAGCCTAAGGAGAGAACAGCTCAGATTATGTTCCATTTACATCATAACTCATTTGACTAAGTTGTTGTCCTCTTCCTAGCTTTATAATGAAGCCAACTGAAGTTATTTTCAAATGGTAGCTTAGAGGTCTAGCAGTTGCCCTGAACATAGTCCAATACAATAATCAGATGGAAGAATCTCTTTCTATAAGAGCATATGTGAAGGATTCAAAATAGGAACAATTACAGGCTCTTTTCTCTGTTTATTACATAAAGGGAAGTCTTTTCTTATCTGATACCAGGAGACAAAACTAGCATTCCAGGTTAAGAGGTAACCAATTTAAATCCCATCCTAATTATACTCATATGTGGTGGGAGATATGTTTCTAAAAGTAGATTGATTGCATAAGGCTTTAAGCATAAAGTGTAAAAAGTAAAACTTGGAATTTTTATACTGAACCTGATAGGGAACCACTGAAGACTTTTGAAGAAGAGAGGAAAAATCAGTTTCACGGTGATATGTCAGAAGCATTGAGAAGTAAAAGTCAGTAAGTAGTCTCCACCATATGAGGACACAGAGAGAGGGCAGCATCTGTAAGAGAGGCGAGGGGCTCTCAACCAGGCATCTAATCTGCTGGCACCTGGTCTTGGACTTCCAGCCTCCAGAGCTGTGGGGAGTCTGTTGTTTGGGTCACCTAGTTTGTGATTATTTTTTTGTAGACCCTAGTTTATGATTTTTTTTATAGCCACCCAGGTCGACTAAGACAATCTCACAAAGGGCACCTTTACCATTCATGTTTTTGGAAACATTCTGTTCATGACAACATACGCATTCTCTGAGACAATAAAACCTTTCTCTATAACCCTTTTCCTCCTGAATCCTCACCAGAATCTCCTTTAACATCCATATTTCTCCCAACAGTCTCTTCAGAGCAACCTAGACTTTTACTATCATGCACATCAAAACTCTTTTAGCTTCTAACCATTACCTAATTCCAAACCAACTTCCACATTTGTAGGTATTTGTTACAACAGCACCCCAATATTTGGATAGTTTCCTAGGGCTGCCATAACTGGGTACCATGAACTGGGAGGCTTAAGCAGTGGAGATTTGTTATCTCACACTTCTGGGGACGGGAGTCTGAAGTCAAGGTATTGGCAGGGTCGGTTCTTCCGAGGCTATGAGAGAACGATCTATTTCAGGCTTCTCCCCTTGGCTTTTCGATGGTGTCTTCCTGTGTCTTTTCACATATCTTTCACCCTGTGTGCATGTTGGTATCCAAATTACCCCTTTTTATAAAGACATCAGTCATATTGGATTAGGTGCTCACCCCACTCCAGTGTGACCTCATCCAAACTTAACTAATCACATCTACAATGACCCTGTTTCCAAATAAGGGCACATTCTGAGGTACTTGGGGTTAGGACTTCAACATGTGAATTTTGAGGGCACAGGATTTAACCCATAACTCCTTCACCCTGGTGCCAGCCGATTGGGCCAGGGTTAGGCCCTTGATCTATAGATTCCTAATTTACAGTTGGTCTTTGACCTCTGACATTGCTTAGACTAGAAAACTCACTTTTGGGTACTTGGCTTGAGAAGTCTAGAGACAATCAAGAAGGTAATATAAGAGCTGAAGCTGAAAGAAACACACATACACAGAGACCCTGAGGTAAATGGGGGACCCTGAGCAAGCCAGTATGTGGGAGCAGTAGCACTGAGTTTTGACTAAACTGAGATATGTGGTTAGGGTAAGGAAAAAGGGCAGAGAGAGAGAATGTGTGCGCCTGCAAAAGGAGACTCAGTAAGCCACACTGTGAGTGGTGGTGTTCTGTGAAGGTCGAACACTAAAGGAAAATTGAGAGAGCTTTCTGCTGAGGTCCCTGGGGATGACTCATGTTGTGGTTCCAGGCTCCATAATGCTAACTCCTGCTGTGGCCCTTGCTCTTGGAGTCCTGTATGATCTCTGCCTCTGTCCGAACTCCTGTCTGCCTTCCTACACGCAGATACCGCAAACAAAAAACCCCACCTGAACCAGTCCAAGTCCAATTCTAAGAGCCCAATGAAACCATCACTTAGTTAAGGCAAGGCACAAAGTTGGTCCTCCACAATGTTCGTTTTCCATCCCCCTCCATCAACTGATAACTGGGTCAAGATTCTGGGGCACAAAGATACCAGGCTAATTAAGCAATGGCCCTTCCAAAATTATAGGTGCTTAAACCTCTTTCATTCTTAGATGGGTTTTAATGAGTTAAGACAACATTAAAATATAGCTTCTTTTAGTAACAGGTCCTTCAGACTGTAACACCTTGGTAGGAGCATTAGGTACCATCACGCAGGAAAGAAAGAAAGGAAAGAAAGGAAAGAAAGAGAGAGAGAGAGAGAGAGAGAGAGAGAGAGAGAGAAAGAAAGAAAGGAAAGAGAGAGAGAGAGAGAGAGAGAGAGAGAGAGAGAGAGAGAGAGAGAGAGAGAGAGAAAGAGAGAAAGAGAGAAAGAAAGAAAGAAAGAAAGAAAGAAAGAAAGAAAGAAAGAAAGAAAGAAAGAAAGAAAGAAAGAAAGAAAGAAAGAAAGAAAGAAAGAAAGAAAGACAAGTCAATAAGCAAAGAAACCTCTCAAGAGAATCTCATAAGCTCGTCATGAGGTGGTATGTCTGCAGCAGGGTGTTAGGAGTGGGAGAGGAAAGAAAGGGAGCTACATGTCAGTATTGTGAAATAAACAGGTATGGTAACTAAGTTAGAGAGACCAGAGGGAGAGCAGCAGTTCTGAGGATTCACAGCTGACTGCTGGATGTGGGTCCACTTCAAGCAGGAGAGGTGGAAAGTGAGGTAGCCATAGGAGAGAAGCTTCCTCATTAAGTGTCCCAGCCAATGGCGCCAACCTAATTTCTGCTTCTGCCTCTGGTCTGCTTTGACTTAGTAAGAGAGAATGCGGTGATGACTACAGACGCCACACCACGTTTTTACAAGGTGCTTCCAGAAATAATGGAGATTTGATTTTTTGATTGCTTTCACGGCAACTATCCCTGGGGGAAATCGACTGGGTCAGTAGAAGAGGCCTATTTTCTTCTGATGTTTCTGTCACAACTACATGGGGTCAGGTGTGCTCTCCCACCCCCAGCTCCCAGAAATATTTTGCAACTCCTCAGAAAAATCGGTATCGCACTAAATCCATCACTTGCATCTGGCCCCTCCCGTTCCTGTGCCGTGATGAGTCGGGAACCACTGTGTGGCTTTGCCAGCCCTTAGGATTCCAGATAGAAAGCGAAGGACAGGTTCCCTCTACTCTCAAATTCCCAAGCCAGCTTGGGGGCGTGGCTGGGGATCGGAGAAAGGGCAGGATCCCTTCTAGGGAACCCTCGCCAACCCAGACCTCAATAGTCTCCAACTAGTCACGTAGTCTTCTGACTCATAGCGTGAACTTTAGGTTCTGAGTCATTCAAGGATCATAAGCGTTTGATACATACTTCAAAGTCAGAATTTTGAAGTGCACAAACTTTTCTTCAGGTTACTCTCCCTGCCATGGGCTTAAACGTCTATTCTGAAACTCAATACTTGAGCACTGATTCATTTCTTCTCTCGAATTCCTGCTTCAACAATCCCATGCTGAGGAAATGGAGAGTAAGAAGGTAGAGTAAGGTGTGTGTGACAGAGTGTATTTTCCGAAGGTGGCTACCACACTAGCATCGCTCATGGTTCTCCTACAGTGTGATATTGACATGCCTCCCATGTAGCACATCAGTGGAGTCAATATCCCTTCCTCTTGCATCTGGGTGGACTTTTGCGCTTGTCTTGACCAGTAAAGTATAATAGAAGTTATGATCTGTGGCTCCAAAGACTGAATTTTAAAACCGCCGTGCCTTTTAGAGATGTTAGTGCTGGGAACCTATCCGCCATGGTGTGAGGGAACACATGCCACCTGGAGAGATCCATGTAGGTGTCCTACCAGAGCCCCAGCTGAGGTCCCAACCAAACGGCAACATCGGCCACCAGTTGTGAGACAGGAAGCTATTAAGATGACTTTAGCAGTCAGCCACATTTTTTTTTTTTTTAAGGAGGGTTCAGCTCATTGTGGCTCATGCAGGGATCGAAGCGGCAACCTTGGTGTCAGCCACATTCTAATTACAACTGCGTATAAGATCTTAAGTGACAATCACCTAGCTGAGTGCAGTCAGCTTCCAGAATCATGAGAGATAATAAAATGATTGCTGTAGTTTTAGCCCACTGAGTTTTGGGGTGATTCATTATGCAGTGACTGAGAACCGACGGGGTGTTGCTGTTATCGGTTACTGCCTAACAGACTACCCCAAAACGCGTTAACTTAAAAGAACCATTTTGTTGTAGCTCATGGTTTCTTGGACCAGGAATTCAGGCAGGTCTTGGCTAAGCAATTTATCTCTGATCCACAAAGTGGATTACTGTCAGCTGTGGTGGCTCGTTCTGCAGGATGCTTCTTCAGTCACATGTTTGGAGCCTTGGAACTCTGTGGGTTCACTTCCTATATCATTCCCTCTCTTCCCCTCCTCCCCATGACCCCATCCTCTAGGATCTCTGCACATAGCTTGTACTTCTCACAGCTTGTGGTCCCAGCATAGCTGAACATCTTACAAGGCACCTGGCTTGCAAGAGACTGAGGCAAAAGCCGCCAGTCATTGTTAGGTCTAGGCTAGGAAATGGTTGGCATAATTTTTACAAAAATCTATTGTTCAAAGCTGACATAGGTCCTGTCCAGATTCCAGGGGAAGAGAAATAGATCCAGCCTCTGGAAGGGAAGAGTGTCAAAAATTATGGCCCCAGTGGACAAAGGGGGAAACTATCTTTATATCTCAAAATCTTACCTTGTAAATCTTAGTACCCACATTTTGTGGATGAAGAAGCTGAGGCTGGGAGAAGTAATTGGCCAAGGTTATTCAACTTGTAAATACCAGCATCTCGCTTCAAATCCAAGTCTGTATTAATCCAGACCATGCCCTCCTTCTACTCTTACTCTTCTGTGCAAAATATAGTAAGTATACAACTTATACTACATTTTCTTTTTTAGTTGAGACATAATTGATATATTAGTTTCAGTATACAACACAATGATTCAATATTTGTATATATTGCAACATCATCACTACAATAAGGTAGTTAATCACAGAGTTACATTTTTTTTTCTTGTGATGAGCACTTTTAAGATGTACTCTCTTAGCAATTTTCAAATATACAGTACAGTATTATTAACTATAGGCATGATGCTGTACATTAATCCCAGGACTTACTTATTTTATAACTGGAAGTTTGTACATTTTGACACCCTTCACCAATTTTTCCCACCCCTTACCCCACAACCTCTGGCAACCACCAGTTTGTTCTCTGTCTATGAGTTTGAGATTCTACATATACGTGAAATCACATGGTATTTATCTTTCTCAGTATGACTTATTTCACTTAGCATAATGCCCTCAAGGTCCATCCATGTTGTTGCAAATGGCAAGATTTCCTTCTTTTATGACTGAATAATATTCATTGTATATATGGACCACTTTGTCTTTATCCATTCATCTGTTGACAGACACTTCGATTGCTTCCAAAGATTATTTACAATCTTCGTTATTGTAAATAATGCTGCAATGAACATAGGGGTGCACTTTTTTTTTCATGTTAGTGTTTTTGTTTCCTTCAGATAAAAACACAGAGGTGGAATTGCTGGATCACGTGGTAGTTCTATTTTAAATTTTTTAAGGAACCTCCGTACTGTTTTCCATAGTGACTGCAACAACTTACATTCCCACCAACAATGCACAAGGGTTTTCTTTTTTCCACATTGTCACCAACACTTGCTTCTTGTGTTTTTGACAATAGCCACTCTAACAGATGTGAGGTGATATCTCACATTTCATTGTGGTTTTGATTTGCATTTCACTGATGATTAGTTGAGCATCTTTTCATGTACCTGTTGGCTATCTGTGTGTCTTCTTTGGAGACGTGTCTATTCAGAGCCTCTGCCCATTTTTTAAATCAAATTGTTGGGGATTTTTTGCTATTGAGTTGTATGAGTTCTTTATATAGTGTGAACACCTTATCAGATAGATGATTTGCAAATATTTTCTCCCATTCAGCGTGTTGCCTTTTCATTTTGTTGATGGTTTCCTTTGCTGTGCAGAAGCATTATAGTTTGAGGTGGTTCCACGTGTTTATTTGTGCTTCTGCTGCCTTTGCTTTTGGTATCAGATCAAAAAAAAAAAAATCATTGCTGAGACTGATGTTAAGGAGCTTACCACTTAGGGTTTCTTCTAGGAAGTTTTATGGTTTCAAGTCTTACGTTCAAGTCTTCAATCCATTTTGGTTTAATGTCTGTGTATGGTGTAGGGTAGTGGTCCAGTTTCATTCTTTTGCATGTGGCTGTCCAGTTTCCCAACACCATTTATTAAAGAGATTCTTCTTTTCCCATTGTATATTCTTGGCTCCTCTGTCATAAATTAGTTGACCATATATGTGTGGGTTTATTTCTGGGTGCTCTATTTTGTTCCATTGATCTGTGAGTCTGTTTTCTTGCCAAATACCATATAGTTTTGATTACTATAGCTTTGTAATGTAATTTGAAATCAGCAAGTATGATGTCTCCAGCTTTGTTCTTCTTTCTAAACATTGCTTTGGTTATTTGGGGACTTTTGTGGTTCCATATAAATTTTAGGATTATTTATTTTATTTCTGTGAAAAATGCCATTGGAATTTTTATAGGAATTGTATTGCATTTGTAGATTGCTTCAGGTAGCATAGACATTTTAACAATATTCTTCTAATCCATGAGCATGGAATATATTTCCATTTATTTGTGTCTAATTCATTCCTTTTCATTAATGTCTTATAGTTTTCAATGTACACATCTTTTACTTCCTTCGTTAAATTTATTATACTAGGTATTCTTTTTTATTTAATTTTAATGGGACTATTTTCTTAGTTTGTTTCTGATAGTTCATTATTAGTGTAGAGAAATACAACATATTTTTGCAACTTTACTGAATTTATTAGTTCTAACACTTTTTTTGGTGGAGTCTTTAGGGTTTTCTATATACAATATCATGTCATCTGCAAAAAGTGGTAGTTTTACTTCTTTCTAAACTTGAATGCCTCTATTTCTTTTTCTTGCCTAGCAATTTGTACTATATTTTCTTAATTCTAAAGTGCTATCTTTAATAAGAAAGATACCATCTCCTCCCACCCCAAACACACATACATGTTGCAGCTCTAAGGTTTAAAATCCTAGAGAAATATTCTTAATGGCCTGGCTTGGGTCACAGGCCTAACTCTGAACCAATGCTTAGTGCCAGGAGGATAGAATATTATAATTGGCAAGCTTTTTACTTGAACCACAGGGTTTAGAGGAATAGTTCCCAGAAGAAGGAAGGGAAGACAAAAATCATAAAAATTCACTAGACATGCTCTTTGCACTACATGCCATTCCTTCTCATTCATAATGATCCCATTGCATCCTTGAAGGCTGATAGCATCCTCCCTGAAGAGACTGGAATTGGAGGTTTGGGGGTGGGGGTGAAAGGCAGACAGTGTATGGGGAGTTAAGCCCAAGAATTATCTAGCTCTATCAGCTAACTATTAACTCATTGTGGCTCCCTTATATGTTGTTAAGACTAGGATCTCTTTGGATTTCCTAGGGAATCTGATTCCTTCATATAGAAACTAAATGGAAGCTACTTAAAGGTGACCCTTTATGTTTTCATATGCTATATTCTGTAGTTGGATTCCTCGTGTTCGTGAAGATACTTGACATTACAAGCTCTTGAGTAAGCAAAATATAAGCACTCATTAAAACATTTCTGAGGGAAACTTAGTCTCACTTCATGATTTCCATTTGTATTCTTTTTTTAAATGAAGTAGGCATCTTTAATTTTCTTTTTTAAAATTTTATTTGGATGAGGTCAGAAATTGGGGAATTTCTCTTCCATTACTCACGCTGCTTCCCAGCTGCTGGCCTTATGTTCCCTTGACACGCTGTTGAGGAGCCATCCATGAGCCATAGCTCTGCCGTCATGCACACCAGGCTTGACAGAGAAGCCCCAGGCTTCAGGAAGACTCTCTCTCCCAAAGTCCCTGGTTGTCATTGGTCACGGCCTGGGTTCTGAGTGGCGCTACACCCTAGAGGCCACTGGTACCTGTTAGAATTATTGTCCTCCACCGCCACTGGCTTTGTGTTTATATTAAAGAGTCTCTTCACTCTGTTTAGCAAAATCAGAAACAAAGCTCAATGGGTTAGCTGACTTTTGAGAGCCCTAAGGAAATCATCACTTGAAAGCTTCTGAGCCTTCTGGAAGAGTATTCGTTAATGGTACCAGTCTTTTCATTTCCCTGGCCATCCAACTGAGCCCAAGAAGCCTTGTATCCATTTTCAGTTGTCCTACCCGGTCAGTTCAAGATGTGTTTTATTTAAACATGGAAACAAAATAGGGGAAGGAAATAAAGGAATTTCATAAACTTGGCCATGGACACATTTCAGTGAGAACATTCAAATAGGCATGTTTGTAGCTGGATGGCTGAATTACAACAGTCTTGGCATAGTGAAAATGAAAGCAGATTTTAGCTTTGAAAATAAAAACCAAAAAAATGCCTGTGATCTCTTCCCCCCCACACACCCCACAGAAGATATCAAAGAAATAGACTGGTAGTTGAGGCTTACTCAGAGAAAGAAAATAGTTAATCACAATAAATAGGATAAGAAAATTCTTTTTCTCTATTAATCACATATACTGCTAACCCCAAATCCTGGTATCTGTTCCTCCCTCCACTTCCCTTTTCCTGAACCGTAATTTACAACCCCTACCCTACTTCTTCTAATCTCTTACTCCCACAAATACAGTCTCTCATCCTGTCCTCATTCTTTTTGCTCCAGCCTTTTTTCGGCTTGACTTCCTTGCTCTCTTAGGCTAAACTGCCTTAGGGGCCGCAGCAATCTACATTCTCTTGCCTCTATGTCCTTCTGCTGTCTCATCCCTGCTACACCAACCCTATATTCTGCATTCTTACACCCTGGTTTTATCAGACCCTAGTGGAAGGCAGGCTGTTAGTGAATAAGAATGACGGCTTTGACACCTGGCAGGTATGTTAATGCCCAGCCTTGCCACTTCCTGGCTAGTGATCAGGCAAAGCTGTTTAACTAGTTACTTCCTCTGACAAATGGGATTTAAAGGTGCCCCTTCCTCCTAAGTTTTTGTGAGGATCAAAATACCTATTCAATTAAAGCATAGCACTTGGTCCTTAAAAAGTATTCAATAAATATTAAGTATTACTTTTGCTATTATTGTTGTCATTGTTGTTAATACTAGAATTCCACATCTGTGCCAACAGACATTGCTAAGACTACTACAGATGAACGGTTTCTACCTTTGGTTTTAAGCCAAAGTCTTTACAATGGCTATTCACAATGGCTGTTCAAAGCCCTGTACATTCTGGTCCCTCTGTAATCTTTCTGACCTCATCTCCTCTGACTCCCCACCACCTCGCAACATGTACACTCATACACTCAAGTGTAAGTTGCATGAGGGCAGGGAATTTTTTTTTTATAGTATGATGCTATTTATATAAAAATAGTTACATAGAAACTTATGTATAGGAAAAAAGACACAAAGTTAATTCACAAAAGTGTTAACATTGATCATCTGTAGGAGGAGGGATTTATTTTTACTTTTGTGTGCTTTGGTTTTTCTGTTGGCCAACTTCATAAAAATAATCATGGACATAAATTCACAGTCAAATTTGCCTCCAAGGTGCCTCCTATGATTTATCTTCTACCCTTCCCCACACACCTTTTTTCTTTTCTACACAAAAGGTGGCATTCTCTGCACACAGTTCTACACTGGTTTCTTTTCGTCACTGGAGGGCAGGGAATTTTATCTGTTTTGTTAATTTCTATATTTTCAGTGCCTAGAATTATTCCTAGCACATAGTAGGTACCCAATAAATATTTGTTGAATGAATGATTGAGCCCTAATACAAATAAATATCACTGCCTTGGTGAAGCTTTTCCTATTTCCCCAGACATGGTTCCTTTCTTTCCTGTAGTCCTGTGATATTTAATACATTCTTCAATTATAACATTTATCACATTGTATTTTTATGGAAAACATATTTAAAGCTCTTAAATTTAACCAGATGGTATAATTCAAAAGCACATTTTAAGTTAATAGACTAAAACTTCACATTGCACAGATTTGATTGAATGATTACAGAACTCATAATGCTCTATGAGTGTTTCGAAATTGCACTCCCATCATGTCCTATGAGTTATTCCAAAATTAAGTCCAAGCTTGAGAAAATGCAAGAAAAAGCAAATTAGAAAATAGATTCCAACACACAGAGGCATCTCATGCAATGATGTGCTCTGTGTTTTGACATTGTGGAAACCCTGTTTTACCAGCAAATAGGGAGGAGGCTTGCAAGATGCTGTCTTGCGAACTTATCAGCCTAGCTACAAATATGGCTAATAAATAATCTGCACAGACAGGCAATCTCAAAAGTCAGTTCTGAAGGAGCACACCTGTTTAGGTTGGCTTTGAAGAGGGCTTCTTCATCTGGGGGAAAACATTATTCACCAATTTTTCGTAAAGAAAATGCTATTACTAAAAGCCAAGAGCATATACATATCATGTAGTTTTCATCAGATCTAAATTAAGAACTAATAAAATCTCTTATGTCTCAGGGTTAAGCTAGTAAGAACTACTCTTGAATATCATATTTTGCCGTGTATACATGCGCACTTTTTTGCCCAGATTTGTAAGGGGGAAAATAAGGATGCGCATTATACATGGGTAGTGCCAATTCTGTATCTATATAAATGTTTTTAATTCTTTTTATTTATGCTTATGAGTTAAAAGTGTAACTCTAGAAATCAGTAACAATACCATATGCAAAATAATACCCTGGAATGCAATAATCGATTTTGTTGAATTTACGACAAACTTGGAACAATGAAGAGTTCTTGGCCTTCTACGATGCGTAAATATTGTAAATGTTACCTTACATAAAATTTCTTGTACCTTATATCTGTTCTTGTGTTTTGTAATTATTTGTTACATAAAATTTCTTGTACCATAATATACTGAAAAATAAATGATAAAATTCTTTTATAATACAAAAAACAAGTGCATAAATGTAAACAAATAAAAATTTGAATTAAAAAATTAAAACGAAAGATTTTTTTTTCTCTGAAAATTTGGGCCAAAAACGTGGGTGTGCATTAGACACAGCAAAATATGATACATTTCTGTGATTTCAGGGCCAGTGCACCTGGCTGGTTAATCACATATTGATTCATTACTATCATTTTGTGTGTGAAGCTTATTTTAAGCCATGGACTGATAAACTGTTCCTGCCATTACCTACTGGAAAATATCCTAGGACATATACATGGGAGAAACTACTTGTCCCAGGACAGTGATGGTGACAGCTAAGTGGAATCTTCTGTCTGCATTCAGAGGTGATAACAATCTAAGGAAACCCTCACGTAAGTGGTGTGGCAGTGGTGAATGCCTTTGAAAGACTGCAGCATTTATCAGCTCCAGTCAAAACATTTTAACCTGGAAAAGGCATCCGTGATGAGTAGATGCTTCTGGGATGGAATCAGGATTAACAGCTATCCTGGCTAATGATTTCGTATCATCTCTGCTATTGTATTTTGGATTTTTCAAATCCAAGGCAATGTTAAATCCCTGTTCTATCTAGATTAACCTCACACACTGGAGACGTAGAGAGACAATGATTTCTGCCAATATGCAATTATCGGTGCTTGCTAGCCAGAGTCTCAAGAGAAATGGGACTGTGCTATAACCTAAGAACTTGAACAATTAAAATCTGGGTTGGTGCCCAGTTCCATCTTCCTTGATTGGATCTGCGTGCTGGGAGTGCTGCTAGCTTACTTTTACGCTTGTTGTGCTCATGGCTCTGGCTCTGTGTCCTCCGGTCCACCTTGGTAAAAAAAACAAAACAAAAAAAAACATGCGTTTTAAATTTTTGTTTACCTTTTTTTGGGGGGTGGGGTTCTTGACCATACTAGAATGGGGGCTCAGGTAGGATCAATTCATCTGGTGCCTAACAGGTTCTTGTTAATTTACATATCGGTCCCCTCTATTACTGGGAGTTTTTTACTGCAAATACTTGTTGATTCTAGTTAGTTGCTGATACTATATATATACACACACATATATATGTATATATATATGTGTGTGTATATATATATGTATATATATACATATATGTATATATGTATATATGTACATATATACATATATATATAACCTTTGATTTAATATTTCCTCCTTCCTTCAAATCTTTGCTAAGTCAGCATATTAGTAATTTTGCAAAGAATTGCAGCTTTCCCTACTTGCTGAAGATTTATTTCCTTCAGTAATCATTGATGGGTCTGATCTGAAATCCAACCTTTTAAAAATATCTTTGAGAACACTTTCTCAAATGTAGTGAACACTTTTCTGCCTTATCTGATTCAAACTTTCTGTGACGTTTGGCCCTAGAGACTTCTCCCTCCTCTCAGCTTCTCCCCTGGGCCTAATGAAGCCACTGCCTTGTCATTTGCCCCACCACGCAAAAATCCCTGGCAGTCTCTTTTTGCAGGCTTCTCTTTTATCGCTCAGCTTCTAAAGAGTTCCATCCCAGGCTGTCTCTTTCTCCCTGAGTGAGGGTGTCAACACACACAGCTTCAATTAACATCTATGAGATAATTTCCTCCAAATCTCCAAGTCAAATATATCTCATAACTTCAAAGACATGCATATACCCTTATTTAACAAATACTTAAGAACACCCACTATGTGTGAAGCTGGGTGACCACTCATTGTCACCACTGGGAAGTTTATAGGTACTTCTCTATGTCGAAAACATATTGCGAGAACCTTTCTTCCAGAAGGGCAATTCAACCTGTATTTTCTAGCTTGATAAGTGATACTATTTTCCCCTTGGTCATGCAAGCCATAAACTTGGGATTCATTTGAAATATCTCTTTCTCCTTCACAACATACTTTTAACCCCCACTCAACATCCTTGCCCACCTCTGGTTAGACAGCAAATCTTACAGTTATACCCCTCTGAAAATCTCAAATCTGTGCTTTCTTCTTCAACTCCTTAACCTCTGAGTTTAGGCCATCATGACTTGTTTGACTCATTTTAATCTTCTCTAATATATCCTCCATACTACTGCCAGCATCAGACCTTCTTGATGTGAATTTCATCATTAATTTGCTTCCCTAAAGCACTTCTTGGTTCCAAAATACCTTCAGAAGAAAGTCAGCTCCTTAGCTTGGCCTTGGCACCTTTCTGCACCTGGTCCTTGCCCTGTATCCTGCCATTGTGTATTCCATTCTGGGCCCATACTAAACAACTTGCTGTCTCCCAGAGACATCACATACTTTCCTACCTCTATACCTAAGTATATCTGCTTGAGAAGCCCTTTCTCTTCCCTTTACACTACCATTCCTCTTTTAAATGACAGTGCAGCCCAAAAGATAAGCATATGAATTTGGGGGCTCAGAAAGCCTGATGTCCAATCCTGGATAAGTTGCTTTTTCTCTTGGAACTTCAATTTTGTCATTAGAGTTGTTTTGAGAATCAAATCTGGCATTTGATGAATAAATGAATGACTGACATATTCATTTAGTGCCTACTGTGTGTCCCCAAAAATAAGACCTAGCCAGACCATCAGCTCTAATGCGTCTTTTGGAGCAAAAATTAATATAAGACCTGGTCTTATTTTAATATAATATAAGACCGGGTATAATATCATATCATATCATATCATATATCATATAATAATATAATATAATATAATAAATACTGGGTCTTATATAAGACCAGGTTTAATATAACATAATGTAATGTAATATAATATAATACCGGGTCTTATATTAATTTTTGCTCCAAAAGACGCATTAGAGCTGATGGTCTGGCTAGGTCTTATTTTTGAGGAAACACGGTACTACCTGCCAGGCCCTGTTCTAGGAACTGTAGATATAGCAATGGACAAAAGAGTTGAAGCCCCTGCCCTAAGGGATCTTACAGTCTGGCTAGCACATACGAAGTGAACAAAAAATTTATAATTATTATTCATCCGAGGCTTTGGTAATAACAACTCAGGGAAACTTTTCAGACCTACCTACTTACCAATTTTCATTCTGAGTTAGGTGCTCATCTTCTATGAGCCCTATGTGGTACATTACAGCATTATGTTATATCACAATTGCCAATATTTTTATCTTAACCTACAACAACAACGCGTCCCTCAAGGGCCAATCCTGAGACTTTTCTTCTTTTGCCAGCTTCCAGTATACAAGACTTCCAGTTATAAGTGTCAAGTGAATGAATGAACAGTTTAGGGGATGCCTAACATTGTTAAAAAATAACAGCACATACCACCAAAGAGCATTTGCTATCTGCCAGACACTGTGTTAACTGTTTAAATACATTATATAATTTAATCTTCACAGCAACACTGTGAAAGCAGTATTTTTAAATCCGCTTCACAAATGAAGACACTAAATCTTAGAGATGCAAAGGAACTTGCTAGAGTCACCCAGCCTGCAGGTGGTAAAAACCAGTCGGGGACCCAGATCAGCCTGACTCCAGAGCCCCAACTTTAGCCATGATACTCGATGAGAGGAGCCATTTCTCCAAATGGCAGTCGGAGATGTAGGACAGTTTTCTGCATATACTTTAAGTATACCTGTGTACATAAGAAAACTTTAATCCATAGTCGATGTACACAGACATTTGACTTAATTATATTTTTCTATAATCTGTGTGACTCTGCTCACCCTGCTTGAGAGGTGGGGAAACAGAACTGGTTTTAAACCTACCAATTCACGGTATTACAACCTCTTCCAGTTTACACTGTCTTTGAATAGCTCCATCTCCTGGGGGAATGTTTAATCTTTTAGACGTCCTTCCCTCTCTCCCTGACCCCTCTGCCTAACTATAGCAAGCCACTGATGTCAATCTTTACAGTGATGGAATCTTTACCTATTTCAGGAGGGAGGTGTCACGGTAATGTTCTTTAAGGTGGTCTTTCCCCAGAGTCTCAAATGGGAAGTGAGACAAAAGAGTCCCTTAGGCTGAGAACAAAGCCAGTCTGTCTTCCTTCAGGGACCTGGAGATGGGAGCCTGCTTTTTCCTACTTCCATCCCCTTCTTCCCACACTTGGTTGGGCTTGGGAAGGTAGACGCTTCCCACCCTCTTCCTGCCTTTTCTATACTTTCCCTATATCCTAGCATCCTCCTTCCAAAGTGGAATTTGCCCTCCCCTTCTCTGTAGGGCTAAACTGGGGAATGGCTGCCAGGTCACCTGATTTATGGGAAGAGGAATGAAAACACATCTGTTTAATATTTTCAAATGATTACCCCTGTTACCCCTGCATCTCGGATGGTAATCACAGGTCTCTGGAGCTCTCTGGGTCCCTTTATAGTCATGTGGCTCAGAGCAGTTCTAGAGGAAGATTTACAAGGGCTCTTAGATACCTCCTTCACCTGACTGACTACACTTCGCCTTTTAGCCCATTAACCCAAATTCTTGACCATAATCCTGTTGTTCACGAGCAGCCTAGAAACAATTTTGTGGTAGTATTCGCTCCACAAAATTAGTTGGTATAATCAATGAGTTATACATTCAAATTCTGACAAATTTTGTCCCCATGATAAAATCATTGTCTAACCTATTACTTAAATATGGGATCATGGAAAAGTAAGCTATGCTAAAGAACCCAAAATGAGAGGGCGTACTCTGAAAATATCAAATATTTGATTTGTAGACTGTGCCTTTCATCTTCAGACTGTCCCCAAAGAAAGGGGAAGCTTTTGTGAAAGAGAACAAATTAGTAAGGAAATTGACAACTATGGATCCAGCACCAGAAATAGTAAGAGGAAGCATGGTTCCTTTTAGCAATGACTACACTCTCAAGACCCTGCAGCTCACTGTGCAATGTGAGGCATGGTGTGAATGAATCTCTTAGATCTAGCTGTGTACTTTGTAAGTCTTAGGTCAGAATTGGATCCTGATTGTATGAGAAAAAATTCTTGTGTAAACTGAGATATGGATGAAGAAATCCATATAATGTGATTTGTATAATGTGAATTCACTGGAGAAGCAGAAAATAAAATTATTAAAATATAGCCCAAAATGAGAAAAAAATGCCCCCTTGTATAAGAAAAAAATGCCCCCTTGTTTGAGAATATCATTACCATCTGGGTTGTAAACCGTTTGATTCTAATTCTAGTAGCTTGATGCCAGAAATAACTTATTACCAGGGAGAAATGCTGGAGAATTGTCAGGAATGACAAAATTTTTACTTCTTTTTAATATCTGTATCATAAAATGATAAAGCTTATGAACCACACAATGATTTGAAGGGGTGAGCCAGATAGCCTAGTACTCTCTGCTACATATATTTATGCTATCTTTTACACCCCAATTTCTCTTCCCTTCCCACCCCACAAAAGGTCAGAGACCACTTTTGATAAGCAAAGAATCCTTCAAATTCTCTTCTCCTCTCTCGAGGAAAGCACTGGACACATCTGGGGTCTGTTTAGACTTTACAATCTAATCCATAGACTTTGCACAGTAATGGCAATTCTATTTACAGCTCTCTTTTCACAGTGGTCATGTTGAGAGTGTACATAAAGTACTTGATTCTTTGAATACAATATTTATGAGCTCACATTAAATATAGATCACCGCTGTCCAATCACATTGATAAAGCATGTTCTTTTGAAGTTCCAGTTTACACTTTCTAGCTGTGTGACCTTGAGCAAGTTAATCTCACTAGTTTCCTCATCTTTAAAATAGGGATAATAATAGTACCTGTCTCATAGCCAGTGTATTTGAAAACTGCATTGCAATGGTAGACTAGGACATCGTGAATATTGAGAGCTTCCAAATACTAAATTGGGTGTTCACTTGTTTAATTCAAATAAAAATGAAATAAATGACAAAGAGTTAATTATTTGTATCAGGAGGCAATATAAGAATTTGAATTAGAGAGTCTTGGGTAACCATGATGTTCTAAGATGGTAGTTGTCTTTTTTACAAACCCTCTTTGGGGATTCTTTTGTACAGCAAATCTCTTCATTTGCAATCTGTAATCTTTACATTATTAAAGTCAAGTCTACATTGATTAAAAGGAATATACAGCTTCCTTTCAGGTTTTCAGGTTTGGGGCGTCCTTTGGGGAGAACGTTGCTACTGTTTGGAGAATGGGGGAGGAAACTGGAAATTCTAAACCCTGAGTCTGATACGTTTTCTAGAAGCAGGCCACCAGGTCTTAACTATATTTTTCTGAAACCTGACTGAATTTAATTTTAACGGCATAAGGACTTGGTATTGAAAGAGTTAAAGGGTCTCCCACACCCCTCTGCCTGAATCGTTCTTTTGTGTACACAGCTGCAGTTGGAGCATGGGTCAGAAAGGAAATGGTTAGAGGAAGAGCTGGTTTTCAGACCAGGCGAGTCTGGAGGGGGACTGGGGGTGGCCTGGGCTTTTACATACCAGATGTAGGCCTGCCCCGGTGCCTGCCTGGAGCTGCTGGCGTGGTCACGCCGCGGCCCTGTGCGAACTGAGCCGAGATGATGAGTTAGCGAGTTGCTATGGTGACAGGCCTGGACACGTGACCAGGGTGCTGCTGCCTGCGCTTTGACGTCAGCAGCCAGGAGGGCGGGACGCAGGAGGGCGGGGTGGGAGCAGGAGCAGAGAGGCGAGGGAGCTTACAGGCGGCGGGCACGGTCTGCGCGAGGAGCAGGCGAGCGGGAAGGCAAGACACAGCCACCTTCCTCACCAGCCGGCCCACAGCTGTTTGTTCCGTTCTTCGGGAGTGCGCCAATGCCTGGTCCGACCCAAACCCTGTCCCCAAATGGCGAGAACAACAACGACATCATCCAGGATAACGGGACCATCATTCCTTTCCGGAAGCACACCGTGCGCGGGGAGCGTTCCTACAGGTAATGAGACTGGCACTGGGAGCGGCGCTGGGCGGGGGACCTCGGCGGGGGCGCGCGGAAATCCAGCCCGTTATATAATGGAGCAGACACTGCCTCCGGACCAGGCTGCAGACGTGCGTTTGTAAAGGCGGTTGTGATTTTTTGCTATCCGTTTCCATGTGTCATGTTGGGTATGCACTGAGGCTCCACGATTGCAGATGGAAAGCATTTTGTGAATAGGTTTGCTGCCTGCAAGGGATCTCCCTCCATCTCTTTCCTTCCACATTGATAAAAATGCAAGCAATTTTCCCCCCTCTCCAAAGGGACACAGGCTGTAGCACTTCCTCTGCTCCTTCCCTTTTAGATTTTAAAGGAACCATTAGGTAGTCTGTGCCTAAAGGCAGAGAACAGGAGGATGGCGAGGAAAATGTTTCTGCCTGCCCTGGTGTGTGTGTGCAGGAAAGATGGAATCCTCTAGATTAAGCTGCAGTCTGTGATGTTAAACCACCAGATTGATGGAGCTTTGTAAGAATTCTGCTCGCTGATTGGTGCAAGGATTGACAGCAGAGGTCATGGTGTCAGGCGTTCACTAAAATTTTCTCCACAGAATCCAAGGTTTATTAGAAAGAGACTGGACTGCAATGGACCTGAAAAGAACTGGGTGCTGTTATGCATTTTCTTAGGAGTTTATGGCCTCTGCATGGATAGGGGAGCCCGCCCTTCTTACTTACAGTAGGAAGGTAATTCCTGGTATTTTGCTGAGGTCTGATTTGAGGATGGGGCTGATCTTGGTCATTATATTGTGAGACTTTTGATTAATGAGTCAGCCTGTATGGTTGGCATCATTTTTACATTAGCATATCTGGCAATATGTTCTAGTAGATAAGCTCATTAAAATTGTTTGCATTGTTTGATAAGGATAACAATGTAATTGAGAATGCCGCTGGAGTCTAATGCAGCTCAAGGCCAGACTTGAAGGGAGACTGATAGCTTCACTCATATTTCCTCTGAAGTTCTTTTGTACTGGGGTAGTTATTTTTAAATGTTACCTTGATAACCACTAACAATGCTTTTGCTTTGAGGCAGAGCACACATACCTCTAAAGCGCATCCTCTCAGCCAGTGAGCAACAGGAAATAACTTTTTTTTTTAATGCCTTCATCTAAACATTCAGATGGTATTATGGGTAGAATATTCTATGAGTATAAATGTTGTATGTTTATAAAATAAGACTAAAAGTACTCTGCTTCCACTTCCTCTCTCTTTGACCAAAGAACCACTATTTGTTGAATTTAAAAAAAAAAAAAGTGATAAGCAACCTTTACTCTGTCATCTCTGGCAGTTACACAAATACTTGGAGTTAATTTTGGCTGTACCCATGAGGTCACCAAAATCTCATGCCTTGTGGTTGCAACTAATATGTTGGCATGGCATCCTTACAGAGTCCAAAAACCTTGTTATTCACTTAACATACACCAAAATTGGTCCACAGTTTTGGGACTCTCATTTTGGAGACTCTTGTGATTGGGAAAGTTCTGTCCCTTCTCTCCCTGACTCCTCCACCTATCTCTGTGAACATTCTGAGGCCTATAATAGAATTAAAAACAACAACCCTGAGTTGCTTTTAAACCTCACTTATTTGAACTATTCTTATAGTAATACATTTGAAGCCCTCATTTCTTAAATAATTTAATCTCTGCCATGTAGGTAGCAGTTGCTTTTAAGATGGAGTTCGAATTTTACCATGTGAGCTAAAGGATATGGCCCACTTGGGTTTTATTAGTCATATGAACTAACTGAAATGGCAGTGGAAAATCACTTGTGGAAAGGTTAAATGTTACCTTTTGATGATGAATTACTGCTTTAAAATGAAATTTTATTTACCTTTTTAATTCATTCCAAGTTATTTCCATTTCCTGAATTATTTCCAGTGCTCTCTTAGTCCCTATGATGGTACCTGAAATTATGTGAAAAACAACTGAATTTGAATAAAGAACTGACTGGACAAATTCTTAAGTCACTATGAGCATCATTGTATTCCTACTTTATCTAATAGGATTACTGGACACTATAGTGAGACATGTCATCGGTTAAATGAAGAGGGAAGCCTCCAAAATTACATTCGTATTATATTATACACAGGGTGCACATGGAAACAGACACAGTTGATCTTTTCCTCCGTCTGCCCTTCTTCCAAAGTGGATGACCAGTGTCTCATAACTACCACTTATTTTTTCGTAGGGTATAGGGAAGGGAAAACGTGACACATTTTTCTATCCAGGAACTGTTCTGTAATTATTTTGGCATCCTGAGGCTGGAACAATATTGCCATTTAATTGCTGAGCAAACTTGGAAGGCAATTTGAAAGCCAGAGTAGAGGTATAACCAAGTGAGTTTTACTTCAGCGGTAGGTTCAGTATATTCCCCACCAATGAGATGTGTCTGAGAGTTCTGTTTGAGGACCATGGAGAGCCTGGGTAAGCCCGGAGCCCTGGGATGATCAGAGTGAATTCTCTTTCTGGTTCCTTTACTGACTTCTAGGTAGGCCCTCCAGCAAGTCCTTTATCTTTTTAGAGAAATCTACATTTGCTCATTACATGTAAGATATCTCATTTCATTCTCAGAAAATTTTTGTGAACTTAACTTCAAACATTTAAAACAAAGACTTTCTTAAAAGAAAAACTATGTAAATATAAGAAGACTGCTGTAATTATTGAAAGGGGTCCTCTTTTAGGAACTCCAGAACAAGAACACCCCTCACCTGGCTGGTAGTACAGCTGAGAGGAGGGGAGAGTACAGCTGGAGAACTAGCCATTGCTTCCGAGCACTGTCACTGAGCAATCAGTCACTCTTCCCAGCAGGAGACATTATTGCTATAACGTTTGCACCAGATTGTTTATAAATAAGGGTCAAATATGATTCATGACCCAGATATCTTAACCCAGGTATCTCTGAGTGTAAACAGAGCCCGTTTTTCCAGCCTGGAGTAGAGTGGATAGTAAATCATTATTGAAACCAGTGTGCACTTTGGTTAGAAGAGCAAGTTTCCTTTAGAAAATTACCCTTCCATTAGTCATTAATTCAGTTGAAAGGAGCAAGTGTAAAAATGGCTCAGCAGAGCCATGCGGATGTTTCCATGGCTCATGTCCACTACTGTGTGATGGCCTGCCTCCTCAGCCCCAGCTTCCTCGTTGCATTTATGAGCCCTGGAAATCCATACATGTTAAGAGCCGCTTAAAATAATATAAATGTAGTGTGGGCCGTTTGAGGTGACACTGTTTAATTCACAGAGTGAGTGAGTCCTGCTCTGGCTCTCCCTTGAGAGGTTACTCCCTATGGCTGTTTCATGCAGATGCTAGTAGGAAATGAGATTTATTAACTGGCCCTCTGCCCACCGCATCTTTGTTTGCATACTCTAGGCTTTTAAGAATGAATGTATAAGTCCAGAGGACTGTTTCCACGTGGGTGTTTGAACATGCAACTACAGTAGCGTATGTTTCTGAATATTTTTAAAAAAAAATTTACTTGGCCCCAGGAAATGGACTGTAAAGAAAAGCAAAACGAGAACTTAAGCCTACAACGTTGGCTCTGACATCAAACTTTGAAAAATGAACTTCTGTCAAGAAAAACAAAAAGAAAAATTGTGCATGTGTGTATGTGTATGAGTAAGAGAGTCTTGAAAATGTGTTCCATTTAATAGAAGCTATTGTAACATGGCTCACTTTAAACCAGAAAGTTGATTTCAGATCATACTCCCCAAAACAGTAGCTGTAGACAGCAAAAATCTAGCTTCATATGCCTCCGTTATGTTTGTATTAGTATCATCTGGGTTTACTACTGTCCTAGGAGGTTTTTGAAGATAGTGACTTTTGTCCTTAATTTTTCTTAGTATTTAAAAAAAAAAAACAACAAAGGGTTACTTGATCCTTTGATTATTAGGTACCCAATATTTTTTAATGTCTTTTCGGGGTTCTTTGTCAGAGTTTCTGTTAAGGGGATGGTCTTCTTAGTGCCCCTGGTGAGCTCACCCCTGCTCCGCAGTGGCTGTCACCGGTATCTGTCTACGGAGTATTATCTTAGCCCAAAACTGGTTTGAGATGGTCCTGTGAATGTAGGAGGTTGATTTCCATAGGTGGTATCTTTTCTATATTTATGGGGACCTCTTGAAGCTGCGATGAATAATCCCTTAGAGTAATGGACGGGGAAATACTGGTACTAACCTAAATACTCCATTTGGTTTGGAGAATTGGTTCGACAAATACTTAAGGCTCTGTTCTGGGCAAGCTTTCTCTCTGCTAGATGCCGCTCCGGGTCCTCGAATTCTAGCAAAGTCAGATGTGTGAGCTGCTCATTTTGTAAGAAATTTACCTCGTGACTATTTGGCTTGGTCTGATAACAAAAGCGGTTTGCATTTCCTGAGCCCACAGTGACTCAAAGTAGAAAAAGATACCCTCAAGGCCAGTATACTGTAGGAAGCTAAAGGACACAGTGGAAGACCAAACATTTTGGTGAAAAGAGTGTAGTCTTAAAATCAGAAATTATCTGTCATTGTCCTGGCAAAGTGCACTTTGGGCAGTAGTGGAAAATAAGGCAGGAGCATTGAAAGGCAGGCAGGGTGGTCAGAATTTGAAAGTAGAAAGCCATTGAAAGCTCATTAATTGAAAAATAGCGTAATATAAACAGAAGTGTGCACGCTGGAATTGATCTCCTGTTTTGAAATGAGAATTAAAAGGAAAATGGAGTTCCAACAGTGCCCTACCCTGCAGAGTCCAGAAGTACTAGAGAATCCTTAATTCACCATGAGAGAACTCTTTCAAGCCTCAGTGGAAGGATCAAGACAAGATAGATAGATTTTCCCTGGCTCAAGGCATCTTTCACCAAGCGGAAGCAATCAGTGCTTCTTCACCCCATACCAGGACTGGTACTTGGCTCAGACAGTACTTGGCTTCTAAACTTGCAGAAGCCCACTTCATAGCTAGCAGCATAACTTCAAGGGGTGGCTCGTCTGTACCCTAGTCTAATCCTTCCAAACTCAAAAGCAGGGTGTCTGGTACTTCATTGTGAAGGATTCTCCTGAGTCACTTAATGCCATTAAACATGCAGACATGACTGATGAGACCGCTCAGGGTGCTCTTTGTGGGTCCAGTGCCAGTTTCTGTGACAGCTGGAAGGTGATCACCTTGATGGCAGGCTCTGGAGTGGACTGAGAGTTTAACTTGGATTGTGTGGGTTTGTTTACTTTCGAGTTTTGTCAGTTTCACTTTAAAGGAAAAATTGATTTGTTCCTTTCCTGTTGAAAGGAACTTTTTCCACAATGAAATATGTTAGAATATACATCTATGTTAGAATGGTTTCGTGTTCCTGACTTCAGGCTATCTTTCAGCAGTCAGCCTCTGTAATACCAAATTGGATATGTCATACTCATCTCACATCTCAAGCACTATTCCAGCGGCCCTTTTTGCACGCACAACCCATTGGTATCATCTGAACTTTGTTTCTTAGTTCATTTTAAAACACTGGTTGTTTATCTTGGTCTTTTGGGCCCTTGGGATTTATATCATGTGGAGAGAATTCTTTCAAAGTGGAAACTTACAATTCATATAATAGGCCAAAATTGAAATTATACAACTTTCTCCTTATAGCATGACAAAGAAATTTCTCCTAAATGTTTTTGTTAAATGCATTCTCAAAATGCTCATTGATTTTAATGAAAATAAATCATTAGTAAGATAAAGATTAAACAGTTTTATAGGCCACCAAGAAATAACTTCTTAGTATCTTAGTAGGTTACAAAAAAAAAAAAAAATCTTGTGCATTTTCAGTGTCAACTCTCCCAGGCTAATTAGGATTTTACTCACTTGAATCAGGGCAAACTTTCTTACTGAAAGCATTTTTTTCTAAAGGGGCAAAAGATGTTGAGATATATATATATATATATATATATATATATATATATATATATATATACACATACACATACATATCATGGTCAAGTTGATGGCTGCTTTTAGTGATGGTGTCCTTTTGTGTAATTTATCTGGTACAGAAAATACGGCTAGAGCTCAGTCTTCCGTCTTCCTGTTATTTCTAGACCTCATTTGTTTCAGACAGGTAAAATGTGCCAAAAGAACCAGATTTGGGCCATGACTTGAAAACGAAGTGGAATAGGGTAAGAGATTTGAGAGAAAAGAGTACATGTTATAAATAATATAGTGTGCATTGGTGGAAGTCTATAAAATTTGTGATCTTGCATACAGGATTGGTCCTGAAGTTTATGGCCAGTGTGTGTTCGCCGTTCCATAATCCTAAAATAACAGTGCTTTTCACATGAGGTACACCTTAGATTTCTGTATTCTTGTTTTACTCTTCTTAGAAGTAATATTTTTGTTTTGTTATAAATCCATTAATTCCTTGTTCTTTAGAGTCAGCCTACTGGGCAAAGTCCTAAGAGGTAATTTGTCAAAAAATGCATTAACAACTCAGAGAAGCATTCTTATGTTCAGTTTTACTTTGATTATCAACCACAGTATCCCTTCCTTTAAGAGCCCACCATGATTTCCTGCAAGGTTTGCATTTGGTGCTCAGCAAATCAGGAGAAATTGAAGTTTCAAAAATGGGCTCCTCTCCCCCACCCCAATCTACTTCCTTTTCATGATTTTAGAATGCCAACACATGTTTTCAGGCTGCTTACAATAAAAAAGAAAATGTTTTTAATTCCCACTCTTTAAATAATTACACAATTATTGTTATATTAAAATTTAAGCCACAATTTTGGCAGTCACTTAAGCACTTAAGAATCTATTCTTTCAGTAAACTTACTGTCTTGCTTCTATATGCCAAACTCCATGCTGGGCACTTGGAATACAAAGAAAAATAATGTACAGCCTCTCCTTGAAAAGCCTCTAGTGTCCGGGACAACAGGCAGGGAAGGAGGAGTGCTTGATGGGAGGCATCCGAGATGGAGAGGTACCCACATCTGACCCCAGTAAAGTAATTTTGTGGTTACTGTGCTGATACCTGGCAGAGGCAAAATTATCACTCCTGTAATTTTCAAAAGCTTTCAGAAATGCAGCATGTGAATAAAAAACATTTGAGTGTGTGTCCCTAACTGTGACCTCTGGGTATAAGTTTTAATATAGCCTTGAGGCACCAGTTTGAGCATTATTGAGTGACCTACATGGTGGGAAGTTTACTTCTTTCTTACAAAAAGTCACTTGAGGAAAAAAGTAAAAAGCTGGGAAGGGGAACAGGACTTTATTGGGGAACAGTGTGTACTTCTAGGACTTTTTTCCAAGTCAAGTTGTTGTCCTTTCAGTCTTAGTTGTGGAGGGCGCAGCTCAGCTCCAGGTCCAGTTGCCGTTGCTAGTTGCAGGGGGCGTAGCCCACCATCCCTTGCGGGAGTCAAACCAGCAACCTTGTGGTTGAGAGGATGCGCTCCAACCAACTGAGCCATCCGGGAGGCAGCTCAGCTCAAGGTGCCGTGTTCAATCTTAGTTGCAGGGGGCAGAGCCCACCATCCCTTGTGGGACTTGAGGAGTTGAACTGGCAGCCTTGTGGTTGAGAGCCCACTGGCCCATGTGGGAATCGAACCGGCAGCCTTCGGAGTTAGGAGCATGGAGCTCTAACCGCCTGAGCCACCGGGCCGGCCCAAAAGCTGATCTTTTATGATCCCGCAATTTTTTATATTTGTATTGACCATCACTAGGTAAAAAATAATATGTATGCAGTATACTTACTTTTATGTAAAAAGTGAGGAAAATGAGAGTATGTATTCATATTTACTTGATGTGCCTGGAGAAACTGAAAGGTTATAAACTAATAATAATGGTGGGAACTGGATAAGTCCAGTGTACCTTTTCATAGAGTCTTAATTTTAAAAACGAGTTTTACATGCTGAAGTATATTGGAAAGCATCTCCAAATATTCATGGACTTTACTAAAGTCACATGGATGATATTAAAAATTTGCCTAATTCAAGTACCACTCTTACATTAAACCAACATCGGAAATCACAAATGAAATATGCTTCTATAGCATCTGCTCTTTGAGGTTTCACGTATCGCAATCCATAGTCCTTATTTTGTTTCATTCTCTCCATACTACGTTGGAGCTGCCTCCTCTGTGTGGTTTGTGTGTGTGTGTGTATGTGAGAGAGAGAGAGAGACAGAGAGAGAGAGAGAGGTGTCCAGCCTGCTTAGTATGCACCATGAATCTTGCACTAAACTGCAAAATAATCCTCTGTGAGGATTCTTTTTCGATATCTTTGAATTTTTGTTTTCTTTCTTCCTTTTCTTCTTTCTTTCTTTCTTTCTTTTTGTTTTTTGAGTACATTCTGTGTCTCGAGTACTGTGTGGGGCCCTAAAACAGTGAGGTGACAGGTTATTGCCATTTTTTTTAGCCACTCTACTGCAGTCCTCTGGCCTCCCCTAAGTCTTCACCTAACCTCCACCTTATGGAAGTTACTAAGCAATATCTGGCCTTCCTGTGACTGCTGCAGATAGTGCTAGTGCATCACTGGCCAGGAAACAAGCCATCCGCATTCACCATACCCTCTATTCCAGCCCCCTCACCCACTGGTTTGGGTGAAGGCTGAGTGAATCCCCATGGAGACTCAACAATTAAGAATCAACAAAAGGAGAGCTTTGAATACATTATCCCAGCTATAGGGACCTGCTCACCATCAATACCCATGAAACAGAAAGCTTGTGGAGTTTGTGAGCTGACCGTGTCTGTTAGAAGAGGAGGAAGCGGAAGAAAGGGTGATTGGTGTATGCAGCATGGAGGGGGATGAGCCCCGCACAGGGTGAGGGCTTCTTGGGGTGGATGTGCCAGCCCCTTGCTCCTCCCTTTTCTCTCCCTCTCTTTCTCCTTCTGGGGTCAGAGTAAATCTGTCCCTCCAATATTTGTTCTCCTGGGGAAAGGAGAAAGAGATGAATCATCCACCAGCTAGGCTGGGCCCGAACCACGGGAGAGAGTGAGCACCTGTAAGTCTTTCCAAAATCCCTCAGGGAGGCTAGCAGCACATAATAAATTCAAAAGCAGTTTTGGTGTTTGGGAAGCCAGTTTTTCTCTCACTGGAATTTCTGACAGGCAGGTAGCATTGCCATACTAGGGACTTTAAGATGTCAGCAGTGACTGTTTCCAGCTTGTGTGATGAGTATGTCACTGCTATCTCAACTCCAGTTCAAAACTTGGCTTACCCCGAAAATATGGCCTGGAGCCTGCAGCAGCCCTCCATTCCTACCCACATTAGGGCCAACTGGGATTCTTCAAGCCTCAGATTGCTACTTGGGGAGGCCGTGCAGTGTAATGGCAAAGCCTGAGCTCTGGTGTGAGGCTTTTCTATCCCAGCTCCACCCTTTTCTAACTGTGTGATCTAGGGCAAATTTTTTAGCTTCTCAAAGCTCATTTTCCTAAAGTGCAAATAGGAATAATATTAATAAAAGCATCAACCTCACAGAGTTCTTAATGAGGATTTAAATGAGATACGGAATGTAAGGTATACCAAGCAGTGACTGGTGCAAAGCAAATGCCTTCAAAAATGTTAGCTAGTATCATTGCTTGTAGTTTCAATCTACTCTTTTACCCTATTTTTGTAATAATCTGTGATCTTTGTGTCTTCAGGAAAGTACCTGGAACATAGCAGATGTTCATTAAAAGTCCAAATTGAATGTGGAAAAAATTCAAACAAATTATACTTTAGTCTCCCATCAACTTAATTAAAAATTAATCTGCATACAGTAAACTGCATCCATTTAAAGTGTATGATTCAGAGAGTCTTGGTAGTGTATATGCCCTTGAAGCCATTACTCCCAAAAGATTCCTGGTACCGTTTGAAGTTCATATCTCATCTGTCCACAGCTCCAGGCAACGACTGCTCTGCTTTCTGTCACCATAGTCTAGATTACATTTTATGTAAATGGAATCATACAGATTGTACTCTTCTGTGTCTGACTTCTTTTACTCCAGCATTATGATTTTGAGATTCGTCCATATTTGGTTTATCAGCAGTTCAATATTCGTTATCACTGAGTAGTATTCCATTGTATGGCTAGACCATATTTTGTTTATCATTCACCAGTTGATGGACATTTGAGTTGTTTCCAATTCTTAACAATTATGAATAAAGTCTATGAATATTCATGTACAAGTCTTTGTGGGAGCATATGTTTTCATTTCTGTGGGGTAAATACCTAGTAGTGGAATGTTTTGGTAATATAGTTGCTGTTTGTTTAACTGATATAATGTATACCAACTATACTTAAATAAATAATTATTTTTATATTTTAGAAAATTAAAAAAGAAACTTAAAAAACTGCTAATAATTGTCCGAAGTGGTTGTACCATTTAAATTCCTACCAGCAGAATATGAGAGTACCAGTTGTTTCATATCCCTGGCAACACTTGGTATTGTCAGTCTTCTAAATTTTGTCCATCCTTACAGATGTGTAGCAATATCTCATTGAGATTTTAATTTATATTTTCCTGATGATTAAAATGTTAGGTATCTTTTCATGTGCTTATTGGTCTTTTGTGTATCTTCTTTAGTGAAGCATCTGTTCACATCTTTTGCCCATTTTTTAAAAATCAAGTGGTTTATCTTATTGTTATAAGAAGATTATAAAAAATATATCCTGGATACTATAATATCGTCTTGACTTAGATTTTATCTTGTGTTCTTAACCTAAATATAAACCCCTCAAGAAAAAGAATAGTTATTTCTCCCTGGTCTTTGTCCACAGTGCCTTTCCTAGCAATTAGGTCCAGCTCTCAGAAAGTACATATAAAATGGTTATATTAAGAATAGACTGTCCAGTAATAACAGGATCATTATTTTAGGTCACACACAAAACAACACCAAACCTACTTTAAAAGTTTGATATGAAACAGTTAAATTTGGTAGCTAGATTTTCTTTGGGTTCTTGATAGATAGGAGATACTCTTTTATTTCTATGGAGAACAGCCCTGTAATTATGTAGACATTCTTTTCTTTGTATTTAGTGTCACCTTAACGCTAGATCAGATTTTCCACTATTAAATTTAAGATGAAAATGTGTGTAGAAATGCTTTCTTTTTTTTAAAGGCAGCAAAGGATCATTTCCAAGCTTTCAAAATTTTGCCCATAATAATTACAGCATTGGATGCCCTACCTTCCTTTTTAAAAAAAAATTCTGAGGCACTCTTCCCAACTCTTCCTCTCTCTAGTATCTTTCTTTCTAATTTGGCTGTATTATTATTTGCCAGTTTGACTCCTGACAATTTCTCCCTTAGAGAAATTGCCTTAAGCATAATTTAGAAACTGAGAAACAAAAGCCCAGTAAAGTCTTGCGTTTACCTAAAAGGATCTGCTGCGGGACCATGTGAGTTTTGAGAAGGTGGGGATGCGTGGCTTCCAGAATCTTTCCAGGTAAAAGCCAAATTTCTTAGCCACATATGTTCAAAATCCAAAGATATTACACAATACAAGGTATTAATGATTTCACAAATGCCCTAGGCTTACTTACTAGTAGATTTTGAGAGTGCAACTTATTTCATCTACCATTTATTGCAAAACCTTCAGGCCAAATTTCAGCTGAGTTACTGTTTCCATGATGGCAGTAATCTCTTGCTATCTAGGTTATAGGTGATTATTTTCTGATTATTTTCTGGTTGGGACTGAGCAGGTCGCTGCCACTGGAGTATCAGTTGAGAGTTAAGAGTGTTCTTTTTGTTTTAATTGAGGTTGTTCCGTGAAAGGAAGCCAAATACCGTTAGACCGGACATCCTGTGATTCCCTTAGTTTATGATGGCCAAGGACACGATGTGTTTTGCTTTTTTTAATAAGATGATTGCTTGCTTTCCCGTTAACAAGGGAGCTCAGAACTGATGATGTCCATTTGGCTTTAATGACTCTAACTAGTAAACAACTAAACCTCCCTGCAAAACCACCTGAAGAATTGTAGGACATGGAAAAATGTCCATGTCTTTTTATGTAAGCCAACAATGATTTGGGTCATTCTTAGCATTCAAGTGACTATCAGTTCTGTTGCTTTGAAATGATAATTAACTGAAAAAGAGGGGAAATGACCAAACTAGAAGTTCTTGGAATTAAACATTATTAACATAAAATTCTGACATCAAGTATATTATGGTATACCTACATAATGAAATGTAGTGCAAATGTTACACATGAAGAAGAAATGAAAAATGTGCACAATATGTTAAGAGAAACAAGCTGATTAGTACTAACATGTATATGTATTGTATTGGTTTCCTAGGCTTGCCATAACAAATTACCACAAATTAGGTGGCCTGAAATTTATTGTCACAGTTGTGGAGGCTAGAAGTCTGAAAATGCAGGTGTTGGCAGGGCTGTGGGCCCTCCGAGAGCTTTAGGAGGGGATCAGTCTTTGCTTCTTCCTACTTCTGGTGGCCCCATGCATTCCTTGGCTTGTAGCTACATTGCTCCATTCTCTACCTCTATTATCACGTGGCCTTCTTCCCTGTATCTGTGTCTCTCTGTGTCTCCACATGGCCTTCTTATAAGGACACTAGTCATTGGATTAGGGCCCTCATCCAGTATGACCTCATCTTAACTAATTACATCTCCAGAGACCCTATTTCTTAACAAGAACACATTCTGAGGTTTTGGGTGGACATGAATTCAGGGGGGGACACTACGTATTAAATCCTCTGTGTATGTATAAACCCATTTATACATATAAGCATGTGTGTATAAAATTCATATACATATACCCCCCCCACACACATTAAAGAGGTCTTTATCTTTATTTTTCACTTTTTCTGTAGTGAAAATTTACCATTTTATTAATATAAAAATAGTTTTAAAAATAAAAGATAGCTCTTTGACATTTCCTTTTTAAAAAATAGTAGGTTATTTTTTAACTAGCAGCCTACCTTGCATTTGTTTTCTTTGTTTCATCAAACTATTCTATTTTATTCTTAATTTAAAATAATCCTTTGTAGCATTTATACACACATAAATATACATAACAAGTCAGTTTTTATGGTATGGTTTATTAGGCTTATATTAATTATAACAATAGCTACAGTTGAAGTAATGTAAAATAAAATAGGTCTCTGAGACATAGGTCAACCAGTAAGGCCTTTGGTTTAAGTCTGGGGAGCCAAAAAAAAAATGTTATAATCATACTCAATTGCTGAATTCAGATCTAATTTTTAAATATGTTTTAGTCTCTAAGTCAAATTAATTCTAGGAACCTGGAAACGAGGCACTGGGGCAGAATGGGGAGGCACTTTACCAAATTTCATCAAATCGGTTGAAATACTGGGTAATTTTTAACACATGTCCACTCTTGAACTAACCTTCATCCACTCACTCTTCTTATTATTTTTTAAAAATATTTTTTATTTGTCAATTACAGTTGACATATAATATTCTATTAGTTTCAGGTGTACAACATAGTGATTAGACATTAATATAACTTATGAGATGATCACCCCGATAAATCTGGTACCCATCTGACACCATACATGGTTATTACAATATTATTGACTATATTCCTTATGCTATACTTTACATCCCCATGACTATTTTGTAACTACCAATTTGTACTTATTAATCTTTTCCCCTTTTTCATCCATTCCCCCCAAAACCCCTCCCATCTGGCAACCCTCAAAATATTCCCTGTATCTGTGAGTTTGTTTCTGATTTGTTTGTTCTTTTACTCTTTTCTCCAGATTCCACACATAAGTAAAATCATATGGCATTTGCCTTTCTCTGTCTGACTTAACTCCACTCAGCATCGTGCCTTCTAGGTCCATTCATGTTGTTGCAGATGGCAAGATTTCTTTCTTTTTTATGGCTTAGTAATACTCCATTGTATATAAGTATCCATTCATCCATCGACAGACAACCAGGCTTCTTCCACATCTTGGCCATTGTAAACAATGCTGCAATGATCATATGGATACACACATTCCCTCGAAGGAGCGTTTTGGGTTTCTTCAGATAAATACCCAGAAGTGGAATCACTGGGCCTTCTTTGTCTTCTGTTACAAACTTTGTTTTGAAGTCTATTTTGTCTGGTATAAGTATTGCTACGCCAGCTTTTTGTTTGTTTCCATTTTCATGAAATAACTTTGCCATCCCTTTACTTTCAGTCTGTGTGTGAGTCTCTCGTAGGCAGCATATGTAAGGGTTTTGTTTTCTTATCCATTTAGCCACCCTGTGTTTTTGATTAGAGCATATAATCCATTTAAATTGAAAGTAATTGTTGATAGATATGTAGTTACTGCCATTTTATTATTTATATTTTTGATCTTTTTCATCTTAAGGAAGTCCTTTTAACATTTCTTTCTTTTTTATTTTTTAACATTTCTTGTATTACTGGTTTGATGGTGATGAACTCCTTTAGCTTTTCCTTATCTGGGAAGCTCTTTATCTGTCCTTTGATTCTAAATATAGCTTTGCTGGGTAGAGTAATCTTGGTTGTAGATTCTTACTTTTCATCACTTTGAATATTGTCTGACAATCCCTTCTGGCCTGCAAAGTTTCTGTTAAGAAATCAGCTGATTGTCTTATGGGAATTCCCTTGTAGGTAACTAACTGCCTTTCTTCTGCTGCTTTTAAGATTTTCTCTTTGTCTTTAGGTTGTGGCATTTCAGTTATGATGTGTTTTGGTGTTGGCCTCTTTGGGTTCATCTTGTTTGGGACTCTGTGCTTTCGGGGCTTGTATGTCTATATCCTTTGCCAGGTTAGTGACATATCCTGTCATTATTTCTTCAAATAGGTTTTCAATTCCTTGATCTCTCTCTTTTCCTTCTGGTACCCCTATGATTTGAATGTTTTTATGCTTGATGTTGTCCCAGAGGCCCTTTAAACGCTCCTCATTTTTTTGGATTCTTTTATTTTTTTTGCTGTTCTAATTGGGTGTTTTCTGATACCTTCTACACTGCTGGTTGGATCCTCTGCTTCATCTAATCTACTGTCGATTCCCTGTAATATATTCTTCATTTCCGTTATTGTATCCTTTATTTCTGACGGGTTCTTTTTCATGGTTTCCATCTCCATTTTATGCTTCCTATTTCTCTGTTGATGGTCTCCCTGAGATCATTGAGCATTCTTATAACCAGTGTTTGGAACTCTGCGTCTGGTTGATTGCTTGTCTCCATTTTGTTCTTTTTTCTGGAGCTGTGTTTTATTCTTTTATTTGGGACATGTTTCTTTGTCTCCCCATTTTGGCTGCCTCCCTGTGTTTGTTTCAATGTATTATGTAGGGCTGCTATGTCTTCTGGTCTTAGTAGAGTGGCCTTATGTAGTAGGTGTCCTGTGAGGCCCAGTGGCACAGTCTCCCTTGTCACCTGAGCCAGTTGCCGCAGGTATGTCCCTTGTGTGGGTTGTGTGTGCCTCCTGTTGTAGTTGAGCTTTGGTTGCTGTTTGTACGGCAATGGGAGGGAATTACCTTCAGGCCAATTGGTTGTAAGGACTGGCTGTGACTACAGTGGAGGAGCTTTTGTTCGGGAGCTGACCCTGGGGAACAGGATTTGCTTTAGCAAGACTCTGGTGCCTGCTCAGTTTGTGTTTTTCATGTGCCATCCGTGGCGGAAGCCAGGTGGTGCTCCAACTCAGTCCAAAGCCATCCAACTCAGTCCAAAGCCATTCCATGCTGGCCCCCAAAGCTTCCTGGAATGGAGCCACAAAGCAATCCACAGATGGCTGCCACCTGTGCTAGGCTTGGAGGTGGCTGGGAGAGGCTAAGCTGTGAACCAAGGTCAGCTGCCACTAGTGCTAGCTCAGGACTGCATAGCAAAGAGGCCAGATGCTCCTTGTTTGGGGTTTGTAAACTTGTGAGAGATTTTATGAAAAAAGTCCACAGCATGAGCCAAGACAGGCCATTTTTATGGAAAACCCACTGGAAGAGGCTTGAGTGGGCCCACAAGTTGGGTGGGCCAGGGTCTCAGTGAATCATCAGGGTGGGGTGAACAGTGTTAGCCAGGTTGATGGTGACTCAGATATGGCATCCCCCTAAGTGTGCACACTGGGAGGAGGGAGGGCTCAATAAAGAAACTGTGGCATCTCCCAGCATCTGTCGGGAGAAAGCTGCCCCTCCAGCTCTTGCCCTAAAGCCAGATAATTCAGTTCCTCCCTGTATGTCCCTGTCACCATTGGAGCTGCTGCCCTAGTGCTGTAACTCAGAGAAAGTGAGTGTGTCAATGAGTAAGTCCGTGTAGGCCCTTTAAAAGGAGCGCCTGGGACTCCAGCTGACATCGCTTTACTCAGCCACAATCTCTGCTGGTTTTCACAGCCAGAAGGTCTAAGGTCTTCTCTCCCCGGCACTTGAACCCTGAGCTGGGGAGCCTGGTGTGGAGCTGAGACCCCTTGCTCCTCAGGGGGCACCTCTGCAGCCAAAATATCCCTCCCGAGTTTTAACTGCCACACGCGGTTGTGCAATCAACCTATTCCATGTCTCCGCCCTCCTACTAGTCCTGATGTGGCTTCTTCTGTATGTCCCTAGGTATAGGACTTCTGTTCAGCTAGACTTCAGGCGATTCTCAATGATGGTTGTGTAGTTTCATTGTAATTTTGATGTGTTCATGAGAGGAAGCAAGGACAGCGATTACCTACTCTGCCATCTTGACTGGAAATTCTGACCCTTCTTATTCTTTGGACATTTTTGTCTATGGTAACATCTCTAGTTATTTAGTCAAATAGTTTATAAGGTCTTCTCATAAATAATTTCATTTCCCTTAATTATTGCTGAATACTCATTAATCAGTTATTTTCCTGTCTTTGAGTATCCCAAGCTTAACAAAGCATTCTCAATTCTGTAGTGACTACAGTCCCCCACAGTTGTTAAACTACAACAGTGTATTACATTGACTTTTGCTCCTGTAAGTCCTCATAACAGAGACCTGCATAGTCAAAGAAGGAAGCTTCAACTTAACTTTTGATATGTAACAAGGCAGTAGATAAGACAACAGACAGGTACAGCAAGTTAAGTGTGTGTGTGTGTGTGTGTGTGTGTGTAAGTTGACTTTTGTTGGGGGCTGTTGAGTACTTCTGATGCAGAAGTCTATCAGTCCCTTCTTCATCCTTCATTCCAGTAAAAAAATGGTAAATGAGTCTACTGGTTTAACAAAGCAAAACAAAACAACAATAAAAAACCCCTCTTCTTCCAATCCAATATACAAGGAAGATAGGACTGGTATATGGTTGTTCAAACAAAAATAGCAAGAAACTACGAAAGGGGACAGAAGGATGAACTCCACTGTAGGGTGAAATTATAGGAAGATAGAGGGAAATCCATTCTCTTGCCAAAATGAATCATTTCAGCTAGGAAAGGAAGTTTTGGGGACAGTAGCCTGGGGAACTGGTGATGAGATAGTACTCCTGGTTTGGATAGCATTTCCCCATTGCTACACTAATTTGGCTGAACATTGCTAATCTTAGCTCAGCTATAGCAATAACCGAAATTTCATTTCCTGTTCTCACAATGTACAGCCATCTTGTATGTCTTTTGCAGGATGTGCTCTGGGTTGGGGTGGGGGTTTGAAGTAGAAGTTGATCAGTATCTTGTCAACTAAAGCTAGTATTTAAGAAGTTCAGTGTTACAGTGTTACAATTTGAAATTGGCCATTTTGTTTCAGAGTCTGCTATGGAAAGATTTAAGAGGAGATAGCACCAACAGGGCTAGCGGGATATGCATTTACATTACCCATTTTAGAGTTAAATTCACTCGAATAAATTTTAACACTGGCCTGCACTTCACTCATCCTTTCAGGCTTAATTTTTTTAATACTTCACTTTCCATTTCCATTTCAAAATGTTTTCATGAGTTTAAAAATGAATTTTACCATAATGTAAATACAGAACTTTGGATAGGCAGCAATCTGTAAGCATGAGATACCAGGAGATTTGTTTATTTATTTTTAAAGAAATAGATTTTTCTAAATACATAGGACAAGATACCAATCTGAAGTCTTTTATTAGTGTTGAAAAAATTATAAGCAGTAATGAATGTGATCTTTGTGCATTTTGACTAAAGTAACACAAAAAGCAAATTGAGATTTAAGTCCAAAATATGTAGTAACTGGAAATGTAAAAATGTGGTGATTCCTAAAATATTAGCATGGCTTATATGTTACAGCTGCAGATTTTTGAGCCAAAAAACTAGTCACCCAAATCTCTACATTTCAAGCTCTTCTTCCAAACGAATGCTAGCAATGACCAAATCATCTTGGTTAAAGTGAAAATGCAAAATGGGGCATTGATAGAACTAAAAAAGGAAAATGGTTTTATTGAAGACCACAATTGTGTCCTCATTTGGAGTTCTTTTTTCTTCCTACTTGCTTTCATCACATAATAAAAACCAAGAGCAAAAAGGGACTTGGTTGAGAGTAAGAATCCTAGAATCATTCCTAGGTCTAAATCCCAGCTGTTCCACTTAATAATTGCGACTGGGTAAGTGTCCCTCTCTTTTCCTACATAATGGCATAAAAGTAGTAGCTATGACATAGTTGTGAAGACTAAATGAGAAAATGCATAGTAACTACTTATTACTCTGAAGAAATAGAGACCAGAGAGGTGAGTCCCTTGTGCCCAGGTTTACCCAACCAGCTGATGGTAACTCTGGAGCCCCAGCTGATGGTAACTCTGGAGCTAGTGCCCCGACTCGTAGATCAGTGCTCTCATGAATCCAAAATACAGCCAGTGACCTCCTCACGTCAGTGTTGGAGACATGAAGAATGACACATTTCTGTACTTCTTTTTTTAGACGTAGAGGACAAAGTTCTTCAGTTTATTCAACCCTAATGTATTCCCTCCCAACCATCTCACATAGCACTAGAGACACATACCTGCAATTCCTTATGTGGTGTGATTTCAGGAACGCTGTGAATTTCCCCTGCACACAAAACTCCCACACATACATTCATTTGGCATTTATTTACCTGCGTACCCACTAATGTGCCAGGCACCGCTCTAGACACAGGAGGTACAGCAGTAAACAAAATATAATCTCCAAAGTACCTGCTTTCATAGAACTTACATTATGGGAGCAGCAGGTAGTAGACAATAAACAAATGAGGTCATTACAGATTGTGTTAGTATCACCAACAGTATGATGTGGGAGCAACTGGAGAAGACCTCTTCAGAGTGTGATCAGGGAGCACCAGCTCAGGAGTTTACATTTGAACTCAACCCGAAGCATGAGGTGCAGTCAACGGTGCCAAGTGCTGGGCATGACCTCTTCCTTTGCATAAGGACTGGAGCCTGATTATCCCTAAGGATTAACTTTGAAGCTGTCATTCTCCGTTTGTTTTTTCACTATAAGAAGGTTTAGAGAAGGTAGTTCTGAACAACTGAAGTAGTTAAGTACCCGAGGAGGAACCAACACCAGCAAGAGTACAAAATAGCCCAGAACCAGGAGGTGGAGAGCACTCCCAACAAAATTTACCCACCACAGGTCTTTGCCTAGTGGTGGCATGTTTGTTCAGTTGCCACACTTCTGCTATATTTTATGCACACAGTTTTTTAAATTAAAGTTTATTGGGGTGACAATTGTTAGTAAAATTACATAGATTTCAGGTGTACAATTCTGTAATACATCATTGATATATCACATTGTGTGTTTACCTCCCAGAGTCAGTTCTCCTTCCATCACCATATATTGGATCCCCTTTACCCTCATCTACCACCCCCTCCCCCCTTACCCTCTGGTAACCACGAAATTATTGTCTGTGTCTATGAATTTTTGTTTCTTCATTTGTTTGTCTTGTTCTTTTGTTGTTTTCAGTTTTATATACCACATATCAGTGAAATCATACGGTTCTCGACTGTTTCTGTCTGACTTATTTCCCCTAGCATCATAATCTCAAGATCCATCCATGTTGTTGCAAATGGCACTATTTCATCCTTTCTATGGCAGAATAGTATTCCATTGTGTATGTATACCACAACTTCTTTATCCAGTCATCTATCGAAGGACACTTTGGTGGTTTCCGTGTCGCACCCCGTTTTATGCGAGGCGGATTAACAGCTGACATGACCACTCATCATGGTGGTAGCAGCTCTCGTGCCCTGAAAGGTTGACTGAGGGTCATGTGGGAGTTGGGGGAGGCTCGGGGCCTGACTGGAAATGACTTGGGATCATGGGAGAGAGCTAAGGTCAGGGTGAGAGGGAACAGGGCCAAGTAGGGCTGGGAAAGTAAACAGAAGGCATATGGTCAAGAGGGAGTAGACGTACTCCGAGCCAAGTTGTGGGGGGAGCTCTGAGCAAAGCTGGTGCCCGCGGAGACCAGCCAAGCTCTATGGCATGGGAATGAGCTCCGGGTCAACGAAATTATTTTCAGAGCATGGATACCAAGCCACCCACTGTTTGAAACAGATGGACATTTAGGCCAATATAATCAGCTGCATTTCTGACCCTATGAAGAAAGGTAGGCTCGTTGTGTGTGTGTGTGTGTGTGTGTGTGTGTGTGTGTGTGTGGCCTTAGCCTTTTACTGTTTCATTACATGCAGCTGAGTTTCGTTCATATCAGTGAACATTATGAATGCCACAAAGAACTTTTATAGAATTCCAAAATTTCTTCATTTCTTGGATAAGAGCCAAGTTTCCAAGTCATTTCAGGGCGATTGCTATTAACTTGTTAGAATAATTCTGAGTTTAAAAAAAAAAATAAACCCAAACCTATATGCGTTGTTTTGAAAGTTGCATTTCGGTTGCATTTACTGACAATATTGTGGGTAGTCAAGTGAAGCCACCTACTGATTAATATCTGATGGGATTAATGCAGATAATGACAAAGCTATTAAAATGGAGGTGGATTTTCAGGGCTAGTTATGGAATCTTCCTTTTGCAGGCAGTTGGAGAAATCTGTGTATTTTAATCATATTCTAATTTTTAAAAATGGTTCTTGGACTACTTGGTGATACAGCAAGAAAGAGCTTCATCTTTCTGTTTTAAAGAATAACAGTTAATGGTAAAAGGGGTGGTCATCCTAAAAAAGAATATTGTTTTCTGTTCATTCTCTCTGGGAGGTGACAGTTATTAGCTGAAGTTAGGACTTCTGGTTGCAAGACCTAAATGGAACTTTATGCCCATTTTAAAAACATGATCGTTAAGCAGCGAATGACAATGAAGAGCACATTAATAATTGCAATGGTAGGCCACCTAGAAAAGCCTGGAATAAAGAGCAGGCAAAGTCTACCCTCTGATAAAACTCCTGTCTTAGTCAATGCTTCTCTAAGCAGCTTAGTATTAAAGTTCTTTACGTTGGTTTTCTTCACTGGCTTGAAATTGTGAATAGCCCAATTTTGAGGAAAAAAATAGCATTATCAATACCTGTGTTTTAGTAAAATATATGTATTTTATAATTGTGGGCATGTCCTGATGTTTCTCTGCCATCCTTGTCGGAAGTCAGCACGGCACTCAGACCTCTGCTACCCTAGGAGGCCCTTCAACTCTCCTGTGGCAGCTCTATGGGGAACGTCATGCCTGGAGGAGTTAGTCTTGCATTGTCTGCCTAATCGCATACCAGAGTCATAGAGCCCTGCAAAAATAAAACAGATGCACATCTTCCCACGGCAGCTCAAGTGTGTTGTTATTACCTGAAGACAGTAAATGATCTCTTAAATTCCCATCCCAGCCGTAGAATCCATGCATGCATCCATTTTTGTACAAGTTCAACGGGAGCTTTAATACCCAATTTTAAATGAAACTCAATACAGTTTCCGTAATGTCTCTCCAAGGAATTTCATCTTGTCAAGGTCTGTCTTTCAAAGATACGCTCTTTGACTCCCACTTCATTCCATCCTGGTCCTTCTTCTCAGACAAATACCGTCTCTCTGCCCCCACCTTTCAGGTCACCAATAAAGAGAAAGTGATGAATCGAGAATTATCTGGAGATATTCTTTCCTTGGTGAAGTGTTTAAATCCTACCCCTCGCGGTATTGAATCTAGAGAATGAATTATGCACAGCTGAAAAGCAGGGAAGTTTCTGGTTCAGGGGACACATTGATGTGTCACTCCCTCCTGATGCCCAGTTCATTATTAGGGACAGCCTTGGGGAATTTCACATCAGCCTTTTGTTAGGAGGAAGCCAGGACGAGGCACTCAGGCAGAATCTATTGGTGGTGGTATGAGGCTTTTCAGAGGAGGACTCGCACATTTAAGGGAATGTCTGCTGTGGGACTGAATCTCTTCATTCCCTCTCAGGTTGATGGTACATATTCTAGTGCAGAAGTGGTCTTGAGAACAACTTTTGGGATTTCTTCATTTGCCTCAGTATTTGATCTGCAGGTATAAATGTAAGATTTTTTTTCTTCCAAATATTTACGAGTACAGGTTGTTTTAGAAAGGTGTTGCTTGTAAAAGAAGGAAATATTCATTATTATACCAATGATTGGCTAAATCTTTAAACGCTTTCATAATATTTTTGGATGCTTAGAAGTGTTTACAAAATGGCTATTTCTGTGAAAAAGACAAAATTCTTCTGACTAAAATGCTGTGTTTACGAGTATGTTTTAAATAATGCATCTCCCCTTACCTGCTAGTAGGAAAAGGCCAACCTTGAGGACCCTAAAAACTTGAACCAAAGATCACCTTGTGAGATGGGAATTAAAGGTGAGACCTTGAACTGGGCCAAATATAAATCCAATAATTCGTAAAGAAAGGTGTTCTTCTGTTTCATAGGTACTATTCCCGCCTTGGCATATATGGAGACTAATACAAACAATGGCTTTTGACACTTTGAAAGTAACTCCTGGCCAGCGGGATATGACTTCCTATGAAGCATTAATAATTTTAATTACTTAAGAAACCAGTTAGGTTATAGATTATTATAAGGGTTTCAGAAATCTGTATGTGCCCAAGTTCAAAGAAATAAGTTCCCCAGGTAAACGAAAAATAGCCATGTTCTTTATACCTCTTTTCCAGCCTGTTCTTTGTTTTCCTGTATGTGAAACTGGGTGAAGGGTGAATTGCATGTATTTATCTTCGACTGTTGGAGGTGGATTACTTCTCCGAGTGATGACGGAACATGTTGAAAACAGAAATTATTCTGAGAGAGAAGAAAGATACTCATCACTATAGGTGGTGTAATTGTCACTTGTCAGGGTAAAATGTTTGAATGGAGTTCACTGGCATGGGGTCGGTTGAATTTTCGGAATATTTTATATTGAAGGTGGAATTTCCAGTTGCGTTTGGATTTCTTTAGGGAGTGGCATAAAGATGGTAACTTAAGTCAGGAAGGGCTTTTAAAGGTTCAGCTTCAAAATGGGTTTGGGGTAAATCTAAGCCAAATGGAGCCTCCTTACAGAGCTGCAGACAGTAGTCAACCACTACGGAGGGCTGTTCTTCTGCAGATGCTTGTGTCTAAACTTGGGAAGCCTGACAAACTCAGACGTTAGTTGTGAAAAAAAACTAAAATCAAAATAGGTTCCACATGCCTCATTCCCAAAATTAATTTCTCAACCCCCTCTCCTTAGATCCACATATCCAAAACAAGACTAGAGCCAGTATCCTGGGACACATGGCCTGTCGTGAGCCTTGGGGGTGGGGGTGGGGGGTAGCAATGCATTTTCCTACAGGAGTGATCAAAATGTGAAGGGAGGAAATAAGAAAAAGTGGCCTCTTCCTCCAATTCTCTCTCTCTCTCCTTCTCTCTCTCTCTCTGTCGCTCTCTCTCTGTCTCTCTCTCTCTCTCTCTCTCTCCTTCTCTCTCTCTCTCTCTCTCTCTCTCTCTCTCTCTCTCTCTCCCCTCACCCCTCCAGTATGACTGTGATCTATTTGTAAGGGTTAGGGTGGGGCAGAGAGACAAAATGAGTTACATATAAAAAATAATTTCATTTAATGGCCACATGTAATGCTAGCTATGACATTTTATATATTTGTCTAATTTTTAACAGACTCTCTTCTGGAATAATCCACAAATCTTGCCAAATCTGTCCTTGGACAAAATTGTAGACTATTTTGACATTGGTTTTGGGGCCCATGACTGGTAAGGTGGTAGAATTCATATTTTGGTTTCCACAGTGCGGGACTGGCCGAGCTTTTATCCAGGCTTTGCTCAGTGGGCTAACTCAGGTGTCACTTAGTCACATAAAATCCCTTTTGCTTCAGTAAGCAGATGTGCAGTTTCTGATCTGTGTGGCTGAGTCACTGCTGCATAGCATAAACTTGCCATACCTCTTCTCACCGCCACTACCACATGTTGAATACAGGGTGAAATGGGGCAAAATCAACACATTGACTCTCAGGCTGAGGCTGTCCTTTTTCTGAAGTCACATGTGTCAGTGGTCACTATGCACAGACGAGCCAGAATCGTGACTTTGCCTGTGGGAGGTATGAAGGGATTTTTGTTTTTCTGTTTTTCTTTCTCCTATTTGCAAAAAGTGTGTATATTGCCAGCTTCCCAGAATGGCATTTATTCACGAACGTAGTGTTTAAACATATATTGTGATTATTGCTTTATTTTCAAGTAGAAGCAGTGAATGAAAATTCATTTCAAAATAAATTTTAAATGCCATATCAAAATACGGTGACCTAGAGACAGTAATGCTAGGTTAGAGTGCCTTATCAACTACTTTCAGAGCTTTTGTACTTAAAGGATTTCACCGCGTTTCCCTGAAAATAAGACCTAGCTGGACAATCAGCTGTAATGCATCTTCTGGAGCAAACATTAATATAAGACCCAGTATCATATCATATCATATCATGTCATGTCATATTATATCATATCATATCATATCATAACCGGTCTTATAGTAAAATAAGACCGGTCTTACATTAATTTTTGCTCCAAAATATGCATTAGAGCTGATTGTCTGGCTAGGTCTTATTTTAGGGGAAACACAGTAAACACAGAGATCTGATTAGATTCTGGCTGAAAGCCACAAGTTGAAAGACAGTGCTTCGACTTCTTTCTTTTATAAGGATGGCACAGAGAGAAATGCTTATGTCCCAGGGACCAGATGGCAGGTCAGCTAAGAATAAACTGTTGTTTCCGTGTAAAAGACATGCTGAAAATCCAAAGAGGAGAATAAACCCTACGTGGTCCTTTGGCTCTTTATTCTGTAGCATTTGAAATTACTTCACCTTTCTTAACCATTTTTTTCTTTCTGACTGATTCTGGAAATTACTCAAATTAAAAAATTAGTATTTTGAATTGTTTTAATTCTAACCTCCAAAAGTACGAGGCATTTACCTTTGCTGGGGAAGAGTATAATTCCTGTCCTTCTTCCCTCTTTCATGATTCCCTCATGAAAGAATCATGCCCTTTCATGATTCTCCCATGAAAGAATCATGGGATTCTTTCAAGGATCAAAATGGGTGCATGGAATCACTTTAAAATGATAGAGAAATCCTTGTTATCCACACATTTCTGAAGAATAAGCAAGGGCAGGTACTTTTAGCTTTATACTGTAAGATAGATAGACACCCAAGAAATCATAATGAAACCTTAGGGTTTTAGAGGGTATCCACAGAAGAGCTGAGACTAGTAAGTACTGTCTCACCAGCCCTGAATTTAACATTTGTACAGATGCAAATTTTCTTCTGTGAACTGTTTACTCACCTCAGTAACTTAGCTTAGAATGTATTGGAGTTGCATCTGTAGAAACAGTGCAAGCTAAAGGAACAAGGAAGAGAAAGAGTGGATGGCGGAACACGAATAAAGTTGTTTTTCCACGTTGGCTACCACCTGACTTACTAGAGGGTAGGAAGAACACTTCCCCTTCTGCAGAGAGGGAGTCCGGACCCACAGCTCTCCCGCCTAAAATTCAGAAGGCACCACCCAGTTGGATGGGGAACTGACAAAGGGAGCAAAAGGCAACCACAAGTGAAGTGAATTTAGAAGTATCTTGGTGAGATTTGGAGTTGGAATTATAAGAATATTCTACTCAGCATGGGTGGTAAATAGAAATTGACTATGTTGATTCCATTGCTATTAATTAGAAGTAGGTATGGAAATCTGTATACTGTGTTGTCATTGTTTTATTTTAGAAAACATAAAACAATATTCCTAACCTTCACTGATTCACCCTTACTCTTGGTCTGTCCTCTATCCTAGTTTTCCCACAGGTCCGTTAACACATGGTTGTTCTTAACTGCAGGCTTTCTGGGGACGGCAGCTGTACTGGTTACAGAGGGGATGTGGTAGAGGTTAGAGTGGTGAGTCTAGTAACAAATAAATTGAAGTTTTTCTAAAGCAAAAACCCGGTGCTCTTTCATTGTTCACCTGGTCATCTTAATGAGCTCCTTGAAGGCAGACAGTGCTTTACTTGTCTTTGTGAGCTGAATGTCTATTTAGATAAGTCCTTAGGTGAACATTATCAGTAAAGACCCGGAGAAAAGTGTAATTCATTGACAGAATCTGCAGCAAATGACTTGCTTCCTTGTACTCATAGATTTTTTTAAAAGCTGTCATAAATCTTTTACCTGTCCAGTTCTGTAGCCCTTCTTTCTGTTTCGTAACCACAGAACGTTTTTACTCGCTTGTCGATGGCTTATCTTTCTAAAGCACAGATCTGATTGTGTCTCTCCTACATTGTGTTTAGTTTTGTTTTTAAATCATCTGGAGCAAAAATTTCATCCCAGTTTGGTTTGGGGCCACCTAGCACAATTCTTGGCCTCGACAACTCATCCTCCATCGATACATTGCCTGGTAACGCCAAAGCTTTTCAGCACCTCCCAAAGAAGAAACCATTAGAAAAGTATACCAACTGCCCAAGGTTATGCCAGTATTTGAAAATTACATCAAACAGTCCAAAGTATTTTAAATATTGAATAATTTATCTTTCAAGATTATGTATAATTTACATAGTTGATTAAAAATTTTGACTGTATTAAAAGTCAATGGTTTTGTTTAATAACTGGTACACTGAAGAAAACAATAGAAGTTATTAACCAAAAAATAAACAGCTTTTGATAATGTAGAAAAGCAGTAATTATTGTCACATTATCTGAGATGCCAGTACCATGAATTTTTTCAGATCTTCAGTGAAGAGAATTTAGAGATGAGGATACTTTTGAGGATGGATTGATGTGTATTTACTTATGAATAAATAAAATCTTCATTTAGCACTTTAAGTAGAAAACAGCTTTTTATTGCTTTCTTTAGAGTTAAGGACTCCATACACAACTGTTTCATAAATACATAGAATTTTGTGTAAAACCTATGAAGCTACAGATTTTTTCTGTTGTTTATTATTGTACTTAAAAATATTATTTATATCTAAATACCATTTGCTCCTAAGAGGACTAAAGAACCGTTGGAGAAATGACTGGTTTTAGGTCCAAAGCAGGAAATGTACGAGTTGAGCCTGGAACACTTTATCATACCAGAAAGCAAGAAACTTATTGAAGACTACCAGGACCTAGTCAAAAGAACTCAGAACCTATCTTGAGTAAGCTCTCTCCCAGCTTATATCAACAGAGATATAAACTGCAGTCAATTGAAACATATCAAATATGTTGAAATCCCTGAGTTCATTGTTATTCTTCAGAAATAAAACTCTCTTGGTCATGTTTGCAAAATATTAAGGAACTACCTCTTTATTTTGAAAACTGGTAAATAAAGGGAAAGAATCAGGCATCTATCCTGCCTTTCTTATATGATTGGTACCTCCAGGGAAATTTCTCTTTATAGAATTATTCCAGCTAAGAAATCAAGAATAAATAACAGAATATTACTTTGAGGTCTCTAAAGAATTTTTGGATCTAGGCAAATACCACCAATGGCTAACAAATCACAAAAGGAGTCCATCAGACATGATGTAACTCCCGATGGAAGTTCAAACACTGAAGGAAGTTGTCTTGCCCCCTCCCCACATTAGAACTGGTTTGGATCCAGCTTGTGGATCAAATTACCAGTGTTGGTGGCGGCCAGATGGCTCAACTGGTTAAAGCACAAGCCCTGAACAACAGGGCTGCCGGTTCGATTCCCACAGGGGCCATTGAGCTGCGCCCTCCACAACTAGATTGAAGACAACGAGCTGCTGCTGAGCTGCGGCCAGATGGCTCAGTGGTTAGAGCGTGAGCTCTCAACAACGTTGCCAGTTCAATTCCCAACCCACATGGGATGGTGGGCTGCGCTCTCTGCAACTAAAGATTGAAAACCACGACTGGACTTGGAGCTGAGCTGTGCCCTCCACAACTAGATTGAAGGACAACGACTTGGAGCTGATGGGCCCTGGAAAAACACTGTTCCCCAGTATTCCCCCCCGCCAAAAAAATTACCACTGTGTAGGAATACAAGGGACGGAGGAATATATTAAAGCACACCAAAGGGATGCAGTGAGCAGAATCCAGATTGTGGAAACTCTACAAGACAACCCAGTTCCTTTAACAGCAATAAAAATTACAGGGGAAATATTAGAAATAGAGAAGTAACCTACAGATGAAAGAAACTGAAAGTACCTATCAAAGAATCACAGTATATGAACCTTATTTGAATCCAGATTCAAACAAACTGAAACAAAATTATAAGATAATTATAATACATAGTTGGTGATATTAAGAAATTGTTTTTATTTTTAGGTGTGATAATACTATCATGTTTTTTTATGTCCTTATCTTTTAGAGACATACTAAAATATTTATAGGTGAAATGATGTGATGCTTGGCATTTACTTTAAAATAATCTGGCTTGGGGAATAGAGGATTGGGGGGAGGGAGTGTTGGTGGGACTATAAATGAAATAAGATTGGCCAAGTACTGATAAGTGTTGAAGCCAAGAAGTAAACACAACTGATTCGTTGTTCTGTTCTCTCTTCTTTTGTATGTATCAGAAAATGTCCAAAATAAAAGCGTGCGTGTGTGTGTGTGTACACAGACACACATATGTATACATACACATGGTGGTGTATATACCATATATGTGATCTATGGTTTGATATATATACCCTACGTGGTGATGATAGAGTGGAGTGAAGGGGGCGGGTGGTAGGAGATTTCAAGGAGCAGAATAAATGAGGCCTTCCTTACACAGCCTGGTGAGATGAGCAGCCATTGGAGGGTTTTCACCTAAGGAGAGAAAGGATCTGATTTATGCCAATAGGATCACTGTGCCTGTTGTGTTGAAACTAGGGTGCAAGATGAGGGGGTGAGGGTGCAAGATGAGAGAGCATGAAGAGCTATTGCAAAACACCAGGTGAGAGTTAACGGAAGTTTGGGTCCAGGCAGCAGCCTCCGGAAACACTTTGAAGGTAGAGCCAGTAGAATTTGCTGCTGGGTTAGATGTAGTGGTGAGGGAAAGAAAAGAGGCAAGAATGATAGCATTTTTAGCCTGAGTAACTGGATACAATGGAGCTGCCATTTATATCTCCAAAGATGAGTAGATCACTGATGCAAGTAATGAAAGTACTGTGAAATCGTGTGTAAAGCTACAGGCTTACTCTAGTGTGTACTGTTACAGACCTGATAACTTCTTAAAGTCACACATAGACTTAAAGACAAAAGTGAGACTAAATTGCAGGAGAAATTAGGAATCTCAGAAACTGAAGAACATTTGAGTCCAGTTGAGGGAGATGTAACATGGTACTGCATGAGCAATATTTGAAATTTAATCATATCATGGCAAATGTGTAGAATAAAGAGAGAGAGAAGAAAGGGCTTACCCAAAGTAGGACTTTTACATCCCTTAGAGTTCTGCCTGGGATCACGACCTTGAATAGGTGTCTTTTGTTTCTGAGTTAATTTTTTTCCTGTAGGTAAATAAACTTCTTTATTTTTTTTCTAGTTGGGGAATGGCAGTCAATGTGTATTCTACCTCGATAACCCAAGAGACTATGAGCAGACATGACATCATTGCATGGGTTAATGACATAGTATCTTTAAACTACACAAAAGTGGAACAGCTTTGTTCAGGTAAGAGATTATCTTTTAAGTATTTACCTAAATGTTTACTGTCTATCATGTGGAATGTGATTTTATGAACCACAGATGATATATTTGGCGTAGGAAAAAATACGAATCGTATCTAAGAGCATAGTGTCATCTCAGTGCATATTATGAAAAGTCTTGCTTGAGCTCTGTAATCCCTTCTAACTGGTCTTCCAGCCTCTTCTCTATCATCCCCTGTCAGCCACCACACTACTCTTGCTAAGCTACAGATTGAGTCTTGCAACTGTCGTCTTAAAAACGTTCAGGGCTCCATGTTGTCCTTCCTATAGGGTAAAATTCAAACTCTTCTACGTGCGTGGTGAGGTCCTTTCTGTTCTAGCGGCAATCCGCCTCCTCGGTTTCACTGTCCACGTCTCTCCCCTCTGCCTCAGCCCCACAAAATACTTTTTTCCCTAAAGGCTCCTTCCCTTTTCCATCCCATAGCTTTTCCTATGCTCCCTTTGGTGAGGTCTTTCCTTTTCATTTATGGTAAAATCCCATTCACACTTGAAAATCTGACTCAGTTGTCGCTTCCTCTGTGAAGGGTTCCCAAGACTCCCAGGATCCAGCTTTCCTGAAACACTGTGCCCACCCTTCCAGAATAACACTTGGGATACAGTGTTAGAAGGTCTAACTCCTACTCCCCTGAAGGCACCAAGAGTCCTTGAGGACAAGACTATATATATATATATATATATATATATATATATATATATATATATGTATACTTTTTTCAAATGCCTGCCATGATACCACGCCTGGTATAAAGTAGGTCTGTAGGGAATGAATATTGAGTTGCACTTGTTTAAAAAATGAAAGTTTCAACTTCAATGATAAAGTAGAGGCATGTTATAAAAATGTGCCACTAATAAAGTCATTCATTCGTAGGTTAGTGTATCTATCAGAGAAATAATCTTCCTTTGGAAACAGGAAGTATTTTCTTCTTGTGAACTAATTGGTAAGAGATTTCCTCTCTGGCTCTGACATGAAAATGGTATTAGAAAATAGAAAATATTACTGAAACGTACTCACGTGAAATTCCATGAGACATGATAGATACAAAGGAGTCATTGGGTTTATCTGGTGCAGTGGTTTGGGGTGTTCTGCTGTCTTTCCCAGTGAGTTATGTGTACAAAAGACTTGAGCAGTGTAGTCAGAATTTGGTAGACCCTCAGTGGTCCCTCTCAGGTATGCTTGAGAGTGCCGTGGTAAGTGCCGTGCCCACCAGTGACTAGGCTCTCCCTTTGCCAGGTCTGGATTTGATCAGAATGAAGGACTAACTTGCAATGCTACTGACACCTCTTCTCTCATGACCTTTTTTCCCATGAGGAAGACAGTGAGATTGGCCAGAACCGAGGCATTGCCTCACCCACCCTTTCTGTGCTTAGGCCTCAAACGTGAAGTCAGGTTTCCGAGGTCAGTAGTGGGTGCTAACTAGCCAGTTCTTTGCCCTTCATTACAAGCTAGGGAAAAGCCTACTGAAACTTTGATGGTGTAACAGGTACATATTGTTGGCCTCCTGAAATGGCTCGAACAGCTACTGCCAGAAACAATCGCTATGGCATCTGACTCAATTTCAAATCTCCACTTGATCAAATTTTTATTGTGCTGTTCTTGCTGTACATTCTGGAGCTCATATTTTATTTTGAATACGCTCCAAAAAAAATAAGCCCTGCTTAAAACAAGCTTCTCTGTTATTAGCCCTCCATGTCTTAATAGCACATACCACTTCATATTGTAACTAATGTATATCTGACCCACAAAGTGGATGTATGCACATGTGGATAAGAAGGATGGGTTTGGTTATCAAGAAAAAGAGACACAGGACGGACGAGGATAAGGAAGAGAGTCATAGAGAAAATTCCCAGTCATGGTTATTAAATGTTGCAAGAATCCATGAGGAGCTTCCTGTGCAATACATTCGAAGAGTTTTTGCCAGCAAACAAAATGAGAACAAATCAGAGGGTTTGTTTTTTAGATACAGTATAAATTTTTTAGTAATATATATCATTTATTTGCAGATCTTTCAAATTTCTCACAAAGCAAATTCAACAAAATTGTAAGCAGCGTTGGTAAAGGATTCTTGCTCAGTTATCTTAAAAAAAAGCATTGCTGTGCATTTTGCAGCCATTCGTAGCTACACTGCTATCAAGTGTGGCTTGATGAAACATGTAGAAAGAATTCTGATCACTGCTAAACAGGTAACTTCCATTAGGATAACCCACTGGCTACCTATGGTTAGAAGATGTATGGTTCAGAAGAATAAAGGTTAGATTTAAAGGTTTGTTTCTGCTCGGAAACCTGTGTTTTTGCTGGGGAAAAAAATACATATATATGTTAATCTCCATAGTAGAGAGACAGGTCTTTTATTTTAGGCAATAGTTTTTTCAAATATAAATTTAGGACCATGTGCGTTTGTAATCTGGGGAGCTGCTTGAAAATGCAGATTATTAGGATCCTTGACCTTCTGAAACAGTATCTCTAGATGTGAAGCCCCAAATCTGCATAACAAGTACCCCTAGTGCTTTTGTGCTGCTGCCAGAGCTTGCAGTGCATTTTCAAGAAGCCCCAAACCACTGAAAGTGTAGTTAAATTATCCAAAAATCTATCTGGCACAGTTTCCTTATTCATAATTTAGTCACTGACTTTTATCTTCAGCATTGGCATTTAGCGGGAGAATGCTATCTTTCTATTTATTTATTTATGAAATTATTTATACCTTTCATTGTTCTGGAAGACATTTACAGCAGCTAGGACAGTGTTGTTCGAATAAGAACAAAACTAAATATCGTTATACTTATGAATAGTCAGGTTTCTTGGATAATTTTTTTCTTCAACTTTATTTTAATTCCTTTAAATTTTATCTTAGTAGTCTGCTGTGGAAAAACACACACAAAACATCTTCACATATTTAAACTGATGTTTTTGTTGCTGTTCAATAAAATTATTTTACTCTCTTTCCTAAAGACTTGACGCTCTAATCCTGGCAGTCCCCCTTTAGCTTTTTTTGTTTTTCTATTTGCATTATTTCCTATTTATTTTTTTATTTCCAGCTAAGAGATCTCCCTTCAGCTAATATGAAAACTAGTTCAGCTTTTCTTTAGCTTGTAAATGCTGAATACTGTTTCACATTTGTGTTCCATTTTCTTCAGAATTTTCTGCCTTTATGTCACATCTCGTTTGTTTTTACATGAGCATTTTAAAAGCTCTTTAAAGCAAAAAATGGTGTGAGAAAGTATATCACTTGGAAATACATTGCAGTAAATTGTAAAACAATGAAAATGATTCACTCACTCTTACCTCCTGTTCAAATAACAAGGATGTAACCTTTATCCCAAGGATGTAACCGTATGAAAATTTTCTTTGAACATTAAATCTGGGTCATGTAATCATATTTGTATTTGGTTTGCATTCATTCAATTTATTGTGAAAAGCAAAATCAAGTGAAAAAATATGGGGTTGTATAAATAGAGAGTAGGTTATCAATGGATCTGACTACTACCTATAATACAACAGTATGCTACTTACCTAAATCTCTTTTGAAAATAAGTAAAATTTGTAGATTTCCCATAATGGAACGGGAGGTCGAACCACATAAAATATCAGATTAGTTCTGCTTAAACATATTTTATGTTCTCAGTTGTTTATAAAATTTATAGGACTTTTTGCAGAGTGAGGAGATGTTTTGTTTTCACTTTAGTACCAGCTTAAATCAGTTTACTGGATATTTTATAAGGTATTCCAGAGGGAGGATGGGCAGGTAGGTGCTAAAAATACCCCTAAAAACAGCTTTAGCAACCTAAGATACTATTTGGGAAGTGATAGGAAATAGAGTGGGTTACATGGAGAGGAAGAAGAAAAAGAAATGGGGAGAGGGGAGTGTGATGGGAGTGGAAGAAACATATCATTTCCTTTTCCTCTTAACCCCTCACCCCTGCCCTAACATAGCCAGTCTCCTTTGAAACTTGTTTCCCATGTCTGTTTTTCTGTGTCCCAGTCCTCTCCCCTAGGCTGGGATCTAAGCAGCAGAGCTATTCGGCCCAGTCCCGTGTCCCTGCCAGCACTTGGCCAGCTGAGCACCTGACTAGTTATTCCCCCATACCTCAAAAGGCTAGTTCAGAACGCCCTTCCCTCTCTGTGCAGGCTTCCCTTTCTCCTTCCAACTCATTCCACAGGCGAAGCAAACAACTGACTTCTTACAGGTACTGAGATACAGTCCACATGTGAGGTGGGCACTGCCTGTGTTATCACTATGCTGGTTAATAGCTCGGTTATTTTCCTGAGCATTTTAGTGTTTTAATAAAATGTAATTCAAATTAAATCATTTTTTAGGTGGTAGGTATTTTGTTGATTACCTTTAAAACAAAACAAAAAAAAACCCACAGCAAAATGATCAGTATTTGATTCAATTTCAATCTGTGCTTCCCTAGATTGTTTCAAGCTTTGTCTTAGATCAAGTTTCTGGTATTTTCTTCCAAGAAAACTTCCGAATCTGTGTTGTAGTCACTATAGTCACATTTACAATTCTGGGTCTTTGATGGCTCCCTGAAAGGGTCTAGGTTTTACAATGATTATCTAAGACTCAAAAAAGCGTGGCCATCAGCCGTGCTGGGGACTTGTAATACAGGTGCTCTGGCTGAGCAGAGCATTCTTGTCACCATTTTTATTGCAATCTGGGCCTGTTAAATAGGTTGATCCCATCCTAGCATGGTGTCCCTATGCCTTCTTTTTTCTGCCTTCAGAGACCTCTGTCAGGAGGACAGGTTAGTGATGAAATCAGCTCAGAGTCTAAATTTAGTAGACCTTTTCTCGCTGGCTCTCTTGAACTAAAACCAAGTAAGGATATTTCATCAGTATCTGTAAGCTCAAGAGCTTATGTACTTAGCTTTATAAAATCATAGATTGTGATTTGCTGTATGAAAGTTAAGTCATCTTGGATTGTGTTACTATTGTTAGAGATGTAATTGTATTGTAATAGAATATTTATGCTTGTGATGTATTATGCAGAGGGTTTTTTTTTTGTTTGTTTCTTGCTGACAGTTTTTCTCTCTCATTTTAAAATCAGTTTACTTGATCTCAGCATAGCAACTAATTGCAGAGCAAAGGGAAGAAAAATGAGTTGTATCATGGGGAAAAAAGGGGTCCAGACACAGGTTCAATTGCTGCAGTGGGCAGAATACTCCAGGGTCTCAACTAATGTGCTAGTTGGGAGTTTATTTTTCGAGCAGAATATAGAATACAGTCATTTCTCCTTTTACATTTATATATTTACATATAGTTGATGCTTTGTTGCTGAAAGTAAACATAAATTGGTGTTTTTTGTTTGTTTGCTTGCTTGTTTTTACTGCATTTTGTAATGCTAAATACCACTGGGGAAAGATGTGTATGTGTTCACCCTCATTTACCAAATTGCCCCTATAAATTTTTTTTACACATGTGGATGATACATCTTTGAAAGCCATCAGTCACGTCTTCATCTACCTCATTACTGTAGTCAGTTCTGATAATCAACTTCGTGTTATTTAACACACATGTTTTGAGGCCTTCTTTGAGCTAGGTCCTGAGGACCCAGGTAAATAAGACTGGTCATTGTCCTCAGAGCTCAGTACAGCAGGGTACTCAGTACAGCAGGGTACTGTGCAACAAGAAAAAACTAGAGACCACACTGTGGTCAGTGCTATTTTGCAAAATCTTGGAGCATACAAAGGAGGGAGGGGTGTGGAGACACAGGGAACCTGTAGAGAAAGATTTTCATTCCGATTCTTTGGGAGTGGCTGAGTACTGCCTGGATGACTTAGGATGGCCATAGTTTGGGGAATACCTCAGAAATCCTCCCTCATGAGTCAGATAGGGTGATCGTACTGAGGATAGCCTGTTTTATTAGATACGGCCCTTAAATGCATGAAGCGTGTTCTCTTCTCTAAGAGAAATGTAAAGAGTTTTTCCTGATGATCTCATCATATGAGTATGTGAAAATCATTTTTACTCTGTTTGTTTGAAGCAACTATGCACACATGGGGTATTCTCAGGAAACTACAGAATTGCTCGTTTCTTTGGGGTAAATGCAGCAAATGATGACATATTATTAGAAATTTACACTAATAATTATCTTTGAGAATTCTCAATAAGATCATAGGAAATTTAATAATTGTAGGAATTTATACAAAACAATAAATACTCTTAGTTAAGTCCTAGCCTTCCATCTCTTAGTATTATTTTCTCTTAGCTGGGAAAATTCTCAAACTTCAGGGTTCTTAGTAAGTATATCACTAATTTACAAACTCTGTATCACACAATTTCCTCTTGGGTTCAGGTTCTTTTTCTTCTAGTCTACTGTAGTAAGACTCTGCTGAGTTTTACCTGCTCAAAAACCATGAGTGGATTTGTGGTTGTGAATCTAGAGATGAGAACTGTTTTGTACCATGGGCAGGTCATCAAACCAGTACAGGGTGGGTCTAAGTGATGAAAGTGATGCTGATGAGGGTGGAGGGCTTCGACCAATGGATGAACCTCTGAAGCCCCAGTATCACCTCCATCAGCTTTGCTGCCTGCAGCCCTGACTCCTTGGCCCAGAAATCTCAGGGAAGCGTGTAGGAAACAGGGCTGGAGCCCAAGGACGTGGTGGATTGAAGTCTCATTTGTAATTCACAATTCTAATTTCAGAAACCTAGAGCCCTTTCTCTTCTGACTTTGTCTTTGTTTTATAATAAGATGCTTCCTTTTAAAGCATATGATGATATATTTATTTTGAAGTCTTTCACCGACATCTATAAAAACCAGTATCTTAACAAGAAAAAAAATTCATGTTCTAACATATTGTAAGTTATTTTGATTTTTCTAAAGATGTCAGTTATTTTACATGATGGATATGTTCCCTATAAAACATTATTTTGTATTCATATTGCTATTTTTTTCTTTCCCTTTTCTCCTCCGTTTTGATCATCTAAAGACTTTAACAGAAAGAGTATAAAATTGGGGCAAAATAGTCATTTCCTTTTATAAATGAATTTGTGATTACTTAAGCACCTCGGATGTTTATCTGGGGAAAGACTTAAGAACTGGAGAAACCCTCAAATGTTTTTCAGCAGACAAAGTGGAGGACCTTAGGAATGTGTTCATAATACCCTTTCTTTGCAGTGGGAGGCCAAAGACCTCATTTTGTTCTTTGATTCTTTGCCCTTTGAATCTAAAACACGTATTTTGGAAATTCATATTTGAAACAATCTAGTTCAATCCTATTCATTTTTACAGCTCTGATTATTTTAACCAGGCACATAATACATGGTCTTACATTTTAGAGGCATAATCATGTCACAGTGCCTCAACCTTTACATATCTGTCTTGGCCATTTGCAGCGTGCTTTTATAGTGTTATTTACTTGAATTCTTATAACAACCCTATGCAGAAGAAGGAGTTTCTTTATTCCTATTTTGTAAAAGAGGATAAAAGCTCAGAGGAGCCAACTGTTCATAGCTGACGCTAGAATGGGGGTCTTCTTGGATCCTGTGTTCTCCTTGTCCTGCGAATGGTAGCTGTGGCTGTGATGAAGGGTACAATGTATGCGTATGTGTGTGTTTCTGATATTTTCCATATCCATTATCAGGAACCCATTGAACATCACCTTTAGAAACAGAAGTTAGAAAAGAAGTCCATGTCACCACCCATTAAATTACATTCTAATTAAAGAAATGGGACATGCCTGGTAATTCTTCTATGAATGACAAGTCTGTGACCCAGTGGTACCATCATCATCATCATCATCACTACCTTTCTTACCAAAGGTAGTGAGACACTAGTAGAAACACACAGGCATTTGTTCCCAGTCTTAGAAAACTCTTCCTTGCCCTACCTAGGAGTAGGGAAAGAGCCTTCCCTTCTCTGTGCCTGTTCTCCTTGCTCCCTCTCCTGCTCCAAACTCTCCCTCCACGCAGGATGAGGTGGCGCTGAGATTTCACCACCTGTCTGGGAAGAGCTATTCGGCTTTATCACAATAATTACTGGCAAGTGAAACAATAAACAGGACAGTGCCTCCTTATGATAGATGCACACGTGTAGTTGTGTGCGTAGTCTACCATTTGAATCCCAAGAATGTGGTCCTTTCCTCATGCTGAACCCAGGCTTCCTTTAACAAGCTTGTATCTGAGAGGACTTCACATCTTCATTGCCTCCTTCCTGTGCTATTGAGAAAAATAAAGCATCTTCTAGAACAGTTTTATTACGAGCGTGGTTCCCCAAAGGATGTGTGCCTCAAGGTATCACTGTCCTCCACGTATTGAATTCAGTTCAGTGAACCTGTATTGCAGTAGCTATGCTAAGAGCCTCTGTCACTACTTCTACAACTCCTTTTTAAAATGAAAAGTTGATGTTTTCTTAGTCTTATATAACGGAACAAGCTAATGCTGCAACATTTAAGAACAGTCAGCCATTTCCCACCCGGTTCTGTCCTGTTGTTCCCGTATTTGTTTCCCAAATCCAGCCAGGTGGCAGTTCCTAAACCTTTTCCATATCGAAATTCTAGAGCAGCCAATGGTTTATAGTCATACTAGACACTGTGCTAGCACAGTAGAAAGATGAATTGGACACCATCCCCAGTCTTAGAGTTACGTAGCAATCAACTAATTAAAAGGCAAGTCAAACTGCTGTTGGGCTTCCATAGCCAGTATAAGTGAAACAGTTAATTCTATGCTGGGAACAGAAAAACTTCATAGAGGAGATGATGTTTGGGCTAAACTTCAAAGAAAGAGAAGTTTCTATTAAAGTGTAAAAGGCGGCAGAGGACACTCAAGGCAGAAAATGTTTGATCAAGGCGGAGGGAGGGTGCAGTGTTTTCTGCATGTACAGGCATACATACGACTGAAACATACTCGGATGGAAGACAGCAGGAGGACAGTGATGTTTTGGGTAACAAAAGCTGTAGTATTCAAAGAAAGGACAGGTTATTTCAGTCTAGAAAAGATTCTTGTGTTAGCCTTGTTTGGGTCTTTGGCCAAGCAGCCACGCAAATTTAGTGAATGGGCAATAAATACTTATGAAGTGGGATTTAATTGAAATGCTGTTCAAACTAGGATAGGATTCGGGTCAAGAAGAGGAAGATGGAGATTTTGAGTAAAGTTGCCATTCAGATATCGATTTGATGTTTAGCATATTGTTTTATATATTCCTGCAGTCAGCAGTTATTTATTGAGTGCCTACCGTATGTCAGATGGTGGCCTAGGATCTGGGCTATAGCTATATTCAAAAATAATACAGATAATACCCAGTTAGGACCCATTCTTTTACTACCAAAGTTCTTGACACATTTGTATCCAGAGCATTCAAGTTTTGTGGGGTTTTTTTGTTTTGTTTTCGTTTTCTGAGGTTACCCAGGTACAAAGCAAAGGTGGAACAAGGCCGCTGGACAAAAGTCGATGCCTAACATGTCTCACTGTCAGACAGCACATAACACTAATAGATATCTGTGCATGGGAATATCGGAAACATTAGTAGGCCATCCAGTTTCTACACAACTAAGACGATTAAGCCAAGATCTTCAAGTTCTGCTGTTCTTCAAAGGAAACCATTTTTCCTAACCTGTTTTTTTTTCCTGAATTGTGTTTTTAAATTTACAGTTTATCAGCCATGTAGACTATAAAATAAGAGTGTCAGAAGTCACTTGTCAAATGCTTAGGCATGTTAGAATTTCATAGCTGGAAACAGAATAATTGAATTGCTTGGCAACTCTTAAAATAACCATCACTCTGCAGATTGTTTTTTTTCCTGCCCTGTCACCATTACATAATTCTGGCAGATCTCAAGGTACCTCTTTTTTTGTTCTCTCCCTTCCAAGGGTTTCTTCTTACCCAAGTATTAACACTCATAAGCTTTTATGACCAAATTATTTGACAATAAGAAGCATGTAAATGTAAAACTCATGCCAGTACAATTTCCTGCAGTTTCTCAATGTTCTCCTTAAGGAGGATCATTCTCCACTTTCAATTCATGGGAAAACAATAGAACACTAAAGAAAGAGCCAAATTTTAATGAAAACATGTATGTCAACTTTAAAATTACACATAATTATGTTTAAATCTACTGTTTTTTAAAAAAACTGTCCTGCTTTCTTTTTCTTTTTAACTAAAATTCCATTCTTCTTTTATTTCTCCTGTAGTCATATAATTAAAGCCCTGAGGTAAATACTTGTACGTTCTTCATACTAATTTGGGTTCCTCCTAATACTAAAATAATGCTTAGATTAACCTGTGAAATACAAAAAAAGCAATTCATTATAGAAATATACTCTCTTACGTATCACAGTTTGCATGAATGTTATGTGGTAGTTCCTCTGGGGGCTTCCTTTGGAACTACCCCTGGCCTTCTGGGCTTGATCTGGCCACTAGACCTCTTCTCAGGGAGCTGTGGGGACACAGTGCTTCCCTCGGGAAAGCAGACGAGGTTATTGTTATAGGTGAGAGCTGGATTTAGGTAGAGAGTGGTGCTAAGTAAGGAGCCCTCACCTGCAAGTTTTGGAGAGCAGGTGAAGTGGCTTAGATCTGGGAAGAACCTTGGAGCTCCCAGTCCCCAGTCTCAGGGACAGTTAACTCCTCCACAAAAAGAGCAACCTGAGAGCGTGGTCCATTGTGAAGTAATGAACTGTGGATTTGTGCTGGTCAGTTCATATCATTGCATCTTAACACTGTACTAAAAAAAAAAAAAAGCCTCTTCGTCAGCTGCAATGCTTGGAATGTATATAGTGGCCTGGTACATAGAACTGTTGGTAGAGTGATATAGGTAATGATTCAGTAGAAATTCTCCGAGAAACTGGAAAAAGTGTATAAGCTTTAGGTTTCTTACCCTAAATCACAATTGCCCTTGAAATAGATATGGTCTCAAAATTGGAGCTTCAAAGTGTCATAGTTTAGGCACTCTCACCAAACATACTTCTGCCCCGAAATAACCATGGTTCCCTACTACCAACCAAATTAAATTAAGCTTCTTCTTTTCCCGGTTTTTAAAGTCATGAGAAGTCTGGCTGTAACCCTTCTTTCCAACATCTACGCCCATTACTCCCGTACCCGTAGCCTACATTTTCCCAAACTCATCTTTCACCAAATGTCCTAATTCTCTATCTTTGCTTGGAATGCCTCCTCTTAAGGGCCGTCTCCAATGCCACCTTTCACTTTATTCTTCCTGATCATCTTCAAGATGTGAGCTCTCCCTCTTTTGAATTTTCAGAGTTCTGCAAGGTTTTAGGGGCATTGAATACTTATAACCTCAGCAGTAGAGGTTAAGCTCCTTGAGGACTGGAAATAACCATGCAATTTTATCTGTTTGATAATACTGATAACTCTTTCTTGGGTTTTTAATTGGGCAATTTTTTTCTAATTGGGCAAAATTTTTGAACTAACTCCTTTAGTATTTATGTGTCTTTGCCATATATTTAGCACTTACAGTTGTTTTATACTTTTGTTTGTTTTCCCATATATGTTTCTCTAGTCTTTCAAAACTAAATTCCTGGGTTCTTTAAGAGTAAAATCATATTCCTCAGTAAGTATTTGTTGGTTTATTGGTTTTTCATTGATTAATAAACAAAGTGATGTCCTTCTATAACTCCTACAGATAGGCATTTCTTTAGTAGTGACCTATAACCACAAAAATTAGATAGGAAATCTATCTTTTCAGATTCTCGCCTTCTACTCAAGCTTTTCTTAATTTAAATCTTCCATTTTTACATAGTCAGTCGTGTGATTTCAGCAATTCAAAAAACAAAAAAAACAAAAACACTTTGTCCATTAAAGTAGAGGAGGTATTACAAACAACTGTGTGAAAATACATGAGTACACACAGAGAAACTGTATCCCCCGATATTGCAGCTTTCCAGAACTTTCTATTTTGATGACCCTAATGAGAAAACTGACCCCTTCAAAATGGGTTTCATATGTACCTTTCTAACTTGTTTTTCATTTGTAATAAAGGCTTTTTGTGCCTCCTTTTCTCCTTTATCTGGAATGCCAGATTCTAACTTTAGCCCTGTTCTCAGACGTCAACCTTTGGGACATCTCGCTGCCAGTTTCAGTATCAGACTCCCTGGAAGCCAGTGACATTTTGTCCTGCACACCGTTCCTGCCTGTGCTCCAAGTGCCTCTCCCACTTACTTCATTCTTGATTCCCATGTAGAAACCAAATCTTATTATGCAAAGCTGGGTACGTCAGAGTTTGTTTTGGTAAAATTTGATGAGCACATTACCCTAAAGGAAATCACCGATGTTAGAAACTAACTAGAAGTGAAACTGAGCACCCAGCACTGGGTCATCAATTAGTAGATGAAATCTTCCAAAACAACAAGATAATTCTTCACCTGCCCTTTCTTTAATCTTTCAATTGGCTTAATCTTTTTGTATCAACAGGCAGACTTGAAGTTTTGTATTTTTGTCCTAAAGCATTAAAACACAAGATGACAAGTTATAGGGTAATTATGATTTAATTGAATAAAACAATTGTAAATAGTCCATTTATACTTCAGTGTTCTTTACATTCTAGTTTTCTACTCAGAGTTATAGTCATTTCTATAAAAATTATTTTCACAAATACCTCTCTTAATATATCAGCTCTCTTCTGAGTATTATGCATTTCTGTCATAATCCAGTTGTTTCTCTAAAATTTACTTTTTAATAAAAATATTGGTACCTAAATTGTAATCAAGGGCTATTGATATCCAGATTTTTACAATGTTGAAATTTCCTTTAGAAAGATAGAGGAAAATAGTCTTCATTCTTCTGTGATCTTTTGATGAAAAAGCACTTTTAAATCAACTCAGTACATTGATCTTCATATCTGATCAATTTTCTCTATGGCAGGTCTCACTTTTAGCATTGTTCTCCAAGTTTCTTCATAAAAATCTGGTTTAAAGGCAATATTATTTTTTAAAAAGTATTCTTGGTTCTTGAAGGCAGGTTGTGAACAAAGAATGTTGGTACCTTGAACCGTAATTTGCTGCAGCCTTATAAGATTCTTAGACAGGTTTTATATCATATGAGTCAGTAAGAACTTGAGGGCATATATCAGATGAAAGCCCAAATACAGGGAGTGACAAGGGCTTTTAATATATCTGCTGATACTCTTAAAAATCCATCTCCCTGAATAATGATTGCTGGCTTATTTCTTTTTCTATAAAGGAAAAGAGATGAAAATGTCCTTTGACAGCTTACTCTGTGTGGAGAAGGGAAAGGATGGGGTGCTTTTCAGCGCTCTGCACAGCTCACAGAAGCCTTCTCTGTCTGTGTCTGCGGGAGTTGAAATCTTCCCGCTGGTTATTACTCCTTTTCCTCTTCATGGAATCAGTTTGAAAGCTACTTGTCTTTGGGACTTATTTAAAATAAGAATAAAAAGTTTCTGACAGAACTCCAAGCAGTGTGGAAGAAGCAGGAAGCTGAGTTGAGGACCGTGGGAATTGCAGGGAACGAGATCAGTTGAAACCAGATTTCTGAACTCAAGATCTTTCTTTTTTGCTTTTGTGACTCAGGGCAGGTGAAGTAGACAGTGTCCTAAGTTCACTTGAACAGAGTTAAATAATACTGTGGTAACTGAAGCTATCAAGCTTCTGTTCATGCCAGGAATGTGAAAGATGCCTGTAAAAACAACACAGAGCTACCTCTAACTTCATCATATTTTTGTTGGATTAGAAAAATGCAGTTGCACTTTGGTGTTTTAAAATCCTTTAAAATATTAATGTTTCAAGGCACTATTTCAGAATTGCCATTAAGATCTTCAAGCCTTGTGTTTGTATAGGTAGAGAGATTTCTGCTGATGTGTTGGAAATGGGTAACCCTGTGTTTTGCAGTCTTACTTTCCTTGTTAGGAAGCCCTGATTTCCCAAAGGGGAATACTGCCTTCACCATGAGGTTTGGGCCTTGGTAACAGACATGTATCTGCAGTAAGATCACTTCAAGGAAAGACAGGGCTGAAAGCGAAAATAGAGCTGGAAGATTTTGTGATTAATAGAAAAGCTATTTAATATTCAGTTAAATTCTAATTCTAATATGAAAGATATTTCTAACGTGAAAGATACTTAATATTCAACTACTGAAGATGACAGAAAATATGGTTGTGTTGCTGAATATATAAATATCAAGAGCTCAAAGAAGAGTACTTGGAAGACAGGATCACCAGACCTGTAATCTGGAAAGAGCGTGAGTGGGTGGGTGCTCCTTGGTGTCTCTCTCCACAGATAGCTGTGTGCTCGTGTCTCTTATAGGAACTATGATGAGATGGTCATGGCGAGAAGCAAGAGCATGGGCAAAAGTCTTAGTCATATGAAGGTGAAGCATTATCTCCACATTAGCAGAAATATCATGCGTTCCTTAAAAGAGAAGTTGGTGAAAGATTGAGAATTAGAGAATCATCTCATTGTAGAGCTCAGAGATCTATGCAAACCTGATATTTTGCAGAGAGGAAAACTATTGACTTAGAGGGGTGCAATGATGTGTCACAGTTCATTCAGGATGATTACGACTTAGATCCAAGAAACAACATTCGGGTTCACTATCCTTCGCCTCCCTCCTACCCCCTCGCTGGCCCTCATTGATATTAGCTTGAGAGTATAGCTTTTTTATAAATCATATTTACGTGTAATGATTCCTGTAATGAAAGATATAATTTCATAGATGCATCCAGTACATTAAGGTTGTCCTCCTTTTCTTCTGACCCTTCATCAATACCAAATAAGATTGTGGAAAGTTGTAACTTAAGTCCCTCAGTGATATAAGCATTTCTGTATAATAGTTCCTTTGCCTGTGAAAAATTCAGATGGGCAATTTGAGTAGCTGTTTGTGGCAGAACCTAATATAGCTTCATGTGTTCTCCACAGATTATATCACATTACTGGGAAAGTTGCTGTGAGATTTTGACAGCAATAATATATAGTGTGTGTGTGTGTGTGTGTGTGTGTAGATGGAGATGAAATGCTTATTTTATATATATATGAATACACACACACATTATATACATACAGAGGGTGTAAATAATATATATATATACACATTTTAAGAAAGGAAAAAACTATTAAAATTGTAATACTCAATGTATACCAATAATAAAAGATGAATACAAGTCACGTTTGACTTCTGTAATTACAAGAGGTGCTCAAAGTGGTTACCATCAGTGTAATTTTAATACAGTTTTTCCTTTCTTAAAATGTTTATATTTTTGGTGCCCTCTGTATATAAAATGAAATTCTTTAAGTATATATACTAAAATATAAAACAATGACATTGGGACAGATAAAGGATCTATCCAGCTCCAGATTCTCTTATGAACAGGAAAGATAAAGCTGATGCCCCTGATACCAGTTTGAAAGGTTTATATGTTCTTTTCCAGTTTCCTTTGTAATTCCTTATAATCTAGAAATTTTTCTAAACTTTCTTTGAACCTTTGAATTTTCAAGCTTCTTATTTCCTAGGAGCAGCATAGAGAAGAGGAGCATTTTTTTAAAAAATTGAAGTTCAAATCAGAGTTTAAATTCTACTTCTGTTATGTATTTAGCTGAGCCTTGTTCCCATATCTGTAAAATAGGTGATAATAATAAAAATACCTCTGTGGGGTTCAGAATACTAAAAATAGATATGAAAGCATTCACAGATTTTACACAAATATGGGTGTTTTCATTTCTTGTATCTCTTGGCATAATATATTCTATAAATTTATTATTACTAATATTTCCTTTTTGTTACATGAAAATTTCCGTTGAAAAATGTCCATTTATCCTGATATTATGTTGAAGTCCTGAGATCTGATAAAAAATGAGATTGTCTTATGCTTTTCATGATTTCATAGACTTAAGTCATAAACCCCCTTTATTTATCCATCATCTGAGTCTGGATATACCCTTTAGAATTCTGCCTTCATACAGTGCCCTACCTGTTTGATTTGAATTCCTTTCCCCAAACTTTTCAGCTCCACTATGTCGCTTTTGATGTATAAGAACTAAAGCCATTCTTGGGGCTATAAGTGTAGACATAGCATGGCACTGTACAAAGGCAGAATGTGTTTCTTTTTGATACTTACTTCCTGATCATTTCTAGAATTCTGTTGACCTTCATAACTGCAGTAGCACCTTGAGTTAATGGGTTCAGAGCATAACCCATCATAATTAATCTGTTGGTGAGCACAGCATTGTACAATTAGGATTGCTTTTACCTAAGTGTTTTATATTTAGCCTTTTGAAGTTTATCTTTCTTTTATGTAGAACTTGATTTCCAGAGTGGTTCTTGTTTTCATTAGATTGTGTGTGTGTGTGTGTGTGTGTGTGAATTTATTTATACTCCATCAATTTTTTTAAAAAATATATAGAAACCCTTCAAGTAATACCTCTTATTTGGGACTTTGGTAACATTAGAATTCTGTTATTTACCAGCCCTTATTGTGGTTCAACTGCCACAACCTGTAGCCTTCATTCATTATAGCAGGTATTCATTAAAGCCCACGCTATGCCAGGTACCAAGCTTGGATATAGATGGGACCAAGACAGATAAGGTTCAAGCTCTCTTAAAACCTGCATTCCAGTAAGGGAAGCTAAACCACAAGTCAACATATGAATTAACAAATACCAGACATAAAACAGGATGAGATGATAAAGAGTGACGGTACAGTCATTTCAGATGACCTGGTAAGGGAGGACCTCTCTGATGAGGTGACATCTAACCTTTGATACGAATGGCGAAAAGAATGTGAAGTTTGAGAGGAACCAGCCTGTGTAAAGGCAGAAACAAACCTCAAGTGTTCTAGGAACAACAAGGAAGCCAGTGTGAAAGGAGCTTCCTAAAGGGAGGTTAGGCAAGGGAGAGATGGACAAAGGATTATAGGCCAAGGAAGGAGTTTGGGTGTTAACAGTGATTTCATGGGGAACCAATGTAGTATCTTTAGCAAGGGGTGGTACAGGATCCCAATAATGGTAACCCTGGCATCTTTTTGATGAGTGGAATTGGTGCAAAATATAGACCACGTTATTACAAGGTTAATGAAATGACCCCAAAATCTGTACACCTGTCAATGAGGAACATTCTAGTTTTTGGCTGGCTAGACTTCCAGGACAATGGCAATGATTCCTGAACTTTCCAGTTAATTAGTGCCCAGTTTATCTGATTAAGGAAGAAAGTACAGAATTTCAAGAAGGAGGGAGTGGGTAATGGGGCCAAATACTATTCAGTGGTTGAGTTGGATGAAGAAAGAAAAGTGACTTAGATTCTGTAACAGAGAAGCTCTTGATGGCCTTGACCAGAACGTGGTCAGATTGCAAGACAATTGAATTGGTTTCAGGGGAAATAGGGACAATTTTGTCAAGTTCTGCTGTGTATAGGAGGGAATAAATGGTACAGTAGCTAAAGAATGATGTGGACTTACGGAAGGTTTTTTTAATTTGATTTGTATCAGAATCAGATGATACGAGAACATGTTTGCATGCTTTCCGAGTAATCCATCTGACGAAAAATGGACACTGCAAAAGAGAGTGAGGATAGTTGCCGGAGTGACATCCATGAGGAGAGCGGAGAGGTGATCCCGAGTACAAATGGAGGCTTGAGGTTGGCCTTTGCTAGGAATCGGAAGACAACAGCCTCGTTCAGGTGTTGATGCCTTAGTGTGGTTCCCTGCCCCAGCGAAACCCTTGGTGATGTTCTTACCAGCAAAAAGTAACTTCAGGGTGTCCTTTTCATGATGTCTCTCAAGGGTTAGAGATTTGGAGAAGCAGAGTTGAAAATGCTCAAATGGACATACCCAGGGGCATTAGCAATAAACCTTCGGCATAGTTCCCAAAGTCAATGAGATGTTTCTTGAAAATTCTCAGGGGCTCCTTTGATTCTAGAAAATAAAACATGTGATGTTATACCTAAAAGATCATGTAATATACCATTTACTGGAAAGACTAATATGATCTACCCTTTCTACATAGCTTATTGAAAAAATTAGTCCTCTTATGTGACTCTCATGTGGTTCTGAAATGCACAGGGAAGGTGTGAAAAGCCCAGAGCTTACAAGTAGTAAATTGTGCAGTTAGGATTCTAACCCCCCCAGAATTTTTTTTACTATAGTAATCAAGCTTTTAGACTCTCAAAAAATATGGCGAGTTTCCCAATTTATTTTTTAAACTTTGAAGAACCATGATAAGAAAATAAGACAAAAGCACACAAAAACAGTTGCAGACACTCTCATAAGTACAGGTGCAAACATCATAAAGTATTTTTGAATCTAAACGAGCACCATGAAAGCTTAGTAAACATCACCAAGTAGGACTTATTCCAGGAATGCAAAGGTGATTCAGCATTAGAAAATTGATGAATATGATTAATCATATTAATAGATCAAAGGAGGAAAACATTTTTGTTATCTCCATGGTGGTTGAACAGGTAATTGATAAAACTCAGTATCCCTTCCTGATAAAAAACTCTCGGTAAAACTTAAAATAGAAGAATATTTCCTTAGTGTCATAAATCAGTGGTCATTAACAGACTAAGAGGACAAACATGAGGTATTCTCATTAAAGAAAAAGAAGTGTATATATAAATATATATACATATATAGTACAACAAATGTATCATTTTATGCATTATGCTTTCTCCCTAGGAAACCAAAAAGAAACAACTGAAAATTTATTATAACTCATGAGTTATGAAATAAATGTTTAAAAATCAATAACTTTCAATAACCTAAATGAAATGGATAACCACCCAGAAAAATATAAAATACTGCAACTTAAGAAAAAAAAGAAATTCTGAATAGACCTATATAACAAGAGATTGAATTAGTAATTTTTTTAAGTCCCACAAAGAAAAGTCCAGGCCCAGATGACTTCAATGGTAAATTGTACCAAATGTTTAAAGAAAAATTAACACCAATCCTTCACAGACTTTTCCAGAAAATAAGAAGAGGGAACACTTTCCAACTCTTCTGTGAGGCCAGTGTTACCCTGATACCAAAACCAAATAAAGATGTATATGAAAACTACAGACTAACATCTCTTATGAATATAGACACAAAAATCCTCAACAAAATACTAGCAGACTAAATCTAGCAACATATTAAAAGGATTATATACCATGATCAAATGGAATTAATGCAAGCTTGTTTTAACATATGAAGAGCAACCATATTATTCTATTAATAAACCATATTAATAGAATAAAGGACAAAAGCCACATGGTAATCTCAGTAGATGCAGAAAAAGCATTTGACAAAATTCAGCACCCTTTCATGACAATACTAAACAAAGTAGGAATACAAGGGAACTTCCTCAGTCTGATAATGTTATCTATGAAATATCCACAGCTGACATCATGCTAGGCAGAGAAAAACTAGATAATTATTTCCCCCTAAGACCAGGAATAAGACAAGAATGTTCACACTTAGACCTTCTATTCACCATTGTACTACAGGTTCTAGCCAGGGCAATTAGACAAGAGAAAGAAATAAGAAGCATTCCGTTTAGAAAAGAAGTAAAACTATATTTGTCATGATCTTGTATGTAGAAAAATCCTAAGAAATCCAAAAATACTACTGTAACTAATATAAATGAGTTAAGCAAGGTTGTTGGATAAATGAATATCTAAAAATCAATCATATTTCTGTACATTAACAGTGAACAATCTGAAAATAATACTATTCCACTTACAATAGTATTAAAGAGAATAAAGTAGTAATAAATTAGACAAAAATACAAGACTTATATACTGAAAATTTTAAAACATCATTGAAAGAAATTAAATAAGTGGAAAGATACCCCGTGTTCATGGATTGGAAGACTTAATATTGTGAAGATGACAGTATTCCCCAAATTAATTTCTAGATCAGTGCAGTTTCTATTAAAATCTCAGCTGCCTTTTTACAGAAATCAATGAGCTAATACTATTATTAATGTTGAAATACAAGGGGCCCAGAATAGCTGAAACAATCTTGAAAAGGAAGAACAAAGTTGGAGGACTTCTATTTTTTATTTCAAAACTGACTACAAAGCTATAGTTAGTTATCAAGACATATTACAGGCATAAGGATAGACATAATGGAATAGAGTTGAGAGCCCATAAATAAACCTGTACATTTGTAATTAATTGATTTTCAATAAGAGTGCCAAGACAATTAAACAGTGGAAAGAATTGTCTTTTCAACAAATGGTGCTGGGACAACTGAATAGTCAAATGCAAAATAATGAAGTTGGACCCAAACCTCATACCATATACAAGAATTAATTCAAAATGGATCATGACCTAAATGTAAGCACTAGAACTATACAACTTTTAAAAGAAATGTAGGTGTAAATCATCATGACCTTGGATTAGGCAATGGTTTCTTAAATGTGACAAAAGAAAATGATAAACTGTATGTCATCAAAATTTAAAACTTTTGCGGTTCACAGGATATCATAAAGAAATGAAAAGACAATCCACAGACTAGGGGAAAGCATTTGCAAATCAGATATCTGATTAAAAGACATAGAAATGTATAAAGAACTCTTACAACTTACCAATAAAGTGATAAATAATCCAGTTTTAAAATGGGCAAAGGAATTGCATAAACATTTCTCACAATTATGCAAAGGACTTACATAAACAAAGAAGATATACAAATGGCCAAAAAGCATATGAAAAAGATGTTAAACATTATTAGTTACTAGGGAAAACAAATGAAAACCATGATGAGATACCACTTTACGCCTGCTAGGGTGACTAGAATAAAAAAGACAGTAAGAAGATGAAGAAAAATGGGAACCATCATACATTGCTGGTAGGCATATAAAATGGTGTACCTGCTGTGGAATACAGTTTGGCAGTTCCTCAAAATGTTAAACATAGTTACCGTATGTCCCAAAAGAATTAAAAACTTATGTCCATGTAAAACATTGTACACAAATGTTCATACCATGTTTCCCCGAAAATAAGAGCTAGCCGGACCATCAGCTCTAATGCGTCTTTTGGAGCAAAAATTAAAATTAATATAAGACCCGGTTTTATTTTACTATAAGACCGGGTCTTATATAATGTAATGTAATACAATATAATATACTATAATATAATACCGGGTATAATATAATATAATACTGGGTATAATATAATACCGGGTTTTATGTAATATAATGTAATACCGGGTCTTACATTAATTTTTGCTCCAAAAGATGCATTAGAGCTGATGGTCTGGCTTGGTCTTGTTTTTGGGGAAACACGGTAGCAGCATTGTTCCTAATAGCCCAAAAGTGAAAACAACCCAAACATCGAGTGGATAAATAAAGTGGTGTATTCCTACGATGGAGTATTATTCAAACATAAGGAATATAAAGTTCTGATACACACCACAACATGAATGAACCTTGAAAGGTTTTGCTAAGGGAAAGAAACCTGACACAAAGACCACATGTTTCATGATTTCATTTATATTAAATGTCCAGATTAGACAAATCCATAGAGACAGAAAATAGATTAGTGGTTACCAGAATGTGGGGGTAGGAGAAAATAGAGAATGGCTGCTAGTAGGTATGGAGTTTCTATTGGGGGTAATTTAAAATCTTCTGGAATTAGTGGTGATGGATGCATAATTCTGTGAGTATATTATAATAAAAACCACTAAATATACTTTTAAAGGTTGAATTTTATAATATGTGAATTATACCTTAGTAAAGCTCTGTTATTAAATAGTAAGTGACTAATTTTTAAAGCAAATCTATTTTCTATATGCCATGAATGACAAATTTTAAATATAATGGAAAGAATAAATGCAGGATAAAACTTGAGAAATGTCTGAGAAAAAGAAGAGGGAAATTATTCCAGAGATAGTAATACATAATAATATTTAAATAATGAAGAGTGTGTAACTATCACAGGGACAGACAAAAAGAATTCAAGTCTAGAAAAAAATCCTAAGTGCATATATTAGGAAAGTAATATGTAGTAAAGATACTTCTTCTCCATGGGAAAAGTATATATAGCTCATTGGTGAAATAATGGTGTTTAACCCTTTGCTAACTTTATCAGTTGGTATTTTGGGAATAGCAGAAAATAATCCTGGCAAGCTGGGTAGAAGTTGAATTTAAAGGAAGGATATTGGGTAACTCAGCATCAGTGGGAAACCAAGCAAGGTCAGAAGATGACAGCAACCAAAAGATGCTGAGGAGCTGGGAATGGGGCCTGCCTTGTACCACTGGGCTATGATGGCTAGGATGCCACTTCGCTGCTGTCGCGGCTTCAGAACTCCAGACCCCACCCCTGCCGCCGAGACTAAATTCTCATGGTCCCTGTGTGTTGACTCAAGACTCCGAGACCCAGGCAGGAACATCCAAATGCAGAGCCTAGGTCACAAGCTTGGATCTTTTCTGCTGGGTATGGAGAAAGGGGTGTCTGCCCATTTTACAGTGGTGGGAGGCAGGGCTCGGTAGCATCAACTCCAACAGGAAGGTCCAAATGCTGGGGAGTCAAAAATGACAGATTTCCCCTAACATTTGCAATAACTAACATTAGAACCATCCTGTATATCATAGACCAAAATAAACTCCACATGGATTCAGAATGGAAATGTAAAACTTGAGATCATAAAAGTCTTTGAAGAAAATACATGTGAATATTTATGTAATCTTGGTTTAGGAAAGTTGCTAACCATGATGTAAAGAGCAGAAAGCCATTAAAAATGTCAGAGAATATTATATGACTCAGAAAGGGAATCATCGTCTGTTACATTAAAAAGAAAAAGAAAAAGAAAAAAGTACATACGAGAACATAAACAGTGGCTTTCTCTGGATGAAAACTAGAGACAAGCCTGCCTGCCTTCTCTACTTCACATATACCCTCCTTGCCTCTCTCCTTTCCTTCCTCCTTCTATTGAAGTTGGGTGTTTGATGGGTTTTTTTCCCCCAAAGCTATAATTTTTACATTTGGAAAGTGAGTGATTTGGTTGGTTGCTTTGTAAGAACACATAGATTCCTGGGTCTCCATAGGTAAATTTTGTGCTAAACTCTACAAAAGTTGAAAGTAACTCTTGAGAGAGCAGGTAATGAGACCATTGTATTTAGATACAGCCATTTCTATGAAAATAATGTTAAGGTGGTTATTGGAATTTGCTCCATCTGGTGGCTCTTCAAAAGGAAGAGCTGAATAATTAGACAATGACTATAAGAACATTCCCCAGCCCCACCCCCCACCCCTGAGTTCATGATGTTTCTCTTACATCCTCTGATGTTTTTTGTTTTTGTTTGTTTTATTTTGTCTTGTTTTTAAGAGAACCCATCCGCTTGACTAGAGATAGACTAGTTATTATTCAGGGTACTGGCATCTAAGGTGAAGCATCAGATACAAAGATTCTGCAGGACATACTTGTGGCCTATATTTCATCACTTTATGCTCTTATCTATGAATGAGTTACCCCACCATTTCCTGCTCTAGCAACCCTTAGATCCCTGATAACTGATTGCCTCTTATCTTGGATTCCTATCTCAGTAAAGGATGCTCAACATCAATTTGACATAAGAGACCAAGTAGGTTCTTCCTATGTAAAGTTGAGTCACTGGAATGGAATGAAAAGTTTCTCATAGAAACCTTGACACCAAAGGATGAAAGGAGCCCTTCATATTCCAGAAAGGCGTCATTGGCACATTATAGGAATGGACCAAGAGATCTGAAGAAGCAAAGAAGAGAGAACACAAAAATGGTCTCCTATTCCACTTTTTGCCACTCAGTTGTTCTCCCTCCTTGTAAAAGAAAAATAATCATTCTGGCTTTGAGTTTCTTTTTCTAAATGCCTTTAGACCGTAATATAAAGAAGATATGAAGTCAGCAAACATGGTCTACCTGGGAGTTTTACTTGAAACTGTCATGACCTAAGAGTTCTTCATAAAAAAATCAAAGACTTAACTAATAAACCCTTTATTCTGTGACTATTTCCCCAGGGGACTCATTGATCATTTCTGTAATTTTATTTCTCAGTCATAAACAGCATGACTCTGAATTTCTGTAAATTTCAGAGTCTCTGTGTCTCCATTCTTCATGGTAGTATGGGAACCCCATTGCTTTGGACTGGAATTAAATTTGTATACAGCTGTATTTTGGTATTAGATGGTATAGTTATAGTTTCACCTAAGCCATTTTGTAAGATGGAATTAAAAAAAAAAAACAGCCTGGGCATATGTGTATTTTTTGAGCTACACATTTCGTGAGAACTTTAGTTTTCTCATGTTGCAGTTTTCTATTTTTATCTTACATTTATATATTTTGATGACTTGGAGCAAGGAGCAGCTAAATGGAAGAGAAAAAACACATTTCTTTTTTTTTCTGGTAGAAGGTAGGCAGAGTTTAGTTTACCCCAGTTTCCTTGACATTAATGTCTGAGATTCTGTTCATTGTTCGTGGAATCCGGTGACGCTCTTTGGTGAATGCAACGTCAGTACTGCAGTAGTTAGGAATGGGGACGTGGCAGGAGCTGCACTGAAGCACTGTCCCCTCCCTCCAGCACCCAGCCCCGGTGGACAAGGAGGTGTGAGTGTGGAGAGGAGAGGGTCACACGTGGCCTGGCGGGCTCTGACTGAGTACAGCTCCTTCCTGCCTAGCAATCGTCGTTCATACCCTGGGACAGTCAGACTCACGCCAGTACTTTTCTTTTCTCTTTCCAGGAGCGGCCTATTGCCAGTTCATGGACATGCTCTTTCCAGGCTGCATTAGTTTGAAGAAAGTAAAATTTCAAGCAAAGTTGGAGCATGAGTATATTCACAATTTTAAACTTCTGCAAGCGTCATTTAAGCGAATGAATGTTGATAAGGTAGGAGACTAACTTGTACCTCCATTAAATGCCGTTTTCTTTCCTTAAAATTGTTTTTGTGCAGAAATGCAAAAATCAAAAAAAAAAAAAAAAGAAGTATATCAATGGGGTATATCTTGATATCTCTACAGTAGGTTGGAGTCTGTACAAAGCATAAGGCATCAAGCCTAACTCCCCATATTTGTATGAGGTTTTTATTTAAGGAGATTTCTAAACTTGTAGCCATTAGACTAAAAACCCTACCAGGAATTACAAATGTTAAAATGTTGTTATTCTGTTTTAGCATTGTAAATGACAAATTTTTGTATTTGCCAGATGCCACTCTGGTTCTTTGTTCCTTTGGAGAATCAGCATGTTACAGTGGAAGCAGCATGGGTTTGAATCCCAGCTCCATGACTTGAGCAAATTATTTAAATTCCTTGAGTCCAAGTTTTAACTATCTATAAAACAGGACAAAAACCCCCTTCCCTGTGGTTATGAAGTTATAGTGAGGGAATTCATGTGAAAGTGTCCGACATCATGTATACACTCAGATTCTCAGTGTCCAAAAATTGTCCTTTTTTTCTCGCTTTGAATTTTATAATTTTGTCCTCGAGTGATACAAATGGAGTTAGACTGGAGTCCTCCCTCTACTCCAGTAATGGGCCATTGCGAAAGTCCACTCAATCTGCATGTTTCCTGCTATTCAGATACATACTTAATTCATATTATTTCTTTAGGATATATCTCTTAGAGGGAATAGTCTTGGAAAGAAATGAATTTTGAATAAGAGAAAAGAAACAAACCAGCAGGGAAGAAATGGAAAACTTTTCTTTGCATAGATAATAGCAATAAATAGGCTATGGAAATAAAAAATAAAATCCTGGGTTATTAAGAGATAGAGGTTAAAGGAAAAGAGAAAAGTTTGGTAAGCTGTATATACTTTTAATTTAATGCAGTTAATGTCTTCCTAAATGAAAACATTCTTATCAAAATATCATTAAAATCTTGTTTTCTTAGAATTTTTATTTCAAAACATATGCTCTTTAACATCTTAACCCTTTTAATTATTTTCAACTTTACATTCTTTGCTGTGGTTAATTTTCAGTTAGCTCCTTCAAACCCAGAGCTCTACAGGTTCTCCTTACTTACAAGCAGCATCACTTATGGCGTTTTCATCCATTTTTCAATACATGCTTCTAAACTGAAAAGAAACAGAAACAGCCATTCACATGTTTATTGGGAACTTGCTATACAACAAATTAGAGAGCTCCATATCTCTCTGGAAGTATACACACACAGAGGGGATGAGCCAATGTTAAGAATATTGAAGATAAAATTCTTGTCGTGGAGGGAGATTGGCCTTGGTGACCTTTGTTGGCCTTTCTAGCTTAATATGCTATGATTCTACTCACAAGTCCTTGGATAGAGACATGGTCCCTGTTCGTATTTGTCATCGCCTGACAGCACATGGGAAGCTTCTGTGCAAAGATTTGCTTGCCACCTCAGATTTTGAACTTATGCCCCTAGAACTTTCATTTTGATAGGGAATGCAAAATCAAGTCAACAGAAGTGCCTACGTTGAACAGCTAATGTAGCACCATCATCTAAAACTGTTCGTAAATTTTCATGTTTGGCAGGAAGCAAAGTATAGTAAGTAGTCTGTTCATTAAAGGGCGTTACGCTCTAAGAAGGTACTTTCTTAAACAATCACTATCAGCATAAACAAAAACTATAAATCAGAAGACATGAAAATATTTGAATAGTAAAATGAAGTCAATTAAGTGCACATATGGAAGGAATTCTTTCTGTTGGGCAGACATCCCTGAAGTTTAGGAGAGTGAGAGGAGAAAAGGTTTCAGCACCCAAGTCTTTACTGAAAGAGTATTCATGAAAAATGTGGTCTCCTCCAAAAGTTTGCTTCTCTTTATTTCGTTGTACAGTTGACTTAGTTTCAATTTTAGCTTCATAAACAAACAATTTTGAAAAATGTATTGCTAATGCTATAGTTTAATGGGTGACCTAAAATGCTTCCGTTTTTTTTGTTGTTGTTGTTTTTTTCTTTCAAGTTGTCACTGATATTTGAGGTCTTTCCACTTTTTTAAAGTGGTCCTGGTGACCCATTTTAGGATATCAATAGTATACAGCTCAAAAGGTGGCAAAGCCTTGATGAAAATTTCATTTATAGTTTCCGTTCATATCATTACACAATGAAGCTGCGTTCTTGGAACCTTGGGTCTCTTGTCTGAATCTCACGTTCATACACAGTCGCCTACACATGATCTGACTTCCTCCCTCACCTTGTAACTCTCGTGGCTCACAGTCAAGTAGTATTCCAACTCAAAGATGAGGAAGTAAGAATCTGGTAATGGTGCAATTTGGATAGCTAGGCACCTTTCCGTTTTCCTTCAAAAATAGCTGCCCACTGAATTAAAGCTAAGCAATCACACCACGTATTTTTCTGTCATAATTCTGAAGGTTCCTGTAAGACCTCTAAAGAGAATGTTGATTGGCTCTTTACATTGCCAATGGGAAAGCAAAAGCTGAGATTCCACTTAGAAGTTGAGGTGGATGCTGTGCACCTCCTTCTCCAGGGTGCCTTCCATGACTCCCCTAATCAGCCTCCATTTCTTTTCCTCAGCACTCCCTTGTACTCCTGTGTAGCCCACGAAATACTGGGCCCTGTATTATTGTGGTTAGTTGTTTTGGTGCTCCTCTCTCTACATTGTAAATAAGTTCCACGAAAGCTCATTTTGTTTCCTAAGAATCTTTGGATTGGTATATGTTTACATTGATTTGAATCTTATTCAATCTCACTTTCTAGTAGTAAGGGTTACAAAGAAATAAGGACAACCCATCAATCTTGAAACAGCACAACAACCCAGGCTCATGTTTTGGGGGGAGACACTTTGGCCATAAACATACTGTAAAGAGGAGCAGCCCCTATTGACAGATAAGGTTATTCCTTATTCTGTCTGGTTTGTTCAGAAGTATTAAATATTCTAAGAGAACTAGTTACATTTTCATTTTTCTTTAATATGGTGAAAAAATTATGTGAATTCCAGAGTACAACTGGCTAAGAAGCTGGGGGAAAAACCAGTAGTGATGATTTGCAGACATGCAGGAAATAGTTATATTTCGGGAACACTTCAGTTCTGTTAAAGACAAACAAACCTGAGGTTTTGTGACTCACATGGTGATTTTATATTGCAGGTAATTCCAGTGGAGAAGCTAGTGAAAGGGCGTTTCCAGGACAACCTGGATTTTATTCAGTGGTTTAAGAAATTCTATGATGCTAACTACGATGGGAAGGAATATGATCCTGTAGAAGCACGACAAGGGCAAGATGCAATTCCTCCTCCCGACCCTGGAGAACAGATCTTCAACCTGCCAAAAAAGTCTCACCACGCAAACTCCCCCACAGCAGGTATCGTAACAGCGAAATCAGAGTCACTTTCATTTTAGAAAATGTCTCAGGCCTTTCTCTGCTTAAATCAATATTTAATTGATTCCCCCCAGCAGTCAGTATCTTAATGCCTTTGGATGATTTTTATTGTTTGTTTGACCACACTTATTTTCCAAGCAGTGACCTATCTATAATAAGTCTAACAATCATGATTTAACTATTACCGTGTTTCCCCAAAAATAAGACCTAGCCAGACAATCAGCTCTAATGCATCTTTTGGAGCAAAAATTAATATAAGACCTGGTCTTATTTTCCTATAACACTGGGACCTATATGATATGATATGATATGATATGATATATGATATACCGGGTCTTATATTAATTTTTGCTCCAAAAGATGCATTAGAGCTGATTGTCTGGCTAGGTCTTATTTTCAGGGAAACAGGGTAATAAAGTCACTGAAGCCGTATGTTAAAATAATACTTCAGGGGTATCTTTCATTTCCCTTCTATTTTTTTCTGAGAAATTTCTGTTTAGATTTGGACTGAAATATTTTTTACTGTGTAATTGCTGGCAGTACAAACCAGGATATGAACCAATTGATACTTTTAAGTAGAAATCATCTATAATCCTTCAAAGGAAATTCGTGACATCTACATCCTATCTCCTGTAAGGGGCAGTGCCAGTTTTTATGTGGTGATGTTCAGCAAGTCTTCATTTATGCAGCTTTGTCCAAAAGTGAAGTCATTGAGGAAAAATACCTAGAACCTTAAAGTTTTTAACAGTTTTGTGGATAAAAACCTTTCTGAAATATATTCTAAACATCTTTGCCATAAAAAAATGGACTTTACCAAATAGAATTGTTCTTGTAAAATTACAGTCATTATAAATACTGGTTCGTGGTACTGGACAGTTGAAAAATGAAATTCTCAGAAACCATTGGTTTCCATCCCGAAAATCAGTGTTCACACTTGTTAAATCAATAACGCTAATTTTGTAAATAATAAGAATTTCTAATTTATGCCCACCCTCCAATCAGAATGGATGAGAAGTGGTTATGACAATACTATTAGGTTGGTGCAAAAGTAATTGTGGTTTAAAAGGTTAAAAACAATTGCAAAAAGTGCAATTACTTTTGCACCAACCTAATATTAAACAATGGGTGCACATGTCTGGAACTCAAAACAGTGTAAGCATATGTGGGTCTGCCACGTGTCCACGTAATTGAAGCTGGAAGTGAGTACTGAGTGAGAAGGAGAAAATGCCTTGAGGAACTCTAACAATATTTGAGTAGAAAAGGAAGGGCTTGCATAGGAGCAGGGAAGATTCCGGAAAGATTGAAGGAAATGAGGCAATGACATGTCCGGGAAGCAGAAGGAAGGGAGCAGAATGGTCAGGAGCATCTAAATCTGCCAAGGAGTCAAGTAAAATGAGGACTGGGAGAGTCTGTTGGATTTCTCGACTTGGGGGTCACTCAGTGGAACGATGGGACCAGGGGTGGATTGAAGAATTGGAAGAAGGAAATTGAGACAGCATAAAATTGCAGCTTTGAAGCCATAGGATGAATGAACTTTCATAAAATAAACTAAGCACAGATCCGTGGGAATACATACAATTAAGGGACAAGAGGAAAAAGAGGAAGCAGAGAAAAAGATGAACATCGGGGGGGAAAAAAACAAAACAGGAAAGCTCAGCATCAGAGAACAAACAGTAGGAAATTTCTGGAAAGAGGGATCACCAACAGTGCTGAATATTAATTGTGGGGAGATCAAATAAGATGAGGCCTGAAAACCAGCCAAAGAAATCTGACTCCTAGTAGGTGATTAATAGTCCTTTAGAGAATTGGTCTGTTAAAATGCTGAGTGTATACGCTTAGATTGCAGTGACTTAACAAGGGCATGACATGACAAGTGTGAAAGTGATGTGGTAAGAGTAAATTCTACCTTCACCACATTTTTCAGGAAAAAAGTTAAGGAAAATAAAAACATTTAGTTGACGTTGGGAAAAAGCCAACAATACCATTAGGAAGTAAGGTTGCGAGGAGAATGGTATCGTCCTTGATCTGTTTTTGTTTGCTTTTAGGACAAGGCACAACAGCAGATTTGTAAGATGGGAGAAAGGTTCATGGAGTAGGAATAATTGACAGTAGGACTAAGGCAGGAAAATTGGTGGAGTATGACCCTAAACATGGAGGGAGAAAATTAGGTCAAGGGCATCAGTAGAGGTTTAGAGAGGAGAGGAGGTATTTACTTTTTTGGAACAGAAGCACTGGAGAGAAGTTGGATAAAAATTAAGCCACGAAGAGTTTGGGGAACAAAAATTTATGGCGGTTCAAATTAGCCTGCAATTTCTGTCAGAAACTTTCATTAGTCTGGGATCTAGGAAGAGTGGTGTGTTTTCGCCCAAGGTGGGGATTTGGCAGGCAGATGAAGTGGGAGGACAACAAGGTGAGAAAAGGAAGAGTGGTTGCTATTTCTCATAGGCAGGCCTTCTTCTAGAACTGTTAATGATGTTAGTGATGCATCTTCAAACTCACCTGCCACTTTTCCAAGTTTTTAGTAGTGAAACTGGACAGGTCTCAGAATATTTTTTTTCCACCATCATAAGGTGTCCTTAACCTGGCACCAGCATTTTTACTCCCTCAAACAGAACTGTTATTAGACTGCCCTGGCCTCATTTTTTTCTAGGAGTTCCCTCATCTGTCTGTCACAAAAGCCACAGAGAGACTGTGCCATTTCGATAGAATGTCCATGAACCTGAAAGAGAAATATATTTTTTCCAAAACTTAGCCTCTCCGGTGACAAAGCTCAGGAAATACATTAAAATCAACAGATACCATGTTTCCCCGATTATAAGACCTAACCGGAAAATAAGCCTTGCATGATTTTTCAGGATGACATCCCCTGAACATAAGCCATAAGGTGTCTTTTGGAGCACAAATTAATATAAGACCTTGTCTTATTTTGGGGGAAACATGGTAATAAACTTGGTTTTTAATGTCCCGGAAGACGGGAATTCCTGAGATGTGTGTTCCTAATACTTTGACCGTGTTTACCTTATTGGTCTTAACGATGCAGAAAGGATATTTTCAGAAGTCAAACCTTTTTAAATAAAATGTCACGAGTCTTGGACTTTTTTGGGGAGTAAAACTATACTGTGGAAAAAATTACAGCAAGATATATATATATCACATGTAGAACATTTTTTTAAAAGCTGTAATAAGAGAAAGGCTCCTCTAAGTACAGAAAGACTTCATTTTTCTAGAGGTCATTTGTTCACCTCTTGGGAATATAGTCAAGAAAATGTAACCCAGAATGTCTTCTAAGAGTCAGACTAGGTGTTGTAAAGTCTCTGCTATGAATTCATGCACTTTACTCTTTACATGTGAGCGAATTCCTATGATACGTATCTAGAGTCTATTTGCTCTTTCTTAATTTAGACCTAATTATAACAAATATGGAGATGAAGCACGTAATGTTTTGGGACAAGGAGTACACTGATATCAGTAGAAAGTACAAGCATCAGTAAAAGAGGAGCCAAAAAAAACTTACCAAACCTTACTAAACACCCCAGAAGACTGAGATCTTTATTACAGAATCTAATAGCTCAGCAGTCTCCAGGGTCTGTATAACACAACTGTGCACCCAGAGTTCCCTACCGATTCTTAAGAGTCTGTTTAATTTTCTGTTTATAATCATCCTCACCCGCACCCCATGAACTACTTTACAGTCTCTAACCTGGCCTCCCTGCCTCTGTTCGGAAACCATTCAAGGCCATCCTCTTCATCCACAAGTCTGATTTTTGTCCATCCAAAATTTAAGACAAATGAAAGTGCTTGATGAGGTGAGGATCAGGTGTCTGGGAAATTCACATCTCTATATCACAGTGATGTCATAGTGATCCCGGGTCAGTAGCATTCAGGAGCAATTTCTGTTCCCACCTCTAAGCTTGGTCATTTCTTAATTGTCTGCATTAGTGGAAACAAGCAATGGCTGGTACACATCAAAAACAGGAGATGAGATGGTCTTTAATTATTTTCATTTGTTTTGGCTTTGGAATACTTGATTCGTTTTGCCTTGGATTTATCTCACCCCAAATATTTCTTAGACTAATATTACAATTAATTTACATGTCCTGACAATAATTCATGAAGAGCAGTAAATGGAAGCTCCTTAGAATCTTGTGGCAAAAGGGCCATATTAGAGTGGGAAATTGACCATGGAGTGGATTATCCACGTGACGATAACTAAGAAAGGACTGTCTGCATTGGCAAGAAAATTGTTTCCGTGTCATACAGACTACTTACATATTCATGCACAGTCGGATGTCTGTGTATGAAATGAATGCACTCCACATATTTGGTACATTCTGTTTTTGTGAGAATGTGCTAGATTTTTCTGCCATTTCAGTGCAGGCACAAGATGTTCTGTGGATTCAGAGAAGCCATAGAGCCCATCGGTGTCTGTGAGTAGCTGCGTGACTTCCTTGGACTGTAACAAGCTTCCGCATAAGCAGAGGCTGTCCTGTTAGGGCAGGTGGCTGCCTGGCGAGTCCTATTCTATCTACATTCTGAGGAATCGCGTCTTGACTTGCTTTGGTCGACCAACGAGGGATGTGTATTAAAATACACATTTTCATAATTGTAGATATCTATTAAGTGCATATATCATCATGAGTCGTGATGCTTGTAAATTTATTGCTATGAGCTATATCTGCAACTAGAGATAGCTGTGGGGCGGGGGGATCAATTTTTGTGTGTGAGCACTTACTAAACTTAAAAGGAAATTTGAAGTTGCGGTTCCTATAGCAACCACAGCTTAGACACATTGCAGATTCACATATATTAATGTATTTAAATCAAACTCCCATATACAAATATAGTGTGATGGGTTTAGAGTTGCTATGGAAATTGAATCTAAGCTTTCTCTTTTCCTTAGGGACTTCAGTGTGCCAGACTTCAAATCAAATTAATAGAAATACTAGAAAAATGTTTTGAAAAAGGAAACAACCTAAAATGTATAATAGAATAAAGTATTTGAACAATCATAATTAAATCCCTAAATGTAGATCTAAATAAATCCTAACAGTGTTTTTCAAAAACTGTGTTGAATATGTAAATACTCTCCCTCTCAATTATCTTTATTTGGGGTTCTCTAAGGCTGTTCATGCAACCTTAACAAGGTGACCATGTTTATTGATTTATTTGTTTAGCAGTGTTTGTGCATTTGTTGAGCACCTGTAATCAAAGTAAGCATCACTTGTCACCTGCTCTGGGAAAAAAGGAGTTGCTTTTACTTTCCAAAAAGGCTTGTTTTGTTTCGTTTTTTTAGGAGAGACAGTGAAGTGTAGCAGTTTGTAGTGGTTTTTATCTTTGTAGTGGTTTTTATCTTTGTTTTCATCTTGATTTTATGGCCCAGAGTATGGTCATTCTTGGTCAATATACCACATTGTTCTTGAAAAGAATATGAATTCTGCAGTTGTTGGTTGTAAGGTGTTTTAGAAATATCAAGCAGATCAAGGTAGTGGATAGTGTTGTTCAGATCCTCTGTGTTTTTACTGATTTTGTTGTTGTTGTTGTCTAGTTCAGACAATTGCTGTGAAGACGGTGTTAGCATTGATTATGGAATGGTCTGTTTCTCCTTAATTCTCTCATTTTTTTGTTTTCTGTATTTAAGGCTCTGTTATTAGGTATATACATTTTTATGATAGTTATATCATCCTGATGAATTGACCTTTGTATTTGATGAGGTGTCCCTCTTTGTCTTTGGTAATACTCTTTGTCTTGAAGTTTATTTTATCTGATTTAATACAGCCACTCCAACTTTCTTATGCTTACTGTTTGCCTGGTGCATCTTTCTCCATGATAGGTTAAATTTCCACCTATCTTTTTCTTTATATTTCAAGTATGTCTCTTCAAATAGCATATAACTGGGTCTTGTATTTTTATTCATTCTGATAATCTCTGGACATTAGAATATCCAGTCCATTACAACTTAATTTAATTATTGATTTGGTTGGATTTAGAGCTCTACCGTATTATCATTTGTTTTCTGTTTGTTCCTTCTATTTTATTCTACCTGTTGTCTTCTGGATTTTAAAAATATTTTCAGCATTTCATATTAATTTATCTATTACCTTTTTAACTATACCTCTTTCCATTAATTTTTTTATTGGTTGCTCTAAGGATTACAATATACATTCTTCTCACAGTGTACTTAAAATTAATACACTGTTTGATACAAAAATGTGGAACCCTGGCAACCCTTCTCTCTCTGTCCTTTGTTATAGCTGGCATATGTATTACATCTACATACATTATAAACCCCACAAGAAAAATGTCAAAACTTTTATTGTAAACCAACACTGTCCAATACAATCAATGGCTTTTGAGCACTTGAGATATGCTTATTCTACATTGAAATGTGCTGCATATGTAACATGCATGCTGGCTTTAGAAGACCTAGCATGAAAAAAGGAATATAAAACATCTAATAATTTTTGTATTGATTACATGTAGGAATTATACTTTGTGTATATTTTGCATATGTTAAAATTAATTTCTTTAAAATGTTTTTTAATGTTGCTACTAGAAAATTTTAAATTACATGGCTTACATTATGTTTCTACTAGGCAATGCTGCTTTAAACAGTCATATGTATTTTAAATAAATTAAGAGAAAAAGTGTTTTGTTTCTCATATTTTTATCATTTCTAATATTCTTCATTCATTCCTGAACATCTGAGTTCCCTGCTGGTTTCATTTTTTCTTCAGACCCAAAGAATTTTGTTTAGCATTTCTTATAGAGCAGGTCCAATGGCAACAGATTCTTTTTTACTTTTTCTGTAAATGTCTTTATTATACCTTCATTCTTGAAGAATATTTCCCCAGGTAAAGAATTCAGGCTGATCTTTTGTCTTTATACACTTTAAAAATGTTGTTCCACTGTCTGTGACCTCCAAAGATAAGAAGTGCACGCTCATTCTAATCATTCTTGCCTTTTATATAATACGTTGTTTTTCCCCAGATGCAGTCAAGGTTCTCTCTCTTTATCTTTGGTTTTCAGTAGTGTTGCTGTGATGTGCCTAATCATGGTTCTCTTTTAATTTTTCTTGTTTTGGAGCTTATTAAACTTCTTAAATCTTATCCCTTAACCATATTTGGGAGGTTTTCAGCCATTATTTTTTCTAATATTTTTTCAGCTCCATTCTCTCTATTTTATCTTTCTAGGACTCCATTATCCATGTTAGAGCTTTTGCAGTTATTCCACAGGTTCCTGAGGCACTTTTCCAGTACTCTCTCTCTTCTTTAGATTAGATGGTTTCTATTAATATATCTTCAAGTTTACCCTCTTTTTCCTCTGTCATTTCCATTTTACTACTTGCAACTATTGTGTTTTTTTCCACTTGTAAATTTTCCTGTGTTCTCTGCTCACATTGCCTACCTTTCATTTATTGTGAGCATACTTTACTTCACTGAACATAGTTATGATAGCTGCTTTAAAGTTCTTGTCTGCTAATTCCACCATTCGGACCATCTCACAGTTGTCATCTGTTGATTAGCTTTTCCTTTGAGAATATGTCACATTTTCCTGGCTCTTCATATGTTGAGTAATTTTGGATTTTATCCTAGACATTGTGATGTCATGTTGTGGGGACTCTGGATTTTGTTACATTACTCCACGGAGTGTTGATGTTTTTTATTTAACAGGCACTTAACTCAATTAGAGTCCAAGTAAAAAGTATGCAAGAAGTCACATTCCACTCAAGGGGTCCTAATCTTGGTCTCAGGCCTGTGCCTTTATGCAGGATTTCCTTTTCCTTATGATCGTCAAAATGCAAGTCTTCATTTGCCTTTGGAGAAACTCCACCCTTTAAACACAAATGTTGTTGTCACCCCAAAGCCATCATTTACTCCAAGAAATGCATTTTCCCATGTCTTCTCTTTAGATTAGCACAGTCCATGATGGCATTTGACTTCCCAGAACCCTGTAGGGTAGGCACAGGCACCCTTCTTGTCACTTCATGGTCTCCCTATCAAGACGAGTCATGCCTACTTATCCTTACAACTTCTGGGGGTGTACCTGCTTGATACTGGTATCTCACAAATCACATACTGTACTATCCACATACCTACTTAGTTCTCTCAGGATCAAATGTTAATTTTAAGAGATCATGCAATATCAACTCAGAACAAAGAAGACATGCATTTTTCTTATCAGTCTCAATAATTAGCAAGACTTCTTTTCAAATAGATGTTAACACTTCTCATTAATACGTGAACAGTGGTGTTTGTATCTTTCGCTCAATCCCTACCCTATAGCCACATTGCACCCCCTTCGCCTGTTTATATTAAGAAACCATCCCATGGCTAAGGTACACACCAGTTTAATGGCTATTCTCCTGGCTACATCTAGACCTGCAGAAAATAGAAAGAAACACTTACAATGGCCCAACTAACTTTTTAGAGGACATCCTCTACTCTCTGGAAGGAGAGGAATATTGGTGGTTTTGTTCCTCCAGTTACACATCTACCATATGTAAGATATATAGGATACATTTCTAGGCATTAGGATACTTTTTTCCTTAAAGAATAATTGAAACTGCATTTCCCTACCTATAGCAATGATAACACCACAGGATAAAATGCGAGCAGTGCTCGGCCTGACAGGATACTGAATATCCATGAGTTTGGAATGTGGGCACAGACAGGAGCAAAGAGTCATAAAGAATTCAGGAGCCTCAGATAGGAATCTTCTGGCAGTGTCTGTGGAAGAGCCCAAGGGCGCCTTCCTAGGAACAGCCATGCATTTTTCATTTCCATCCTAATTCTTTTGCTTACCAATGCAGCATCCTTGACAGATGATTCACTAATTCAGTTTGTAATCTGTAATGATTTGGGCTTCTTCGAAAGAAAGTGTGTCATAGTTTTCTTTAAAACTGAATTTTTTTTTAAAGCTTAAAGATCAAAACTTGCAAACTGTTGTGGTGCTATTAATGTATACCTCTTTAAATTTAGTATGAATAGAACTTTTTCATGAAAGTTAAGGAAAGGAAAGACATTTAAAATGTAGAAGGAGTCATCAGATATGGAGGGAGTTAGCAAATATTTATTGAGGACATACTAAGTGCCAGCCATTGCTCTAAGCACTTAAAATAGATTAGCTCAATTTAGCTTCACCACAATCCTAAATGGTAGATGGTATCATTACCTCTACTTTAGACATAAGGAAGCTGAAGCACAGAGAGGTTCAATAACTTGCCAGGGTCACACGTGTGAAGTAGGGGACCCAAGATTTGAAGCTTGACCTTGTGATTCCAGAGCCCAGACTCTGTAACCATTATATTAGATTGCCTCTCTCAAATATCATGGGTATGGTCTGGTTTTATGTTCTTTTCTCCTCCCCACACTATACTGAACAACAGACCAGTTCAAATTGCATAGTGTATGGAGGACATAAAAGGCTCTGCAGTAGTGTAAAGGCTTAAAACAGAACACGTGCTATTCTGTTTGGATGCATTTGTTTTTTTAAATGGTTATAATTTTTTTAAAATTCAAAAACATTCCCATTCATCCTTGCCACAGGCTCTTGGATGAGAGTTACTATATTTTATCCACATTTTTAAATGCAGGGGGGGAAAAGCCTCTTGTACCAGGCCTCTTCTCAGCTCCAAAGCAGAAATGTGTATAAAGCCCAGAATACTCAGCCCTAGATTAGAAGAATTACTAACCTATGATTTCTTAATCCTGCAATTCACATAATTCTCTGAGGAGATGGTCTGAGTGATTTCAAAGTGAAGAGCATGCCCCTCAGACAAAACTGGCACGTATTTAAGCAAGCCATACTCTATCACCTCACACAGAAGAGGGCCGATGGCCTTCTTTGTTGTCCCACTTGTCCCACCTGCACCTGGGAAGCCAACCATTCTTGCGTTGGGTCCTTTTATACGCAGCACTGGGTCATTCTCATACAGCTTCTCCCTTTGTCTGTTGTGATATTAATTGGCTCTGCAGGTACATCTCATGCGTTATTCCGATGGATCATCCCTTCTCTCTTCATAGGTATAATAACTTGGTGTTTGGCTTCTCAGCCTCACAATCAAACTTTTCAGGCCTCAAAAGGCAGTGACTTCACATTTATTCTGTTTCCATAAGCAGAATAGCACAGATCACCAGTGAGCCTAATTTTATCATTAGGGCCTTTCTTGGTCACTTGGTATGTTGGTTGGGAATAGAAAACAGTTTTGACTTGAATAATTTTCTAGACTGCCTTTGAACTGGGTGAGCTGAACTATCAACCAATTCTGTCTTGTTCAATCATTGTTCTCCACTGCCTGAAACATAGAAGGTTCCTACTTAGTAGCTATTGAATTGATTTAAATTGGATCACTTCAGTGTCCATTTGGATCAAGGAAAATGCAGTACGTAAGCCGACACATGGCTGTTTTTGAAGTTTTCTCCAATCATCTCCAACACCTGAGCAGCCCCCTGCTCAGAAAATAACATGGTGCACTACACAGGAGCTCAGAAAATATTTCTTAAACATTTCCTCTGTCTTGGATTCCTTGCCCTTTTTGTGAAAGCTTTACTTGAATTCTCATTCATTTAGTCTTTCAATAAATGTTTGTTAAGCCACACTCAGAGGTTTTGGAGAAACACAGTCATTCAAGAAAGTTCTAGCCTAAGGAGGAAACCTGACAATAAATAGACACTAACAGTATAGTGAGGTAACTGCTGTCAGGGCATGTAGGAAGACCACCTGAGCTGGTCTTGTGTATTCTAGAAAGGCTTTTTTGGAAAAGTGGGGTTTGATCAAGACTTAATGAATGAGTAGAAGTTGGCCAGGTAAAGGGTATGGAAAAGAGCATTGCAAGCAGAAAGAACAAAGTGTTGAACTTGGGAGAGAACATGCTGTCTTCAGGGAAGTGTATTTTGTTCTGTCTGAACGTCGAGATGTGAGATTGCAGAGGTGAGGACCCTTGTATAATGGGTTAAGAGATTGTATGCAAGTTCTGTTGCTGAAAAAAATTACTGCTAATTTAGCAGCTTAAAACATCACACATGTACTGTCTACAGCTTCAAAAGTCCAGGCACAGCTTAGCCATGTTCTCTGCTTTCGGGTTTCACCAGGCTGCAATCCAGGCATCGCTGGGACTGTGGTATAATCAGAGGCTCAAGTGAGGAAAGCTCCCTTAGGTTGTTGGCGGTTTTCTTAAGGCTGCAGGATTGAGGCTCTCATTTCTTACTGGCAGCTGCTCTCAGTTCCTAGAGACTACCTGCAGTTCCTTGCCGTGTGGGTTTTTCCAACATGGGAGCTTACTACACGGCAGCTTACTTCTTCAAGGCCAGCAGGGGAGAGTCTCTCTGGTTTAAATGCCAACAAAACAGTTATACATGGTACTGTAATCATAGGTGTGACATCCCATCACTTTTGCCATATTCTGTTGGTTAAAAGCAAGTCACAGGTCCCACCCACATTCTAAGCGAGGGGACCACACAAAGGTGGGAGCACCAGGAGGTAGAGATCATTACATGTGTGTGGGGTCATGTTGGATCTGTTAGTCACAGGTTTATGCTTTATAATGGGGACTGTGGGTAGTCATTGAAAGGTTTTAAGCACAGGTTTGTTCTGTGGTATAAAGAATACATGGAAGGGGTACAGTTATAATCCAGGAGACTAGCTTAGAAGCTGTTGTGAGGATTGAAGAAATCCTGCCTTAGGGGACTTCTGGGGCTGAGAGCCCTGGAGGACTGGTGCCTTCACCTCTGGAAGGTGAAGAGGAGGGTGGCCTAAACAAAGGTTGTGGCCATGTGGGTTTATAGCAACTTTTAGGAGGTACAATCAACAAAATTTGATGATGTTTGGATATGAGAAGTAAAAGAGAGTGGAAGTCAAGGCTAAACGATAAACAACTTTCTGGTTTGGAGGTTGGATGGTGGAAGTAGAGAACTCTCAAGCAGGAACGGATTGGAGTAAAGGAAAATGGATGATTCCAGTGGGGCTTTGCTCCACGTCTCACTTGTCTGAGGTCCGACCTCTGTGGCCTCAGACCTCGGCTCTCTTTGCAGGGAAGTCTGGGTAAAACAGTGTTAATGGGAGACAACAGATTTAACCACCATCAGAAAAACAACCTAAAGCACTGTTCTTCCCAATGATAAGTCAATAGTGACTCTGACTGGACATCATAAAGTAATTAAGAACTTGTGTTCCCCCAAAATGGCCATCTAAGTTTATAAGCTTTTTGTCTGAATGCTGTATGCTAGGAGTGCAGTGACACCTGTGATGTCATTGTCGTGGTTACGCCTCTGTGTCTTTATTCCCAGTGGGCTGGCTCAGTTTGTTAGGCTCTTTCCAGCCCCAGCTTTCCTCATTGCGGCAGTAAACAGGCAAGGGGGGTGCACCTCTAAATTATTGTTGGGATTCTCGTGTGCATTGTATTCATGGGGGTGAGGGATCCTCACAATTTCTAGAGAGAAATTGCTCTGAGAACAATTTAAAAACAGGAATTTTGAACTAAAATGGTGATTGGTTGGCATCTAATGTGTTTCAAGCACACTTAATTTTCTACCGAGACCTGAGAGGTGTGAAAAGTCAGAAGTTTATTGAAAGAAATATACACCGTGTTCAAATAACTATTTAAAAGTTAGAAATTTTAATACTTGAGCCATTTCAAGATGAAGAGTTCTTTCCTGCATTTTTTTTTTTCCACTATGAAAAATTCTCTGAAACCAGAGTGACTCAAGCAGAGCCTGGAAAATACTGGAGAATCACATGATGGCTAAAAATAAGTACATCGTCTCCAGCAGAGACAGTAACCAGGGCAGAAGTAACTCAGCCCGTGAATGCTCACCCTCGCTGGACATGCTTGGTGGAGTCAGGCCCTCTTGCCCATCGCAGGGGCCTGCTTTGTGACCGCCGGTCAGGCACCAGTGCTCTCTGTGCAACGGCAGCCACACCCTCACGAGGCCCCTGACTTCCCGGGACAGAGCCAGTTATCACACTGTGTAACGACCTTTGAGCAGTGGATTGGGAGGGACACCAACTGACTCACAGCTCCTGTCACTGCCTACTTTTCCTGCAGCCCTTTCCTTGGACTCAATAGCTGATGCTGTTGATCACACCCTGTCTTTATTGCTGTTAACATTACAAAATGTCGGTGGTGTAAAATGGCTGGACTTGTGGTGCCTGTTCTATACAGACGGCATATAATAGGGTTTTCTAAACCAGAGCATTGCATATGCTTTGCCAACAACAAAACAGAACTCACCTTGAGCACTCATCTTTCTACCCAGGGGAATGACTGCAGCAGCCCCCTCACTGGCCATTCTCCGCACAGCAGGCAGAGTGAGCCTCTTATAACCCAAGTCAGATCATGTCACTCCTTTGCTCAAGACCCTGCAGCGACTTGCCTTTTCCCTCAGAAGGAAAGCTGGCTTCCTGACAGTAGCCTGTGTGGTCCTGCATGACCTGCCTCCTCCAGTACCTGTCCGACCTTCTGTCCCCCCGCAGTACCCATGCTCCTCTGCTCCAGAGTCCAGCCTGGCTGCTGAACAGGCCTTTGCGCTGGCCCTCGGCCTTACCTCTGCCTGGCATACCCTGCTTCTGCTATCCAGAGGGCCGACATCCTCACCTCCCTCAGGGCTTGGCTCAGATGTAACTTTCTCAAGGAGCCCTTGAAGAAGTAAAAGTGACTCCTGCAACGGGCAGGTCCCATGTGGGGCTCCTGGGAGTCGTAACTGTGGAGTGGTTACAAGAGATGTTAGCTTCTGTGAGGAATGAGCCTTGTGAGCCAGGAGCCCTACATGCCTGGTGTGGATCTGGCCCCCTGTGTCCTTGCTGGGCTCCCGCCAATAGGGCTTGGTGTTCCTGACCCTGTCCCAGTGAGTGGCCTCGGGTTGTGTGGCCCCCGGAAGTCCTGTGGGTCTGAGTGAAGAGTTGAGACTGGACAGGACCCACGGTTAGACTTTCCCCAAAGTTCTATTTAAAACTGCCACCACCCACCCCCTGCCCGGCCCTTCTTACCCCTGCCCTACTTTTCTCTTTTCCACAGCATTTACCTTCGAGTTTACTAGGTCACTTACTAATTCATCATGTTATTGCTTATTATTTAATTCCCCCATTCGAATGGAAATTCCACAAGGACAGGCATCTTCTGTGTTTGATTTGTTGTTTTATCCAAGTACCTGTGGCTTGCCAAGTATACAGTAGGGGGTTAATAAATATTTGTCATATGAATGAATGAGTGAATGAATGAATGAACTGGAGTAATTTTAGAAGGAGCACAGAGACTTGAGCTACAGGAGATGCATTTTCAAAAGAGACAGTGCTTGGAATGGCGGGAATCTATGCCTTGGAGCCCATTGATAGGTTATTAGTTAATACATTTTGGAAAGATTTTCTTTAAAGGAGTCTCATTTCCTTATTTCAGCAGTTTAGTTTTATTTTGCTAATGTCTAATAATGGAAAACCTGTGTACTTTTTCATCATTTGTTGAGTCAGTTCTCATTTGCTGAGTAATAATAATGTAAGCTAACATTTATTGAGCATTTACTATGTGCCAAGCTCTTGTATAATAGCTTTTCGTGCATTGAATCATGTAGTCTTCCCAACTCTGGAAAGTAGGCACGGCTATTCCTTCTTAAACATAAAGAAGTCCAGGTGGCAGCAAAAGTCACACCACCCAGCAAGTAGCCGAGCCGGGATTCCTATGAAGTCCACCTGGCTGCAGGGCCCCCACTCTTCCTGCCTCCCAAGGGCAAAGTGAAGGATAACCAACTCCTCACCAGGTCTTCGTTCCCACAAGGTTAATGCTTCATGCTTGACTGTTTGGAGTGCCCCCAAGCTCTTCAAAAGAGGAGCCTGCCTACTTTATGAGCTGACACTGAAGTAACGAAAAGGAAAATCCAGACTCCAGACGTTGCTGCTGGCTGCACTCATAGGACAGGCACCCTAAGGGCAATGAACTACTAATTTCAGAATAAAAGAACCAACTTCTTAGTGATTACATGAGGCAGGGCATCCTGGAACCCTATGAAAACTCCATTTGGACTGAACTCTGGCCACCAAGTTTTCTTTTTGTTTTTTTCCCCCTTCAGAGAAGATTACAGAGTGTACAAAGTGAAGGAATGAAGCCACTTTTGATGGAAAGGATTCGCTCTTCCATTTGCAGTGATCAGAATTGTGTGGGAGGTGTTTGTCATGTTGCAGTGTGATAGCTCACATGTCCATGTAGTCACTTAGAAGACCCTCTTTCGTGGGATTTTTCTGCTGACGTCAGTGCAGCCCCATTTTCTTTCCCCCAGCACTGGCCTTACATACTTATTTATTTAACCAAGCTCATTACCTCCATTAAAAAATAAAATCTATTTGTCAAGGTAAAGGAGACAAGGAAATAATGTCAGATCCATTCCAAACAGCTAATCGAAGTAGATGGGATATATCTTCTGCTATGTTTCAGTTCTTTGGGGTTTGGTTTGCTTTTTATTGACATATAACACATTTCAGGTGTACAGCTCCGTGATTTGGCATTTGTATTTATTACAAACTGAACCTCAAAGTAAGTCTAAAACATCCATCACTGCACAGACACATTTTAATCTTGTGATGAGAACTTTTCAGATCTACTCTTTTTGCAGCTTTCATACAATGCAGTATTATTCATTGTAGACACCATGCTGTACAATACATCCCCATGACATTCATTTTATAACTGCAAGTTTGTACCTTTGACTGCCTTCACCCATTTCGCCCACTCCCCACCTCTTTGGGGTTTTTAATTGACTGAGGACCCAGGGGTGCAAGGAATATTCTCTCAAAGTAAAGGATGATCAGCAAAGTGGTTGCTTCCTGTGTGTGTGTGTGTGCGCACGCGTGCGTGCGCACACACGCACATGTTTTTAATGTCTCTGTGGTTCTTGTCAACAGTATTAATGTCATATTTTTAGCTCTTCTGTTTATGATTTTGGCAGACAGAATATGGCAGATTATGGGAGAAGAATTTCTAAATTCCATCAGCGCTCTGACCATGAAGGATAAACCAAGTACAGTGCTTTTATTTGCTTCATCATTCTGAATTCATTGGGCCTCATATACCCCAAATGTCTAATGTTCCATAGACATTACGCAAGCTGCTAATTATTGACATTAGACACAGTGGAGCTCTGGCTTCAGCAAGGCAATGAATCAGGCTACGCTTTGTTTTTTACAACTATGGTTAAAATGTCTTAGAATCATATTTATGCCCCAAATCTTTAAGGCATTAATTAAGACACAACTGCTCAAAGACTAGCATTGTAAATCATCTCCATATCCAGTGGGTAAAGTCAGAGAATTACAGGGACGTACACAGAATTTATGTCTATTTTCCTCTGCTTCTGAAACTCCTTTTCATTTTGAAAGGGAAAATTAGGGAGGGAGAGGAAAGCTTGAGGGAGAAATGATTCTTGTAAAACAGGGCTACCACTAATTACGTTTTCGGGACATCATCAAATGCAGCTTGGAAAAAAAAAATTGAAATGTTTGATAGTTGCCAGAAAAGAATCTATACCTGTATTACAGCCAAAGTAGCTGCACTCTTTTTGAAAACCATTATGTAGGTATTTTTCACACAATCATCATTGGGCCAAGAGTTATGGGAAGGCAGAGTGGCATCACCAGTGGACTTGGGGGCATTCTAGGAAGCAGGAAGACAGCTATTGAGGACCCCAGTACCTAACATCAAGGGCATTATTGGGTCACTTCACAAAGTTGGAATACAAATGGTATTTACGTAAAAGTATTATATCAATGTTAAATTTACTGACATTGATAACTATACAGTTTTCTGATAGCATCCTTATTATAGCAACCCAGGTAAGTGGTAAAAGAGTATTTGACACCCCCAAAAGCTGGTGGTCTTACGCTTTAGAGAAAGAAGACAGGAAGACTTTTAAAGCAAATAAAAAACATCATGGTTAATTGTCTAGTGAGGGTGATCTACTGTAAAATATTGTTATTTATTCTAAAAAGTAAACCATGAAATCATTAAACATTGAACAAATGGTTTAATTTTCATTTCTATAAATTTTAGTATTGAGTATTTCTTAATGTCTGTTAATCATGTGATAGCTGTGAGACGTAAATTACTTCCATATCAAATTGCAGCTTGTGATGGTTTGAAGAGCTCACTTTACATTCTTTTGAAAATGAGCTTTTTAGTTTAAGCCTTAATTGCATGTTTTTCAAAACTCTAAACTTCTGCCTCATATCTTTCCTGTTCTTTAATTTCTTTGCATTTATCCATCACAAGGTATAAGTGTACTCTCTCATACCCTCACTCATCAGATGTTTACTTCCCTCTATTATCAGTTTCTTTCCAAACAGAATTTCAAAACCTCTCTCATTTTAAATCTCAAATACTGATTACTTAGTGGATCTGTTATTAAATTTTCCAAATGTGTTTTCCATTCCTTTCTTTCTCCAGCCTGCACCGCACCCCCAGTCTCAGGGACTGTCAGGGGTGGGGCAGAAGCTATTCTTTCATCCCTCTTGTAGCCTGTACAGGTGGTAGAGCATGGACCAAGCTACCTCTACCCCACCAGCCCCGCCCTGCCCGCAGCAGGGGACACCAAGTCTGATTTCCGTTGCCTCCATCTTTCTCACCTCACATTGAGCCACAGGCTGCCTGCGTGTATGCCACAGTGAGAAACCTGGGCTCTGAGCTCCACCTGACCTTCACAGGACCCGTGAAACACAGATGCCACTTTAAGTCTGAGACTGAACCACAGTTTGGCAAGACCGTCCTCCCACAAGCATATTTAAGTAACAACGGATGTGTTTCCTCAAGAAGAAACAGGTTTTCCGGTGAGGCTACATGCAGCCGAGCCTGGGACAGCAGTAACTGCTGTCAGTAACTGCAGTCGCTCCGACCTCTGCCATGAGCCACGTCTCCCGTGGCCCTGTGTCACTCCCGGCCAGCTTCTTCTGCTTGTTTATAATTTCCTTGCTCTGATAACCAGGCCTTGTATGGGTCTTCAGCTTGCCATGACCCCTTCTACTTTTACTTCATACCAAACTTTTCAGGCTTTTTTTCAAGCTGCATTTGATGATGTCCCGAAAATACAATTATAAGAACATGAGTGTGTCTGATGAACCTACTCTGTTATTACAACCAGCCCCATCGTAGTTGCTGAGTTGCTTAGGAAGGACCGCCTTTGGGGGTGGGGGTGAGGGGTTCACGTGTTCCCTAGGGAAGTCCCTTCTGCAGGGCTGTTTCCTTCAGAAAGACCAGTAAACATAGCAGAGGCTTGGACAGCCCGGGCACAACCTTGCTCCTCCCTACTCAGAGTTAACCATTTACTGACTGAATTTACCCACTTGAACTATTGTCCTGATTCCATAGATAAAGGACCTAAGTAATCAGGGAAGGTGATCTTGAGAGGAAACCAGGTAAGAGATCTCTTTCTGGGAAGGCTGGTGGTTTTTGTTTGGTTTCCTTCGTGTACTGCTGGCTCTTCCTGTCAGTGACTTGGATGTTAGCATCTGCTCTCGAGCTTTCTCTGGTATCTTCACTGTGGCAGTTCACTCCTAGCAGTTGTTTAATGAGTTATAAAGACTTTTTGAGTGTATCCTCTGGGTCAGTCACTGTGATTGGTGTGGGAACATAAAGTGGTAAACAAAACAGACACAATTCCTACCTCCTGGAGTTTGTCTAACAGGAGAAGTAGGCATTAAATAAATAACTACAGTAGTTCCTTAAATCCACAGGGGATACTTCCAAGACCCCCAGTGGATGCCCGAAACCGTGGATAGTACCAAACCCTGTATATACTACGTTTTTTCCTATACATACATACATACTATGATAAGGTATAATTTGTAAATCAGGCACAGTAAGGGATTGACAACAACAATAATAATAAAATAGAACAATTCTAACGATATACTGTAATAAAAATTATGTGAATATGGTGTTTAGTAAAATAAAGGTTAGTTATGTGAATATGGCGTTAAGTAAAATAAAGGTTCCTTGAACACAGGCACTGAGATACTGCGACAGTCAGATAGCTGAGGCAGCTGCTCAGTGACTAATGGGCTGGGAGCATGGACAGTGTGTGCACTGGACAAAGGAATGGTACACATCCCAGGTGGGACAGGGCAGGACGGCGCAGGATTTCATCATGCTGCTCAGTCAGCGTGCAGTTTCAAACTTATAAATTGTTTATTTCTGGAATTTTCCCATTTACTATTTCAGACAGTGGTTGACCACGCGTTGGAACTGCAGCAAGCAAAACCGCGGATAATGGGGGAGTGCTGTATACCATTACAGCTGATAGCTGCTATGCTATGGCCTCCCGGAGCTGTAGCATCTAAGCCAAGACCTGAAGGATGGCAGCCTTTGTCACTCAAAGGGGGGGAGGAAGAGTGTTTGAGGCAGAGGGAATACAGCCCAAATCGTATTCTATGATCATGTACACGGAGAATGTTGAACATGGCTGTGCCTGAGGATTCTTAGCTCAATGACTGTCACTCCCACAAGACCATGAGCTCCTGGAGAGCAGGGATTTCTACTATATAGCTCATGGCAGGCACTTCATTAATATATACTTAGTAAATAAGACGTTGATCAGACAGTCTTTGATCTGCTCTGTGTTAGACTTTCTTTGTATTAAAAGATGACGTATTGCTTATAAAAAGGTCTGAAGTAACTTGATTTTTCAAAAGCTGCTTCCCCAGCTAGGCTGCCTGGTGGCTGTCCTTAGAGAAGGCTTTTTGCCAGGTCAACATATTCTCACCCTGCCCCTCCTGCTGTTCTCCACACTGTTTTCTTTCCCTGTTGGCTTGTCCTTTAATTAGAGAACCTGGCCAATGGGACATGGACATAGTGTTCCAGGAGTGTTTTTGTATGGGCTTCTACCGAGATGAAGGAGCCTCGCCCCTCCCTGTATGTCAGTCACAAATAAAGCAGAGCATCAGCTTCTAGAATCCTTGGGAAGTTCTTCTGCATAAGTGAGATTTCCAGGTCACTGAAGAGCACCCTTGGAATATTCAAACTATTTTACATCAGTCCCGATTTCATTGCTCCCGTTTTAAAATATGTTCGAATGTGTTCGGTGTTTCTCTTATTTTAAGAGTATGCTGTCAGTGCTTCTTGAGTGTGTGTTTGACTTCGCGTCTATAACTGATGACTCCAGGTACCTGAAAACATACAAATCTAAATTTTATAGTCTTCCTGTTTGCTACTTTGTGATTAGGAGAGTGTTTGAAATGTGTCACAGCTGTCAGCACTCTTAGCCTTCATAACCCCTTGCCTCGTTCTCATCTGTTTGGTACTGATAAACTGGTTAATAAGTTGGAAATTGTAAAACTGCAAACCATCTAAGCAGCTTCTATTTGCTTGTTCATGTATTTATTTAAACATTTGTTCTTTCAACAAATATATGTTCAGCCAAGCATTGTGCTAAGCACTGGTGTTACAAAGCTGAATATGGCACGTTCCTTGCTGTCCAAGAGCCTTCTAGAGGAGCAGAGTATGGGGGGTCGTGGTGGAGATTTGGCCAATGGGAGCACACAGGAGGAGCACCCACAGTAGACAGAGCTGCCGCCTGGTCAGAAAAAGGGAATGGGTAGGCCCCGGTAATGACCCTGAATTTCTTAATTCATGACGTACATAAACTTCACTGCATAGACCTTATACCTTCTGTTTTGGCCGCTGAGGCCATTTCCTATGTCGTGCCATGTTCTAGACAATGAGAGAGCCTATCATGAGCCAAGCTCCAGGTAGGTGAGGTCTTACCTGAAATCACTGGTTTTTGGTTTTTTTCCAGTTTTTATCATTATTAGTGACACTGTTGAATCACTTGGTCAAGATGCTGCTCCCCAGACTTCCCCATTGTAAAGGCGTATCTTTTCCCTGTATAATCAGTCATTTATAGGCCAATAATCTTGATACATGTGAATTTCTTGTTCCCCAAAAACCTCTCAATTAATGTTTCAGAGTCCATCAATGAGCCTTTCCTGAGTCAGTCAAGAGTGTTGCAAAATTGTGATTTTTCTAGTTCTAACATTTTTTCTACTGTCAGTGTTCTGTAAAGATCTTTATCCCCCTCCTGTCCTCCCCCTCAATAAAATGGACTAGACTTTTATGTAATTAATGCATTATAATCCTTACAGCCTTTATTCTTTTTGGTATGCAAACTGTCCCAAGTGTGGCTATTTGGGAGCCCCTTCAAGCTGGCCCCTGTATCCTTTTACACTAATCCTTGAACACATCCTTGCTTTGGACACAACACGGTGTTCCAGGCTCACCTTGTATTCTCCCTGCACCCACCCCTGCAATCAGCCATTTTTGGAGTAGCCATTTTATTGCAGAATAAAATTGAGAAACCAGGACTTGGCCAGCAGGAGTGTTCACTGCTATGGAGAGGTCATTGTTCCCAGGCTCGTTCAGTAGCTAAAGCCAGGCAATATATTAACAACAAAAAACATACATTTGTTTTGATATTTCTTCTGAAGTATTTATTATAAGATCTTTCTTTTCTTGTTAGAAACTCAACTATGGTGATGCTTGGAGCTTATCTAAGAGCCTTTCCTCTTTAAAAGAACTTAAAATCCCTTTGTATCTGTTACTCTTACCTCTCTGGAGGGAGAAAGGACAACTGCATTAATCACGTAACTTGCCGGAATAAAAAGACAGTGCTCAGAAAAATTAAATAAATTGTCCAAGATGACACTGTCGTTTTATTGTGTGCACTCCTTCTATGTGTATTTGTGCCACTTCTGTTACGGAAAGGGATTTCTGGCACTGTCTCCTATACATTTTAGCAAACCCCCTTATAGACATCTGCATTTGCTATATGTCTAAAAAGCATTTTCACTGTTGCCAATATTTATCATTTATTCTGGTTACTTTCAGGTGCGGCTAAATCAAGTCCAGCCTCTAAACCAGGTTCCACACCTTCTCGGCCCTCATCAGCCAAAAGGGCTTCGTCCAGCAGCTCAGCATCCAAATCTGATAAAGATTTGGAAACACAGGTCATACAGCTTAATGAACAGGTAACGCATCAGCCCTGGCCGTGTCTCTGGGAGCAGTGACAGGTGTGAGGCGGGGAGGAAGCAAACCCCTTATCGGCCTGTGATGAGGGAAGGGGAGGCCGAATTGGTGGCTGCAAGCAAGTAAGAATAGAAGGAGTTGTTCGGGCAGATAAAATCAGTGGCCCATTCTGAATGAAAGATGTTAGTCACAAATCTCAAAGCTAAACGTGGAGACAGAAGGACAAATGACTCAGCCCCAGGTAAATGCAGGCCAACCTCCCCTTCCACACATCAGTGCTTGTCATGAGCTCCGGGCTAGACCCTGGCCTATCTGCTCACTTCTGGCCAGTCTAGATGGTGTTAAGGGTTTTACGGTTAGTTCCCTTCCTCCATCTTTCCTTCAGCAAATATTTGTTAAGCTTGTTCTATGTAACAGACACTGGGCTTGATGCTAATAACATAATGGTAGCAAGACAGCTAGCTTCTCTCCCCTCATAGAACTTACTTACAGACAACAATTGTACAAGGTGGGCAATGACGCAAGCAAAACCAAAAAATCTAACACTTTCCACAACAGCTGAAGTCTATTACCACAGGAGCACTGAACCTAATATTGGGGTGATCAGAAAGTCCACAGCTGTGTTTTCAGTAGAACTTTCCTTTTGATTTAATATTCTTCACCATTACAGTCAATCTAGCTCTGCTGCCTTTGAAATGTTCTATATAAAAGCTTAGGTATGCTTTCTAGCTAACAATAGCTGATTTTGCCTAAAATTGTACATAGTTTTAAAAGTAATAAAACAGTTGGTAGGGAAGGGCCCACTGCAAAAGCCACCTACGCTGGCCCTGAGTTAGGAGCAGGGCCTTTTATCCTGACTTCTCCTACCCCTGACAGAGGAGCCTGTATTTGAGGTCCTCAGACTGTTCCCAGGCCCCCTCACTGGGCCATTCCCCATGATTAATCTGATTCTTGATGAGCCAGCAAGAGTCTGGAAACAGTTTTTGATCTCATTGTATGTTTGCAATCAAGAACCTAGTTCTAAAAGCAGGCAGTTGCTTAGCTAGGGTGTTTCTAGCAGAGCTTTACAATTCTGGTTCTTGTAATGAAAAAGGTGACACCTTAAGTCACCCGGTGGGTAGGACTCTGATTTAGAAACTGTGGACTATTCTCATTACCTGCTGAGTCTCAGTTTGAGCCCATATAGAATTTCTAGTAACGAGTTCTTCTCAGATGACAGGCCGTTAGGACAGCCGGAATGCACCCTGGGCCACATGCCTCATGCTTTAAACAAATGGGGTGGACATAAAAAGCATCAGGCGTGGGTCTGTAATACTCTGAATCTATAACTCTTTTCTCCTTAGGAGCTCAGATTCTTTTGGTATCTTTATTATCTCATATTTCTTCATGATTTCACTGCTCCCTGTCGTCCTGCTCTACCCCACCCAGGTTCCCAAGCCTCCCACCCAAAGTGTGACCACGTGGTCCATCCTGCCCCTCTCTCCCTTACAGCCTTAGCCAAGGAGCCCCGCTCCCTCTCCTTGCATTGGCTCTAGGCTCCCATGACCTTTCCAGTCATACAAAGAACGCCACAACCCCTGGGCACCCAGACCTTGTCCTACCATCCAAAATGCCACTTTGGAGAGGACAGAGTGAGAAAAGAGGGACACTCCAGTGGTCTTCCTTCTTCTTGTGTTAATTCCTTTGTTACTTCCAAAAGGCTTCACACCCCTCCTGCCCCCTGATGCATTCACTTCGAGGAAGAGTGTGCCTGTCCCCTACCCTCTGCCCTCAGAGGGAAGGTCATACGCATCCTAAATTTGGAGCCTTCATTCAACAACTATTTAGAGAGCGCTTACTCCAGATCCATTTCAGTGGTTATCTGTGACGGCTCCCTCTATTTCCTGTCCCTGAAGCCTGCAGGGTGTCCCCTGAAGCTGGTGGGGAGCCACACAGGCATCACTATGTTCGAACTGAGGCCACTAGGACAAGGAATGGCTGAGCGAAAATGCCTAGGCTGAAGAGTGAATTACAGTAGTAATAGAGAAAGTGACAAGTGCCATAAACTAAGAATTCTCATTTACTTGGCCTCATGCCTTTATTCAGACAGTCTCTCATGACATACTATAAAAGTACTACTGCGCTAGACAATTCCAAGGATAGCAATGACTCGAAAGACTTCGGGGAGAAAAAGGCATCACTACAATAATTAGGGACAGTTTCTGGAGAGCGGGTTAGCAAACAGGCCTGGAGTCACTGCTGTGGGGCCAGAGAGTGGGCATTGTTAGCCCGGGCAGCCACTGAGGCCTGGAGGACCTGAAGTGGGTGGACACTGAGAGGGTGGGGAGAATCAGAAGAAGAAAACTTCTCGTCTCTCCCCAGGATCTCTCCCCCTCCCACTGCGTAGGCTTCCGCTGTGACATGTGAGGGACCAGGAAGGCATCAGTCTTTATGAGTGAGACTGTGAAAATGGAATTTTGGTTGCCAATTGATCTTTCATCATATAATTTAGCTCCTGTGGGCTTTTACTAGAGAGTGTTTATAGCTGTGCATCTATTACCTAATGCATCTGGAATACCACCAAAGGCTGGCTTGGGCTGGGTATTTCTACAAAAGCCTCAGCTCTTTGCTCATCGTGCAGCCCAAGGCACTCTGGAGGCAGACAAACAGTGTTTGTGGGTCAGATGCGTCCAGAGACCCTCCTTTCCTGTTCAGGGGGAGCTGGCAGATACCTAACCTGCCACGGATCCATCTGCTGGTACCAGTTCAGGCTTCAGGTGGATTCTGTGGCCGAGCCTGGGCAGGGGGTTTGTTTATATGAAAGCAAGAAAGGATTTCTACAACAAAGGGAGTTTTCTTTTCCCTGGAATTCAGGCTGCAGGTTGCCTTCAGTTTTTACCAATGTCCAAGCCATGGTATTATCAGAAATAAGAATTAAATGTTAGCAAACTTGTGCTCCGCTGCTTGGTGTGCAGCTACCAGAGGGTGTCAGGGAGATGAACTCAGAGACTGTATCCCTGAGTCTCACAGGATGGATACCCGTGTGCCAGGTGTGCAGGAAATTCTGAATGGACACTGCGTGTGCTCAGTATATATTTCAATAAATCACTGATTCCAGACCGATAAATAGCATGTACAAAGGTCCAGAGTGACTAGAAAGAAGAAAATTTTCCATTCCAAAAGTAAATTTTGGAAATTCAGTTAAGGGTGATTTTTAATATACTGGAAGAGATTTTACCTGAGGAGAGCCATGAAAGGCTTACTTTACCATCTAAAGAATATCGTCTGTATAAATAGAAAATGCATAAAGGGTAAAAGAAACCTGAGGGATTCTCAGAGAGCAGGACCCGGTGATGGTTTGGGACTGAGTGCAGCTGCCTGGGATTTGAGCGCAGATCGGTTTACACGCCCTTCGGTGTTTCCTCAGCCCGAGCCCAGGTGACAGCTCTGTCGGGCTCTGCCTCACCATTGCCTCCTTCCTTTCACTAGCACTGTCTCTGTAGCCACTGTGAGAGGCTGCACAACCCTGGAAGGTCCTCGAACCAGCATTAAGGGGGAGAAAACAGGAAACGAAGGCTAGTTTGCTGTGGGAATGGAGCTTCCATCTCTTCCCGCCTTTCCAGTGAAAACCTTCCACAAAGCCAGAACTAGAGAGAGAAATTAAGACAGATGCAGCCAGGCTTTTTAGTCTTAGCCAGGTTTCCTTATGTGGCCAGGACCCAATTTCTCAGGAGACAGCATTTGTCTAGTTTAGCTCAGAATGTGTATGATCTAAGGGTGACTGTTAATGCAAGTGATCTGAAGCCAGAAGTGTCCTCAAAATACATCTAAAGTAACCACAGTGAGGGCCTCTCTCCTTTCCCTCTTCTCCCTCCTCCTATGAGGATGGACAAGGCAGGAGAAAGAGGTACTCTGGCCCGTATTAGCAGGAGAGGAAAGCTTACTCAGAGCCTGGATAGAACTGGCTCCAGCAGAACGATCCCTCTGACCCTGGTTAATAAACACTCCGCTGACGGAGGGGAATGACTAGTGTGCTGTTGAGGTTGGACGTTCTGGCCCAGGCTCAAGCTCCAAACAACAGCCCCTTGTTTCTCCCTCAGACTTGCACATCGGTTATTGTTGCATATCTGTCTTTTCATGTTTTGGGTCTTTATACGCAGGCATAGTTCATAGTTTATTTCTTATACTGTATTTGGGGGTTTTTCTTTTCCACCCTCACCCCCTTGCAGGTACATTCATTAAAACTTGCCCTCGAAGGCGTGGAAAAGGAAAGGGATTTCTACTTCGGAAAGTTGAGAGAGATTGAACTACTCTGCCAAGAACACGGGCAGGAAAACGATGATCTCGTGCAGCGACTAATGGAAGTTCTCTATGCTTCGGACGAGCACGTAAGTATGAGGCGCCCTTCGCGCGTGTTCTGAAGTGACACTCGTGGTCAGAGTGCCATGGCCGATGTGCCTTAGGATACTGGCCTGGGACCTCCGTGGGAATGACAGCTCAGCCAGTGCATTTGAGATTCCTGGAGGAATAAACAGCAATGTCATCTGATCCACTGACCCATGCCTATGGGACATGCATCCATAAATTAATCTGGGAAGAGATGGGTGGACATGGAGTGGGGAGGGTGTACAGGGACTTTGATTGAGAAAAGTAGGCTTGTGCAGCCAAATCTCAAGTGATTTTCAGCTGTCTGAGCAAATGAAAGTAACAGTGTGTGTAAGGATTATTTCTTCGTGAAAGATCAGAGCGTAGTTAAAGGAGAAATTGATCTAGACACTTTTTTCATCCCCATAAGCCCCACGACTGTCTGTTTTTATTTCATAGCTGGTTGTCTTGGTTACTCATTGCCCGGACAGACCAGCCCTGTGGGACAACCCTTTGTTGAAAATACTTCTAGAAGGCCTCCTCTGTGGGGAGGTCCTTACCACTGGGGTTGCTACTCATGAGTGAGTGTGCGGAAGGAGACCCCGAGTGTGGCTCCATCCAGTGATGGAAAGCAGATGTGAGGATCAGTGGAGGAACAAGAGAAGCAAGCAGGCAGATCACCCCCCGTCTGCCGGGGCCGGGAGGGAAAGGCCCCAGCAGCTGGCAGCAGGAGTGGGAGCCTGATGGGGCTTCACCTCCCACAGGGCCGCGCTGGAAGGTGAGAGAGGACGGGCTGGGCTTTCGAGCTTCTCCTCACACCAGGTTGAAGCTGGGAGAAGTGCTTGTGTCTGTTTGTCCGGGTGTCCTATGGATGCTCTGTGGGTTCTGTGGTTAAGCTGCATGTGTGTTAGTGTTTCCACAGAACGCAACAAGCCACTGGCAAGTTTACTTTGTCTTATTCCAGCCGAATACCAGGCAAATGTTTACTCCATGTAAGATTAAAATCCTAACTATGAATTTTTCCTCAAGTATAAGAAACCATCTGGGGTTTGGGGATGCTCCACCCCTCTTTTCATTTTCCCCGGATAGTTTTTCAACTTCTCTCTTGGTTATCATTAGCTCAGACTATAGATTTTTGAAGCCCTGAGAATCTGTCTGGTCAAGGCCCAGAAACAGTGATGGCCTCACAAAATATGGTTCTCAAAATGTTCAGATCCGATGGAAGAAACCAAAGGTTGGCTTGGCTTGTCGTGTGTGTGTGTACCACCCAAAGTGGGATGGACATGAAGTTCCATATGTAGACAGTGCTTTGTAGTCTGGTAACAACAGATGAATTACGGTTATTCTCTCCACAAGCTTGTTAGAAGCAAAAGCCTCTGAGGGATGCATAGCACTGTGAGCCTGAGTCAACGGTGCTGCCATCTGTCCATCACGGTGTCCGTTAACCAGGAGGAAGGCAGCATGCAGGATTAAATCTTCCCAGCCCTGTGCTTCCAATGGGTGAGAAGGCCTGGTTCTAACTTGGAGCCAGATCTTATCCCAAAAGGGAGTCCTTGTGTAGGAACACCAGCAGATGAACCCCAAAGTAACAGTTGACATGGACCATGAAGTCCTAGCTACTGGCAGGCAGGACTCACCTTAGGCAAGAGTTCTTGCCTCTTGGGCCTGCCTAGAAACTATACTCAGCTTCTCTTCTACCCTTCGCATGACCATCAGCACCCCCACCCCAACCCCACACACCCCAACTTGCTGCATTCTGGATTCAGAGAGCCATTCTTTCAGTGTCTGGGCAATGAATGCAGAAACCCCAAGCAGAAGCAATACTTTAAAGCATTGTCAGTCATTAAGACTGAATCATGCGTTTAGCAGGTCCTCTCCTCAACACTTGGTTATTATCTTCTCCTCACCTAACCACTCTAACAAGTTGCTTCTCTGACAAGCTAACCCTATATCGGATGAGTCATAGATTATAACAAGGGGTCTACTTCAAGCCGGCATGCTTGAAGGACGCGAGAAGGATGCGAGAAGCATGTCAGCAGGACAGGACACAGGAAGCAGATCAGAAGCTCCACATCACGGGCAGTTAGTGTCAGGGTGACCATGTGACACACTGCAGGGGCCTGGGGCTCCGTGCTGTGTCACAGCAGATTCATTCCCAGTTCTCATGATGTTTGTCAGTCATTGCGTTTGGTATACTCTTCTACAGAGGGTAGGAAAATAAGTAGTAGGTTCTGTGAAGATTTCCTTCCAAAACAGAAGGAAAATTTGGTGCATAAAGCCTGATGACTGTGCTCTAGAATGATCTGTTCTGTGATGGAGCAGGGAAGCGAAGGCATCCCCAAGTGTGTGCATCGGCTCAGGAGAGGAGGAGGCACTTGTGTGGCGACTTGTCCCTTGGTCCGTATTCCCCACCGCCTGGCGACGCCGTGCCAGGCAGTGATCACGGGGTTGGGGGCACTGCAGAGCCCCTGACACAGTAAATTGTTTCAACCGCAACTTCTCCCCCTGCCCCGCAGGAAGGCCACCCAGAAGAGCCGGAAGCAGAGGAACAAGTCCACGAACAGCAGCCCCAGCAGCAGGAAGAGTACTGAACCGTCTTGGCAGCTCTCGACACTTCCATTTTGTGTGGGAACTTTTCTTCTGGAAAATTGGAACACGTGTGGCCTCAAGCTCAACAGAAACCAGTTGTTCCCAGTCTGCCGGTAACATCACCGCGCTGTCGCATATGCCAGCCACCGCACTCAGTTCCCATTTCCTTTGCCAAGACACATTAGCAGCCGGCCGTTTGGCGGCCCCCCTGAGAGATCATGGGGTCACAAACCTTCAACTTCGCCACCTGGCTGCGTGAAATTGGTTCTGCTCTTTTCATTTCTTTCCAGAACAGCTCTCCCCACCCACCCCACTACCACCACCAACACCCCCTTTTTATCCTGGTGTGAAACAATGGTAATTTGATATATGGTATTTATATTGGCATTTCTCAACCCAGTGTCACTAGATGTCACACACATTTGTGGTGCTTTGATGTTTTTGCAAGTCTAACCTCTGAACATAAATTTGGTTCAAATAATAAATTGGAACAAAGGGAAAGAGATACTTGATATGAAAGCCATAATGACAGTGACTTGTTTCATAGGGAAAAACAGAGTCAGTTTCTCCCTCTACTTGTAACACTAAAGGGAAAAAAAGAATGGAATCAAAATTAGGACTTCAGGGCCCAGCAGTGTTCATACGTCAGCATGTTAGACAACCACACAGTGTGTTGTTAGTTTTTAAAGACATTCACTCAAGGAAAACACCATCTCAACTTGGCCCTCTAACTGCTTGCCCCTCCCCTCCCCCACCCAGGTTTCCACGCTGTTTTCTTTCTCAGGGTCCTCTTTGGTGGGCAACCACTCTCCCCAGGAAGCTGTCATCAGTTATCTGCAGTCCAGAGGGGATCTGCATAGGTACAGGTCTTCCTGCCTCCTTGTGTGAGGTTCCGCGCCAACCCTGTCATCCAACTAGGGGACTAAAGAATCACTGCGGGCTGTGAAGCCCCGAGTGTCAGAGTTCTGCCTCATGCTGTACACTTGCTGGAAGTGAAGACCTGATTCCTAGGAGTATAATTCCAAGGGAGAATCATGGTTCTGAAGTCTGGTGTTGACACTGGAATAACAGCACAGAATAATCTATGACTCCCAGTACCTTCTGGAATGAGGAATTTCCCCTCTTTATACTGCGGCCCTCCTTGTCATTGACCTTTGCTAAACCGTGGCAATTCATAAATCGAGGATACATTAATGAATTAAAAGCATTCCTTATTTTTTTAACTAATATTTGCACATTTTCTTAGTATCTTTCCAAATCTTTGCCTCTTTATTTTATTTTTTTCCTTTGACAGATGGGATTCCTTCCTGGATCAATTCATTTCACTTGGTTTCTAACTTTAAATTTACCTTCACTTGTTATTTGACTTAGCAGGTGCCACCAAAACAACAAACAACTGTGCCCACCCCACTTTCTTCTTAACTGAAAAGCTTAAAATAAATTTCTGAATTCTGTATCATGCAGCTTTGACATTTCTTTATTAATTGATGAAATACTGATTCTAAATTCTAGCATTGAAGCTTTCCACCAAAAGAAGTCTTCTCAAAATAAATCTTTTACAGCAAAGTGGTATTTGAGTTATATGTGAAAAAGATTGCTTGTATTTTTGAGGTTATTACAACACACTGTGCAGAATTGGACAGATGTTCCGTGGTGTTTGGTTTCCCTCTCTTCTCTCTCCTGCTTGCTCTGCGCTATAGTAGTAGCTCCTTTCTCTCAGGCTGGAAAGCCTGGCTCTCAGCAGTGACATCCTCCCACACCTGGTTTCAGGTAGTGGTTGTGCTATATACAGCATCATGCGTAACGGTGTGTTCCCCCACATCTGTTGCACTCACTGAGTTCCCTTTTTTTAAAAAAATAGCTTTTATGAAGAGGCACAATAAATAATTCCATGCAGCTTATACTTCGGTGGTTCCTACACAGTTCTTTGCCTTCCCAGGACCGCTCAGTAATACCCAGTGCCAGGTGCACATGAACCAAACTCCTGTCACGTACGTGTACACGATTACTGTATAACTTGCATAAGCCTCACCAGTGACAGCCACTCAGCCACTCCATTTCCCCCCAAATCTCCAACCTTCTCAGCTGTAAACATACTGGTCAGATAGCTTCCAAAGATGACGTTCCTCGGTCATCATACTTCATTCTCCTTCCCAGAATCTTGGGGCAGACAATTTATGTAGAGAAGATCTATAAATTCCTCTTGCTGTCCCCACCTGAGACATTTTCCATTGCGCTGTATCACATGTGACAGCACTGATACCTTGGGGAATCTTAAACAGCCAAGTTTCTCAGTCCTCTTTGGCTGCAGATCTTCTGTGCAGACACCTCTCATTTGCCAGACCTGCTACTTTCTCCCTGATGACTATACCCCATTCGTTCCCTCATCTCAGCATCCAGGGCACGCTTTCCTCCATGCCTTCCCAGGATGCATCATTGCTGGGCTGAGAAGTCATCCCTTAGTGTGTGCCCTGCTCCTCCTCTCAGAAGCCGGACTTCATTCTTAGTCTCCCCCTCATACCCACTGTGGCTGGTTATAGCACTTCCGCTGCTCATGTCAGATGGGAAGTGATCGAAGCAGGGGGCAAAGAGAGAGCCTGTCTTCTAAGCAGAAAAGCAGAAAAAGAAAAGACAAACACCCTGTTGACCTGAGAGAAGTAAATTCCAGAAGGGAACCAAGAACTCCTCCCTTCCCTGGTGAGTATTTCCATTATTCCGTTAAGGTTTAATATGCATTCAAATTACTTTTACTAAATAGTACACCATAAAGCTTTTGTTATATATTAAATGTAAACTGAAAGGAATGTAAACATATGTATTGTTAATTATAAATATAGATAAGTAATGACATAATAGATGAAAAGGTCTTATTCAGATGTATCACATTCATTTTACATTACCCACCTACTGTCGCATGGTAGAATAGCTTTTTGTCTCTGAATATGTGAATAACTTGACTTGCGGTTATCTTTTTACATATTTAATAAAAAAAAGTATATGTTAAAATCGGCTTGGATCTATAGATTCTTACATTTTTACACTAAAGGCTGCCATTTGAGTGAGCATGTATATGAGTGGCTACTTATGTGGATTCACACACTTACCTATGTTTTATTATGATCCACACAGTGGGGTGGGGGGTGGGGTCTTTGTTTTTCTTGATGACAAATGTTTTAACAGAATTACAGATTAGTATTTGATATCAAATGTAACCTTTTTTAAAGGTTACAGCTGTAACCTTTTTTAAAAATTTACCAAAAATAAAGATAAACCATCCCCTTAGGAAACATTCCACTTGCAAGCAAAGCAAAGCCAAGCCAAGCTCCTGCAGGTCCAGCCTGCTCCATCTGCATGGGACAGGGCTAACCGACTAGGAGACTGGGAAAAGCAGGCAAATGTTTCAAAGTAAAGCTTCGTGCAAAACGACCTGTGACTGGCAAAAGCTCTTTGATTCAGTGTATTTCCTTCCTCTGGTTTGTTGACTTTACTAGGAATGAGTTATAGACATAAATGGAATACAAAACTTCTCATAAATTAAATTTAAAATGTATTTTAATCTGATGCAAATTCACAGCTTACTACTAGGATATTCTTCCAGTCTATTTATTATGCAGATAAAATATGACCTGCTACCAATGGGACATTTTTTTTTTTTTAATTAATACCAGCTTAAAAGTTTGTTCGAGGCAGAGGCACAGGTGAAAAAATCAGTGTATTAGAACTGGGCCAATGAGCCGCCTGTAGGAACTGAGGAAACCGTGAGGTCAGCCTGCTGAAGACGCCCAGAGGCCTGCAGGTTACTGAGGTTCAACCAGTACCCATTCACCCTGACGGATGCTGGCCTTCCTGATACTGCTTTCAAGCACCACCTAGAGGCCAGTTTTGTTTCTATAATATCTTTTGGCCCCTATTTTCCATTCACGTGCCTTTACCCTAAGAACAGAGAAGTGGGAAAAATAACAGAAAACAGAAATACTACCACTCTTCTCCACCAAGATTCATTTCTCCACGGGGTGCGCTTGTGACAGAAGTCTGTGATCTGTGACCTGGGCTGTGCCATGTCATGCTCAAAGCATGTTTCCATTTAATTCACCAACCCTGGGGTTTTGAACACTGGATAATGCACTTAAGACATCTGTGCATAATCAGCAATACGTGTGATTCATCTCACTTAAAAGGCACACTGGTGGACTGTGGCAGACCCATCGTTCGTGGTTCAAAAGTGGCGAAATACTACCGTGTCTGCTTCAGTTTATTAAAACCTGAGATCCTCTCTGAAAATGTAATGTGCTCCTACTGCTATCATGGGGAGGCCCTTGACTGGGGGTGGGTGGGCAATATAATTGCTCGGAATTCGAGTTATAAAATGACATTCTTTAAAATGAAGCACACAGCTTCACTCTGACCTTTGTTGTTCTTCCTCTAAACTTCTAGAACACAGCTGCTGTGATCCTTGTGGCTGTTAGCACTGGGAAACATTCACTGACCCAACTTCTCAGCACTCACACAGTGTTGTCAAGCAGCACACCTGTGAGAGCATCTTCCTGGGTGTCTGACAGTTCTTGTTTTGCTGAACTGGAAACTCAGACATTCTCCATTCATTGGAAGAGCTCTGGCCTTACTGCCTAAAGGAAGGCAAAGCTTAAAAGCCATTGAGCCCTAGAGAACCGTCAGATGGCATCAGGACTTCAGATCACAAGACTGCTCCAGGGCAGACACCCCCTCTCCAATCTCCGACCTGGACCCCACACCTGGTAGAGGGAAGGTTTACACAGACAGTGCATTTAGGGCCTTGCCTCCTATGTTGGGTTTAGGACTGTCACAAAAAGATAAGACCCGGCCAAAACTAATTTGTTGAATGCCTTTTTCTCTCCACTGATAGAAAAATGCTTGCCAAGTTTTCATTTCTTAAACAGGTTCCTTGTGGTATTTTGTAACTATTTTGTCAAGACGGTGTAAATTGTTTTTAAAGGGCCGGGCAAATACACAGTGGGAGAAGCAGACAGATGTTAAATAACATGTTAACATCCCTTTGAATTTGTGATAGTCCGTAGGTACCTAAATGTGTTCTTTCTCAGAGAATAAAAAAGTTAAGCACACACGGCCTTCTGTGTAGCAAACATCCCTCGTATTTTTACACTATAGTATTTCTTTAGGTTTTGAACGTTATCGGTATAATATAACTTCTTAAAAAATTGTTTTAAGTCATGGTTATCTTATTCATTAAAATGTTTTGTTCAAATGTGGCTGCTCTCATACCTTAAAGGCCACAGAAAATCACTTTAAATGTCAGGCTAAGTTTTCTCAGAGAGACTTAGGGACCTTCCTGTGTCTTAGACACAGACACGGTCAGCTGAGCTTAAAAAGCAGGGTGGGGGTGAAAGTAGGCAAATGTGAATTTTACCAGAACATTTTCATTTTTTCTTAAGGGAATGGTTTTGAAATTAATATCGCAAGATACTGAGCAGTCTTACATAGCTTATCTAGTTTTCCTTTTTTAAATTTCGGTACCATTTACTTAGGGATGGAAAACATATTCCTTTTAAAGCAAAGATTGAATAGGCACAGACTGGTTGTATTTGTCATACCCATAGTAGATCTAAAAAGGCTTAAATGTAATACTTTTTCTCTCCTGAGAATATAATGTTGGAAATTGACAGACACCTGGTTATATCTCCACCATATTTTCTAAACAAATACTGTATTGACAGTGTAGCTAATACCTAGTTAGAGCACAGGATTGTATTAGCCACTGAGTTTTTAAAAGAGGACCCAAACATATTTGATTTGAAAACACTCAGCCAGTTTCTATACAACTTAAAAATGACAGCTTGGACAATCACAATTACACACCCAAACATAACATTATGCAATAACTTCACTTAACTCCTTAACATCCTAACTGATGAGAATGATTGTCATACTCTGACACACGTCACTGTGATATTCTGTTACCCAAACTGGTTTCCAGCCTGCTGTGAAATGCCTCTCCTATTTTCTTAGGTGACGATGCTAAATTCCACAAAGAAAACAAAAAGTGGTGAATTTATGTGTAGAAGTGCCCCCAAACTCGATATAGATGTGCTTTGGAGCTAAACTTCTTGTAGGCTTTTGAAAGCCTAGAAAGAGTGCTCCTAAACAATTGTACCTCTCAAACCTGTGCCTAAAAGGGCCTTCACTCCCTGGGAGCTCCCCTAGTTCTTCCTCCTCAGTGGGAGTCCGTGATATCAGTTTCCTACTGAAGGAAGGAGGAGGGAAGACTGGAAAGGGGACAACAGTATGAGGAGTGATGTGATTCCTCTTGCCTTCTAAGCCATCTAAGAAGAAGCCTGTATCCTTCAACACACTTGTTCCTGTTCTGAGAATAGCCTGGTAAGGGACTTGATCACGTCATCAGCCCAGAAGCCACCCAACAAGAACAGATCAGCTTGAGGCAGGAGCTGTGTGCTTGCTTCATAGGACAGGTAAGGTAAGAACCGAGGCCCTGGGGAGGTGGGGGAGGGGTGGCCAGCAGAGGCAGGTGTGGGCAAGAAGATCGCACCAAGGCTGCGGCTACAGCACAAGAGAAGCTCCAGGTATCTTGTCCATGAAAGGTCTTTGGTTATTTGGCCCATTAACGTTACTCCTCTGGATAAACTGTGCCCTGGAAACTAGAGAAGGAAATGGCTGCGGTTCACAGAAAGGGTGTTTATTCCTGGTCATGTTTTTTCACTGAAAAGATGTGTTTTCAAATGTTGACTCAACTGTCTCCCCAAGAAGAAATAAAGGGAAAAATTACCAAATCTATCCGCTCTTTAAATTTAAAACATATAACCAAGCAAACTGCTAATACAAACTCAGAAAGAGCCGAAAGAAAGTTTTAAGCTAATATATATATAAAGCATGTAAGTGAAGAAATCAGAATGAAGGGAAAGTGAGGAGGGAGGGAGAAAAGGAAGTCGTAGGTGCGGTCAGGAGCCTCACACATGCCCTGAGGGCTCTAGACTTTTCTAGGACCCACGGAAAAAGTTACCTCTGAGCATTGTACTTGTCAACACAGGGAGGTAATCGTCACTCAGTTCAAAGCGTCCATAAGCTGAAACAAATCGGTCGCTTATGAATACAGATACTTAGGCCTACGAGAAATTTTTCTGTGGCTCCTCCTAGGAAGAAATTAAACGATGTAGGGAGCCTGGCCTTCAGAGCATCTCACAGCAAATACAGTAACAGCCTAACAGGCTGTCCTGATTCGTCATCAGGACTATCCCTGATGACATAATGCCTAGATGCAGGTCAGTAAAAACCAATCTATCAGGAACCAAAACTGTCGGCATGCAGATAGCTCCCAGAGCTTCAGATCGCATCCCAGGATGAAGCAGAGTATTTCGAGGCATGGTAGGGGACCATTACAGCCACTACTCCTTGCAGCATAGCTTTGGGGAAACACTGAAGGGCAGAGAGTGTGACTTTCTACTCACTGACTGGCATTAGAGGGCACGTACTGAATGCTGCTGACCAAGACCCAGGCCTTCCCTAACAGCATACTTGGGGTGGGGCTGCCCTCATGCTGAATGGTAAGGAGCCAGAACAGGCCTCGAGAGGCCACCCCACTCCCCGCAGAGATGGGAGGAGACCCACTGGCAGGGTCACAGTTTTCCCCAGATGCACTGACTTGTGCTAGGGTCTGACTTATTTTTGTGTTTTCAATTATCCTTGGCAATTTACTGATAGGGCAATTGTCACTGTAGCTTACAAATATGAAATATTGTCTGTTACGTACTCCCATAACCCTCAACATTATCCTAGAGATAGAAAACGTACCATTTGTCAGTGGACTAAGGTCAAACCTAAGTCTGTAGGGAAAAAAGATATTTTAATGAAGATCTTACTACAGTTGTAAAACTCTTTACACGTTGCAAAATGGCTTCACAAATAACCATGGAGCAGAAGGAGTGGGCTTTGTAAGATGCCCTGCCCTGGAGTCAAATCCCAGCCACTCCATTGGTAGCGGTGTGATGATGAGCAAATTACACATCATCTCTTAGCAGCCATTTCCTCATCTGAATATGGAGATTAAATCTTCCTCCCAAACTTGTTTTGAAGAATAAATGAGATAATGTTGGTAAAGGGCCTTGCACATAGTAGACATTTACTAAGTGGTAGCTCGTATTACTAATGTTGGTTTTGATACTCCTGTGAGGGAGGTAATATAGATGTTATAATACTAACACTACCTGGTACTAGTTGTTTCAGGACTGCCCACTGCTCCCACCACCCCTGCAGAAGGAGCAGCCCTTTGGCAGCCCTGTGCCCTGCCACAGAATCCTGGGCCCACCCTGCCACAGCTAAGTTCAGAGTGGACATCTAACCCAGGGGCAGTCAATCTAGGGTTGCCAGTGACCACATGGCCTGACTCTATGTGCCTGGCCAATCAGATCTTCCCCTCTCATTTGTACTAAGGATCCGGGACCTTAGCATTAGGAGCTACAGTTTGAAAGGATGCAGACAGAGTAAAGGGAGCCATGAGGAAGGATCACGGTGAGCTGATGTTAGACATAAGCAATTGCTCTGAAGCAGAAAATGGGAGACGCTAAAGGAGTAGTGAGCAGGCAGGAAGAAACCAGGGAACGTTTTAGCTAAGATCCACAAACATCTACTGCTTCCTTGAATCCAGAACCACCCACCTGTTTTTTTCTGAAATCTGGTTGATTGGTTTTATTGACAACACATCTGTGTCAATAAAGTAAGTTAAAGATAACTTAAATGAATTTCTTCTTTGCAATCTAAGACGGTCTCATGAGGTGACGCTCTTAAGAGGGAAGAACTTACGCACTTTGTAGGACAGAAGGGACCTTTAAGACAATCCAATCCCCAGCGCACCTCAGCTCCCAGCCAACAGCCAGCATCACCAGGCAGCAAGGTGCATGAAGAAACCATCCTGGACGCCAATCCCGTTGAGCTTTCAGATGCCTCTGAGCATGCATGCTCAGAGGACAGACCCCAAGCAAGAACTGCCCGGCTAACCCCTGGAACCACAGAAATAGTAATAAACTGGTTTAAGTCACTAAGTGACTTAAACAGGGTGGCCTGTTATACAGCAACCGAGAATTGGAACAATGTAGATGATAGTGAAGGACGAATTTTATCCTGTTACTTTGAGCCGGCATCATGCAAAGAAAATGTGATTTCAGTCAATTTCCACTGTAACAGCTGTAAAATAATTTGGCACATCACTTTTTTCAGTTTCATAGAGTGAAAATGTAAAATGAGAGAATTAGACTACATGATTTTTGAGATCCCTTCTGGTTCTTAAAAACTCTGATTCCCAACAAATAACACATAGGAAGAAGAAAAAAATATATATATATGGCCCCAAAGGGATAGTTCCCTGAGGTAGGCATATCTTTCCTACCTTAAAAGCGAGGCATTTGTGAGAAACTGGATAGAGGAAATACAGAAGAAGGAAGAATCAAAGATTCAAAAGTTTTTAGGCGAGGCAACTGGGAAGAGTAGTGCCTCCAGCAGCTGAGAATAGCAAGGTTGGAACAAGGGGAGACAGTGCTGAACCCAGAATAGATGGCAGCTCCTGAAAGTGGAGCTGTCTACACTGCCTGGATCTCTCTTTGGAGACAAAAAACTGCAGTGGCGGTAAGCGGTCAGAACCAATGATAAGGACTTGAGGATTAACCCTCGTTCGTGACAGGTGGCCTCCCAAGAGTGAATAAGCAGGCAAGGAAGTGAATGGAACGTGGAGCTGTTCAAGGCAGAACCTGGGGCGAGGGGCTACATTTTACAGTAGAAGTTAAAGAAGAGCCGAGGAGATGTTGGGAAAGGTCCACTCAGAGACCAGGAAAATGCAGGGCCCTGACTGGTATTCTGGCAGGACATAGCCAGTGGGTGGGTGGGAAGATGGAAGGAAGGACAAAAAAGGGAATAAGAAAAAAACCAGAGTGAACAGTTTCAAGGAGGATTGACTGGTCAACAAAATCAAAGCCACAGAAACGATACAAATGGTAAATTCTGAGAATCTAATGGAGTTGACAAGAATCAGGTGATTGTCAGCCTCAGACGAAAATTTTCAGTAGAGGAGTGGGCTCAAAACAGTACATGAAAACTGCATGGAAAAAAAAATCTGAAAGCCAAAGGAAGGAAATAAAAAGAATGGGAGAAAGAAAATGGAACAAAATCCAGCAAAGACTTTGGTATTTAAAACAGGACCACCTGTGTACAGCCATGTTGGAAAGACCCAATCGCCTCCAAGTCACAGAAGGTGCTAAACGCAAAGACAAGTGTGGTGGGTACCAGGACTTACAGAATTTCATCATCCTCAAACCACCCTGCCCATGAACAATTTCCAGGTTCATAAAAATAGAATCCTAAGAAATCCTGTAGTTCAGAGGTCAAAAAGCATTAGGGTAATGAGGTAAAGGTTAAAAGACCTATTCTGGTCAGATATTATTTTAAAGGAAATATTTAGATTTGAATAGGTCTTGACTTGCTATGAGGTACAAATAGTAAAATTTCAAATATCAGAGTTTCATGTATAAAAAGGAATTGCTATGACAACCACAACTCAGCCTCCATAGCAAATATAAATAGGAACTAGAATGCGAAAATTATAGAGAAATGTGACTTTTTCTGATTTGGAAACAATTTCAACGACTAGTCTTTAACGTTTTGCTCGTTTGGCTCTGATGAGAACATGAAAATATTCCTCCATTTCAATAGCTTCTTTGTATTACAAGTTAAAATGAACAGACCATCATCTAATGAAAGGAAACTGGAAACAAGACCATCTAATGACCTATTCAACTAAGGTGCCTCTGTCCCCTTCCATTATTTAAAGTACCACACTTTTAAAAAGTAAAGAGTAGATGTGAAGTAAATGCATTATATTGCAAGCCAAATAGTAAAAGCAGGTAATAGGGAATGTGGAATCAATACATCTTTAGCTACCAGGAGGTAAAGCTTCAAATCAATTTGAAGCTTTGGTAGGACCAGTTTCCTACCACTTCTCCAGCATTTTCCTTTAACCATGACAATCCCTGAGACCTGCCATGAGGTTTGCTACATATATGACTGGTGAGGGAAGGTAGAGTAGGGCAGGGTCAGATATCACCAGCTTCTCTTGGGATAATCTATTACTTTCTGGAGCTCACGCTCTTGAAACTAGAACAATCAGATCTGCAAGCCCAGGGACCCGCAGGATTCAGTTAGGATATCCAGAGATTTGATCTTTTGCATAGTGTATTTGCCTTAAGACATTTTCATTGCCACATAAGTATGCTGGTTACATACAGCTCCCTGGTTAGCCCAGCTGTCTGACCCTGCCCAGGGACTTGTAGTGTTCTGCCTCCCGTCTGCCCTTGTATTCTCACTTCCTCCTTCTAGTGTCCTCAGATACCTTGCAATAGCCTCATGCCCAGGTTTTCTCTCTCTGTTCTGGCTTGCTCCTTCATCTAGCCTGGCACCCACTCGAGCTCTGGCCTGTATGCTGTCATTCAATCTCTGTTCTCTGCAGTCCAATGACCAGGCCAGCCCTGCCCTTCCCCTGAACCCAGCTCCAGTTCCAGGAACCCCAATCCGTTGCAACTCTGAGCCACTTGCCTGTCAAGTGGAGTGATTTGGACCTGGATCAATTCTAACTACAGGTGTTCTCCAAGAGCACTGAACTTCCTCCCATGTCACCCAAGTTCAACACCTTTCCAAAAAGAAGGAAAGCGATTCAATGATTTGGTGTGCCTGACAAAAACAATCACATACCTGGCAGTCCTTCTGAGGCTGCTGTTGAACTCTATGGCTTATTATCCCCTGTATTAACCAAGCTAATTAAAATGTCAGTCATACCATGGTAAATTAATTATAAATTAGAACATTAATGTCTCCATATTCACAGTATAGTTTACTAATTGTCCATAAGTAAACTTACATAATAATTTGTAATTGTTAGCAGGTACAAATGTCAAAATAGAAGTATCCTGATTTAAATTCCAGTTCTTTGCATCCAGGTACTTTCGTTTTAAGAATCTGATATATACAAACACATATAAACTCCACATCTTTATATAGGATCATCAAACATGAGAAGGGAATCCTGAAATAACTTTCACCAGATCCAGCACCTGAAGGCCTGAAGCACTCTTTTCAAAACCTAGACGGTTACTAAATGTGCAATGTATACACTGTCTGGATTTATCAGAGCAAGCTTGGTTCAAGGACTCACACCTCTACTTTGGAAGAGCCTTTGCCAGAGAATCCACACTAGTGGGGCCTTGAGATCCTTCCAGGAACACTGGAGAAGGTAACAGCAGACGTGTTGCCTGGCCAACATGTCACATGGAGTAAGGCTGCCCAGAGAGTAAGGAGGGTTAACAAAGCAGGAGACACCATGGGAAGCAAAGCTTCATAAAAACTATCTGTAGGATTTTCTTTAGATATTCCCCATAAAGAAAAACACACAAATACCTATTAGAAGACATTCATCACGAGAACTCTCCGAAGTCTAGTATGCTTTCATCTTGGCCACACGGCAGTATTTGAGCTAAATACTTCAAGAAAATGAAGATGCTCCCTGTCAAGCATACCCTGGTTGCACTGCCTCACTGCGCTTTCCCTTCCACATTTGATCTCGTATCAACTGCAGAACGAGGTACAAGCCAATAATACAGGTGAGAAAAGGACCAAGAAGTTCTGATGTTGCCTTTTATTTTCTACACTGTTCCTTGTTCCTACTAATGCCCCAGGCTCACCTGGGAACAATGGCGTCTCTCATGAAAGATGTCTCTCTCTGGACGCAGGAGCTACATCAAACAGAATGTCACAAAGCCCAGGGCCTTTTTCCAGAGACTCTAAGAAGTTGGAAACTGAGACACAGTGAGTTTCGTGGCTGAGTTTCGAACCCAAGCCAATCGGAACCAACAAACAGCTCCTTACTCTTTCCTCTAGTGCCTTCTAGTTTACGTTGTTACGTTTAAAGTTACATGTAAACGTTATGCAAAGTCTGTGAAAAAGTGAGAACCACATGGCAGGATGGGAAAGTGGGAACAGACATTTATAAATGAAAATGTGTTCTAATTCCACAACGACAAGGTATACCATAGTGATAACAATAGACAAACTTTACTATCTCATTAGAAAATAAAAGAATTCTTGACCAGATACACAAATTGCTGCCTGCCACAGTAATATGACTCACATAATAACTGGTGTTGTTGTGATCTTACATATATATTATTTGAGAAGTGCCAGCTAACACACGTTGTTTGGGGTTTTTTTAAACCAGACGCCCAGCATTCCTAATTAACGTGATAGACATTTAAATTTTGAAGAAAATGTCAATGGCAAAACAACAAATGATTTTAAATGTGCCTCCCACAGAATGCTGATTCTACATACCATGGCCAAGTATACACATGTAATTATTAGCAGGTTCACTGGCACCCAGTGGACCAGATGTGAACATGAACCTAAGCTGCTCACTTAATAACCAAGCTCTCCAGACACCGTCAGTCCTGAAAGCACTGCATCAAGTGCACAGATCAAAAAGCATCTCTGAGTGACAGGGGACTGTGGAAGTCATTATACCAACTGCTCATTGAGTGCATGAGTCTCTTGAGAAGACACCCGCCATGTAGTTACCTGGTTGCGTGCCAGAGTCTTGCCTGTCACACCTGGCTACGCTGACTGAGAACTCACTACATCCCATTCCATCTTTGGACAGCTCTAGTTCCTGATTAGTTGTAACTATTAGAGTAAACAAATCAGTGATTCATCTGAGGACATGGATGCATGTTTATTTTCTTCCATAACACACGTCAACAAGAAAGTCTTAATTGAATAAATCAAAAAAGGATACAAATATAATAGCGACACATATGTTTAGACTAGTTGAAGCTGATCAGGTCACTCACTAGGCCAGTGAAGAAACGGTACCTAAACCATATGAATATGCTTCCATTATACGTGTATGTTATGGAATGTTTTTTAACTCAAATAAATTTGCCACCGACCTGAACACAATTGCAGCTTGTTGGTTCAGTACTGATAGGTAAATGCAGAATTTTGGCCAAAGGACCCGGGTTTCACTGTTTGTATCTGAGAGTCACTGAATACGTTGAGTCCTTCTCTGACAGCTGACCTAGAGAGGGCACATGCAGCATGGAGCTTAAATAGCAATCTCTATGTTGCTGAAATATTCAGATGGTTTGTACAATTCAATGTAATAGCACAATCTAGAAGTAGCTTTCTCTAGAAAATAGAGGCATTGTAAACTTAGAATGTAGAGTGTTAAAAAGTGACATCTCACCCACATTACAGACTGCCGGGTAATAAACTGACACACATTCTAGTAAAAAAAGAGCATTTCAGAGGGCCACTTTCAGTTCCTAAACTAATACTTTTTTAATCTTTAATATTTTTTGTTTGTTTTTCAGTATCTTTTTTCTGGGATGGAAGGTTTTCTCCTCAAATAGTGAAACAGTTTAAGGGTTTGTAATCTAAGTAAATAGCCTAAATATATCTTCTCTTCATGTACATTCTCAAGATTACAACTTGGATTCTCTGAGTTTAATGATGACTAGAGTTAGACTGTTTCCCATTAAAAAGAGAAAAGAATAAGGCAGAAATTCAATAAGTGTTCAAGTAAAATATAGTCATCCTAACATCTGTATTATATTAGAGGAGACACAAGACAAAACATTGACTCTTGAGGTTAAATCTAAATTTCCTGCAGCAGTTCTGAAAGAGTTTGAGAGTTTAGATAAAAAGGCAACAAAGAAAATGAGACCAAAAATGTCTTAAAGCTTAACTTTCAAATGCAGTTAAATGCCAACACTTATTTACTTCTTCGAAGCACCAATATAGTCTGCAATTAATTACTCAATAGCCACGAACAAAAATCAATGAAAATGATGCACTATCTCAAGTCTTTTTCCAAGTTAAGGATGATACACCTGGGATCTGTATGTCAGAGGAGATGCCAAACCACCATGTCTGATTCTTCATCTCTCATGAGGGATGTTGTATTTTTACATCTTCTTCTCTAGTATATTCTTACATCACACTTGAATTTCCAAGTGGTATTATTTCAGCCTCCTTTGGAATCTACTGGTCTTTAATTTCATACTGCAAAAAGGAAAACCCAAACTCCCGAGTCGAGGGTCAACAAGCAAGACAAATTACCTCAGCAAAAATTAAACAGCATGAGGCCAGAAGAAGGATTCTGAAAACTCTCTCTTTAAGTCTGGCTTTCAAGCCTGCATCCTCTCCTTTATCAAGCTAGTGAGTAAAAGTAAGTTTTGAGAAAGTAATGCTGACCTATTGGCTTTGATGGCTCTGTGGAAGCATTTCTAAAATGCAATTGATCAGAAGTACACACACGCTCACATACACACACACGTAGATGAAGAATGGTTACTCTGAACAACTCAGAATGAAACAGGCTCTTTGTTTTATGAAATTGATTGGGGTGACGATGGTTAGTAAAGTTACATAGATTTCAGGTGTACAATTCTGTAATACATCATCTGTATATTACATTGTGTGCTCACCACCCAGAGTCAGTTCTCCTTCCATCACCATATATTTGACTTCCTTTATCCTCTTCTACTACCCTCCTCCCCCCTTACCCTCTGGTAACCACTAAACTATTGTCGAAACAGGCTCTCATACCAAATTTTATGGTATAGTGAGGTACATATCTCTAAGCCTTGAACATTAGAACATTTTTCTCAACCACAAAGTTCTGATTGAATCAAGGAACTGGGATTAGAAGGAGAAACTTATCATGAAGTCATTTTAGACAAATCTTATATCAATTTGTGCCTAAGTTTCAGCATCTAAGAAATATAGATTCTATGCTTGGTCTTCAAGACCTCTTACCAATTTATCCCTTGTCCTGTCTCAACAGGTTAGTAACCCTCTACTATAGCTAAACAAAGCTTATTGCTGTGTTTTCTGCATCACTGGTTATTCCTTTTCAGTCTCTCTGGTTTCTTCCCTTACTGTTGGAAGGTCTCAGAGCTCAGTCCTTGGTTCTCTTTTCTATTATCCCGTCCACCCTTGGAGAGCTCATTTAATCTACATATGTCAGTGACTTTCAAATTTATATTTTCAACTCAAACCTCTCTGCTGAACTCCATACTTTATATACACAACTGTGTATTTTTTTGGTTTTTGGTTTTTGGGGGTTTTTTTTGTTTTGTTTTAAGCACATGGATACTTTCCTTTTATTTCCAAATGAAATTTAGCAGAATTCAGGTGGTTTTCTTTGGGAAAGAAAAAGGGGGGGAGGAGGGGTAACTGGAGAGAAATACTGCCCAGCAGGTGTACCCCTCAAACATCTGCATCAGTGGCTTTATTCCAGCGCACTACAGCTAATGCATGAATCCGCCAGATATACACAACTGTCTTTTTAATATCTCCTTTTGGATATCTAATAGACATCTCAAGCTTATATGTGCCAAATTGAACTCCCAATTTCCCTCTACCCCATCCCACAAACATACTGCCCCTACAAGGCTTCCTGTTGTCAGCTGATGACAACTCCATCCTTCCAGTTGCTCAAGACAAGTCTTAGTGTCACACTAGATTCTTACTCTCCACATTCAATCTGTCAGAAAATGCTATTGGCTACAAGAAAGCCATCAAGAAAACAGTATATCCGGAATCCAGTCCATTCCCTCATCACTTTCATAGCTACTACCCTGATCCAGGTTCCATTCTTTCTTTCTTCTTTTTTTTTTTTCGGTTACAGTTGATATTCACTATTATTTTATATTAGTTTCTTACCTGGATCACCGCAATGGCCTCCTGAATGGTCTCTCTGCTTCTAACCCTGCCTCTCAGAGAGCCAAGGAAATCCTCTTTAAACATCAGTCATATCATTTCATTCCTCCGATTCAGCTCTACAATGACAACCTGTTTCACTCATGTAAAAACCAAAGTCCTCACAATGGGTTTGTTTCCTACCTCTCCCCCTTGCTCAGCCTGCTCCAATCATAGTGGCCTCCTGGCTGTTCCTTAAACCTCTCAGCACGTTCCTCCCTTAGGCTTCCTGCACTGGCGTTTCTCTTTCTAGAATGCTCTTCCCTCAAATAGCCACACAGTTCCCTCCCCTTGTTTAAGTCTTTGCTCATAAATTCCCTTCTTAGTGAGTCCTGCTCTGAACTCCTGTTTAAAATTGCAACCACCCTCCCGCTCTTGCGCTCTGAATCCTCTTTCCCCTACCATACAATTTTTTCTTTCTCTAAAGTATTTATTGCTTTCTAATATTCATCTATTTATTTTGTTTCCTCCCACCACACACACACACACACACACACACACACACACACACACACACATACAGACACAATGTAAGCTCCATGAGGACAGTGATTTTTGTTTTGTTCTCTGAGATAGTACCAATCAATGCCTAGATTGTACGGACATAGCCCACCACCCTACCCATTCTACTGCCTGAAGTTTTATATGTGTCATCTTTCCCTTTTCAGACTGACTTTCCCCAACCTCTCTAGCAATATAAATACAGCTTTTGCTTCCCACAAACTCCAATTTTAAACCTCCTCCTCGGAAATCTTTTCCACATTAGTTCTGCTCTATTGACCATGGACTTTTATACACTTAGCCAACAAAAAAATTTGCATTAACGTCTTTGTTCGCAGACTCTGTAAATCTTAAGTCACGCATGCACACGACTAAACTCTCAGGTCTTTAGCATACAATAAATTTCATTTTTTTAACGAATGATTTGGGTCCTTTAAGAACATGACAATATCACTTAAATCATGGGTGCAGTGTCCGTGTTCAGTTACTTATCTCTACAGATTATAAAACAAACAAAATATGTACAAAATGTCAAGGACATTCTCAGACTTAGAAGAATTATTGGTGAGTGTTTTACGCCTTTAAGAGACACATCTGAGGAAGAGAAAGAGAGATTATCAGAGATTTCCTTGGGCATAGGGTAAATACTGAAAAGTTCACAAGGCTTCTTTGGTGAGGAATCCAAACTCATCGTTATGGGTTGAATTGTGTCTCCCAAGAAACACAGTCCTAACCCCCAGTACCTCAGAATGTCGCCTCTTTTAGAAATAGGGTCTTTCCCAGGGTGATCAAGTTAAAACAAAGTCATTAGGGTGGGCCCTAATCCAATGTGAATGGCGCCTTTATAAAAGGGGGACATTCTGACACAGAAACAGACATCCACAGAGGGAAGATGTTATGAAGACATACAGGGAGAACACCATGTGAAGACAGGGGATTGGAATGATGGATCTATGAGCCAAGGAATGCCTGAGGCTACCAGAAACTAGGGGAGAGGCCTAGAACAAACCCTTCCCTAGCGCCTTCAGAAAGAGCACGATGTTGCCAACACTTCAGACTTCTGGCCTCCAGAACTATGAGACAATCATTTCTGTTGTTTGAAGCCATCCAGTTTGTGGTACATTGTTACAGCGGCCCTAGGAAACCAATACATCCATTACTTGGGTACAGTGGATTGAGCTAAGCCCTGGTTAGATAACCACACTTCCAAATTATTCACATTGCAACCTGTGCCCTGCAACTGAAGTCCTTCAACGGATTGTCTCAATTCCAGAGTGACTTTTTAATTATTATTTTACAATCATTTCACTAATAAAATTTTTAATTGGGGATAAGGGTACTATCTTCTACTCTAGTATCAAAAAGACTCTTTCGTGTGAATACAAGGATACTCAAGGAGGATCACTCAATGCCCTTATAATTCATACAGGCAAGCTGGTCTACAAAGCGGAAAGTCAGAAAACATTCTGCTCTACTAATTGGCAATTATGTGTTTGAACTGGATGGACACGGGGAGGGGGGGAGACAATTTGGAAAATCATTCAAATGATATAACAACATTTAATTTCATTGGTTCAGATTTTAGAAAGATGTCTGCTTTGAGTTACCTGGACCAACAGTCAACATTGCCTTGCTTTCTGGCTCAATATACAAGACATTGCAACTTTTAGCTTTAGCAGCAGGTTCCAAACTATATTCTATAAGGGAAAACATCACAGCCAGTCTTTTAAAGTTTTGACTTCAGGTATAACCCCAGCTCAGCTCCCTTGCAGGCTGAGACTCAGGTTCTTAGACCTGTCCTAGGTGTGAGGGAGAGAACTGAGCCCGCCGTCCCCTGTGAACCTGAAGGACTGAATTGTGTTTCCCCTGAGGTCCCTTCGGATCAGATGACATTTGTCCAGCCTCATTTCTTCCTGAGCTAAATGTCAAGAACTCGCTTTTTCCATTGCCACAATGCTTGCAGATCTAAGAGTATCATTAAAGTTTAAACATTCCTGTCAGTTGGATATTTTCCAATAAACAAAGAATCACAATTATAATAGCAAATTGGACACGAAATCATTTTCTAATACTGCAAATTACTAAAGTGCCAGATGTTTTCTATACATTATCTCTAATCATCACAAAAACTACACAAGGAAGATGTTATCCTTCATTTTACTAAAGAGAAAACAAAGCTCAAAAGGGCTAAGTGGCAGAATTAGCGTTTAAACCCAGATCTTCCCTGCTACAAACTCAACTGCTGAACAAGTAGCATTACAAAGAGACAGTTCCCACTACTTGCCAGAATTGTTCTTATATTACCATTACTTTTCAAATACCCTTCATAGTGAGATATTGCTATGTGATTCCCGTGTCACATCTGAGTGGACTTGTACTCAGTAAGGTTAAGTGACTTGCCCACCAGCCCGCAGCTAGTAGGCACTGGAACTGGATTCAACTTCAAAAACCTTTCCTTTCCTAATAACAAAAAAAAACTTCCCTGTACTGAGTACTGTCCTGAGCTATTTATAACCATTATAAACCACCCTAAAAGGCAGAGAAGTGTCAGCCTCCTTCTCCACACGAGGAAGGTGAGGTTCAGCGCGATGATTTGACTTTTCATGTCACAAAGCCATCAAGTGATAGAGCTTTGTGAAGACAGGGGATTGGAATGATGGATCTATGATCCAAGGAATGCCTGAGGCTACCAGAGGCTAAAGAAGCCTGGCCCAGGCTCCTGCCACTATGCCAGGCTCCTTTAGTAATCAAGCCAGTGTGTTGCAGGACATTTGACCCTGTACAAAATGTCCACGGAGACATTTGGTCCCTGATTCGTTACAGGATACAACTATTGAACCTCATTCAAATTGGATGGATGTTATTTTTCTTGTAATTCTCGAGGAATCTTGGATTTCGCATTGATTCTTGTTCTTTCTCATTATGAAGTTTGGCAAGTGTTACTCTGAAGTTGATGAGCAATTGCTCTTGAGTATATATTGACCTGATTATCAGCATTGTATTCCTTCCTCTGTGAACAGTTTTAGTGATACGGATTGGATTCTATTGGTATCTTGTGAGGTAGGCAGCTGTATTTGTGTGTGACCACCAAGAACCTGGGGGATAAGTTGTTCATGGCTCGGCTGTTCATCTTTTCACACTTCAAGGACCTCTCAGCGTGAACCAAATGTCTCTGTGCACATTTTGGGACAGGGCCAAATATCAAGGACCTTTCAGCACAGACCAAATGTCCGCTAAGCAAGCCATGTCACAAAAACAGTAGGCTGACTTTCAAGAGCCTGTTATATAGAAAGGAGTCCACTTGGGATAGGACAAAGGATTGAAGAGAAGCAACCTGACAAAAATAACAGGAATTAAAAATATGATCTGAGGTTGCAACAGCAAAATTTGCCTTGTCAATGCACAGACCACCAAGCATTCTCTATTTTCCAAATAATTACGCTCTTAGTTTGATTTACAAAATGGAAATAGAGAAATTTACGTAAATGGTAACCCCAGCAGGAGGAAAGAGGGAAGTATACATTGCCAGAAATGAGCTAGGTATCAATGAGAAAGACCAAAATAGGGAATTTCTACATGTTTTATTCATTTTACTTCATTTTTAAACTCATCCCTGCCTATATTCTCCCACTGCTTCCAGTAATAGTATTTACCTCCCTCTAACTAAAATGTTGGTTTGGCAGGAAATGAGGAAGAAGTTTCTTTTGAATTCAGACTATTCCCCTATGATTAACTCTTGGATCAGAAGCATAGGTTTACAAAACAATATCATTTCTATGCCATATTACAGTGTTATGAAATGCTTCCAACTAGGTTCTCTCATTTGATCTTCACATCACCCCTAGGAGGTAAACAAAGTCTACATCAAATTCCTCATTTTACTAACAATGAAACTCAAATCCAATTAAGTGATCTGTGCAAGATCATACAACCAGTAAAACCCAGGCTGCAAGCCAGGTATTCTGTTGCTAAATTTCAGGTTCTTTCCACAACGGCATCATGTTCTACGTTACTTAGGAAATATCTGTTTTACTGTACAATGCTGACTACCTCCAGAGCTGCTATTGCAGTGACCACATCATCATAGCTTTTTTATTATTTTTGACAGGCTTTCTTTTTTAGAGCAGTTTTGGGTTCACAGCAAAATTGAGCAGAAAGTACAGAAAGTTCCCATGTACCCTCTGTCACCACACAGGTATAGCCTCCCCCTTCATCAACGTCACCTTCCAGAATAATACAATCATTTCAATTCATCATTTTTTTACCTATAAAGAATCTTCAAGTGATAATTCTAGAAAGAGGAGGAGGGAAAAGAAGAAAAGGAAAAGAAGGAGGTACAGGGGAGGAAAAAGGCAGTTCCTAGTATTTGGGGAACCGACGCTACCCATGGCTCCACCTACCACCACCAGGTACACTTCTCACCAGCCTCTGCACTTCCTCCCTCAGTGAACACATGAAAAACCTCAGAGGATGGGCCTCCCAGGCCCTTTATTTCTGCCTAAACTCTCCCTAGAACGTCATCCATAGTTTCAACCAGGCCTGAGTGATCAGGGAAATGGAGGAACATTTCTGACAGAACTTTAGCTTCGACAGTCTCACAATAATTACTACTACTATACTATGCTACTGCAGCATTATACGAAGAGTAATACTGATGCAATGAATAATAGTGGTAATAATAATTTATTGAGTTCCTGTTATCTTTCAGGGGCTGTACATATTTAATCCTCTCTAAAACCCTATGATAAACAATCCACAGTCCTTATCCACAATTCTAAAATACAAAAGTTCTAAAAACCCAAATGTTTTTTTCCTAAACACACAGGAACCTATTTTGGTGGCAACACCTAATCTGAACCAACACTGGCGTTTTTTTTATAGTCTTTATTTATCCCCTTAGTGTGAACGTTCATACATTTTGGTGCAAAATGGGTTAATGTGTTGGGGTTTGGGGCACTGCCTTGAGCTCTGCTGGGATGTAACATACTATGTAATACAGATTATATACCTTTTTCTTTCTAAAATTCGAAAGTATCTGAATTCCAAAACACATCCAGCCACAAGGATTTCAGATTATCTCCACTTTCCTGATGAGAAACAGAGATTCACAAAGAATGCAATTTTATTACATATTTCCTCTAGGTCACCAGAGCCCTTTGACTAATTTAATAGCCAATGCTCTATTTTTTTAATTCAGAAAAGTATAACTATTATGTTTGCATGTAATCTAATAGTCGTATTTAAGTGGATCATTTCCCTGTACACCCGTATCCAAACTATTTTAAGTGCTACTTGCTGTGGCTGATCTGAGAAGACTGAGCTTGCATTTATCATCTCTTGTTACCCTGCCCTGTTACCAGTCTCCAGTGAAGAAAATTCAGTAACGTCTCTAAGAACAACGATTTACTATGCACCAGGCACTGTTCTAAGTGCTTTCCATAACACACCACGTTTAATCCTCACAACAACACATTGAGATGGAAACTATTATTACCACTTTATAAATGATGGATCTGGGCACAGAGGGGTTAAATATATTGTCTGTCTGGTAACATGGCAAAGGCAGAATCTGAATCTCAGCAGAAATCAAACAAAATATCCTTTCTGTCACAGCACTTGTGGGAAGGAGGAGGAACAGAAGGCAAATAAGTAAAATAACCAAATTATATAGTATATCAGAAGGTTGATAAGTCCTACAAAGAGGAATAAAATCTGAGCTTTTCACTATTATACCATACTGTCTCTTAGTGAAAGCAATGCCAGATCTGGTGTCTGAAGGGTGAAAGAGAAGAGAAATTTTAGGATAAATAAACTGAATCGTAAACTCCATAATCACCACATTGCCTATGACACTTTTTGTTTTTTAAGACTACATAAGGACTTCTACTTCCAAGCATCATGGAGTAACAAGGATAAGGTTTATTCTTCTGTCTAAAAGGTTCAAAAACCAAAGCAAAACACACACAAAAGATATGAAACAATATATGGTTTTCAAGATACTAAATATCAGACAATGGAGTAACAGTAATTCCTGAAAAACAGGAAATAAATGAGGTAAGCCCTATGACTTACCCAGCTTACTGACCTGAGAGAAATCCCAGGCCATGGTGCAAGGAGAAGGAACTGAAATGGACCCCCTCTGGGAGACGCTCCTAAATCAATTCTGAAAAGGAAATGTATAGCTCTAACCGTCTCTAATAGAAAAGGAAAAAGTTCTCAGATCAATGACTTCAACTTCTACCTTAAGAAACTAAAAAACAAAGAGCAAATTAACCTCAAAGTAAGCTGAATAAAGGAAATCATAAAGATCAGAGCTGAAATTAATAAATAGAAAATAGAATAATAATAAAGAAAAATCAATGAAACAAAAAGCTTGTTCTTTGAGAAGATCAATAAGATGGATAAATCACTAACCAGGCTGATCAGGAAACAAAGAGAGAGGAATCAAATTACCAATATCAGGAATGAGAGAGAACATTCCTACAGAGTCTACATATATTCAGAGAATAATAAGGGAATATTCTGAACAACTTTGTGCCAATAAATTCAACAACTTAGATGAAATGGACACACTACTTTTTCAATATAAATTACCAAAGCTCACTCTAAAAAAAAATAGATAATCTGAATAGCCCTATAACTACTAAAGAAATTGAATTCGTAGTTTAAAACCACTGGGAAAACAACAACAACAAACTTCCAAGCCCATTTGGTTTCACTGATAAATTCTATCAGACATTTAAGGAAAAAATAGTAGCAATTCTATGCAAATTCTTCCGAGAAATGGAAGGAAAAAAAAATACTTTCCAACTCATTATATGAGACCACCATTATCCTGATACAAAAACCAGAAGGAGACAATAAAAAAATTAAAAAAAGAAAAATATAGAATGAATATCCCTCATAAACAGAGATGCAAACATTCTTTTTTAAAAACCTTAGCAAATGAAATCCAACAATATTTCTACATCGTGACCAAGTGGGGACTATCCCAGACTGCCAGGTTGGTTTGATATTAAAAAATCAAAAAAAAAAAAATCAATCAATGTAATGCACCATATTAGCAAACTAAAAAAAGAAAAACCATACAGTCATCTCAATAGGCACAGAAAAAGCATTTGACAAAATCCAACATTGATTTCTGATAAAAATTCTCAGCAAACTGAAAATAGAGGGGAACTTTCTCATCAAAGGCATCTATAAAAGCTCTACAGTTAACCTTTTACTTAAAGGTAAAAGACTAAACACCTTCCCCCAAAATCAAAAACAAGACAAGGATTTCCACTCTCAACGTTTCAATTCAACATCATGGAGGAGATTCTGGCCAGTTCAATAAGGCAAGAAACGGAATAAAAGACATCTGTATTAAAAAGCAACAAGCAAAATTGTCCTCATTTGTATGACATAATTGTCTATGTAGAAAATCCTACAGAATATTTTTAAAAGCTACTAGAACTGATAAGTGAATTTAATAAGCTTGTGGGATACAAGCAAGATACAAAATCAATCTTATTTCTGTATACTTATATACTAGTGATGAATTAGAAATTGAACTATCATTTACAATATCATCAAAAATGTGATAAATCTGACAAAAGATGTACAAGAATGTATACTGAAACTAAAAAACACTGCTGGGAAAAAATTAGAGACCACTTAAATAATTGGAGATCTACTCATTGTTTATGGGTCAAAAGACTCAATACTGTTAAGATGGCAGTTCTCCCCCAAAATGATCTATAGATTCAGCATAATTCCTATCAAAATCTCCGCTGGCTTTTTGTAAACAAGGACAAGCTGATTCTAAAATTCATATGGAACTGCAAAGGACCTAGAATAACAAAAGAAAAACATTTTTTAAAAGAACACAGTGAAAGGACTAACACTACCTGATTTCAAGAGGTGTCATAAAGCTACAGTAATCAAGATAGCGTAGTATTGTCATGAAAACAGACAAATGCATTGGTAGAAATGACTAAAGAGTTTATAAATAGGCCCACACATATATGGACAACTGATTTTCAACAAAGATGCAAAGGCAATTCAGTAGAGAAAGTATAATCTTTTCAACAAATGGTGCTGGAATATGCATAAGTGAACTTAGAGCAATGGTTCAGATGATACAAGATTAATTTAAGATGTACCATAGGCCTAAATGTAAAACCTAAAACTATAAAACTTCTGGAACAAAATATAGATGAAAATCTTTATGACCTTTTGTTAGGCAAGGATTTCTTAGCTACACCACAAAAGCATGATCCAGAAAAGAATATATTGATAAGTTAGACTTCATGAAAACTAAAAACTATTGGGGTGGCCGGTTAGCTCAGTGGTGCTGGTAGCACCAAGGTTGCTGGTTCGATCCCCTCATGGGCCACTGTGAGTGGCGCCCTCCTTTAAAAAAGAAAGAAAGAAAGAGAGAAAGAGAGAGAAAGAAAAAGAAAATAAACAGGTAACATGTTTATTTAAAAAAACTAAAATAAACATGTACCATGTTTATAAAAAAACTAAAAACTATTAAAAGATTAAAGACAAGGCACAGACTGAGAGAAAATATCTGAAAAGCATGTATCTTATAAAAGATGGGTATCCAGAATATGTAAAGAATTCTCAAAATTCTAAAATAAGAACACCAACAATCCAATAAATACATGGGTTAAAGATATGAACAGATACCATCAAAGAAGATCTACCAGTGGCAAATAAGAAAATTGGGGCATGGCGGGGTTCATTATCCTAACGTGGTGATGGTTTCACCAGAGTGTACGTATGTCAAAATGTATCAATGCTATCTGCACATACTTTAAACATGTGTAATTTATTGTATGTCAATTACACCTCAATAAAGCTGTTTTTGTGGGGTTTTTTAAATAATACATAAGAAAACTAGAGACTGACCTCCCCCTGCTCAGATCAATTGATATATTGCTTTTACAGACAGGCATAGCAAACTGTAAATAAACAAGTCAGTCCTGTATAAAAGTTGAGAAGGAAACAGCTCTTTAAAAGAATGTTGTAAACGACTCTGATTCATAGATGATCAACCAATCCCAGTCCAAGAAGGTACAGTTTTGCTATCTTTCTTTGCCTGCCTTATGCAAAATCAAGGTTTCAAATATCTTACAAACAAATTTTAACACGATCAGTAATTTTGTTTATTATGTGTTTCGAAGATCTATTGCTGTCTCAAAAACCACTGCAAACGTTCATGTTTTAAATGCAGTCTGGGCAGACCTCAGCAGGAACAGCTCATCTCTGCTTCACTCAGAGCCAACTCAGACAGCACAAAGGCTGCAAGCTGCAAGCGTCTGAAGCCTCATTGATTCACAAGTCCTATGGTTGAAGCAGGATGTCGGCTGGAATCTTAGCTGGGCCAGAGCCACAAACAAAGCCTCTCCCTGTAGTTATGCTTCCTTACAACCTGGTGGCCGGGTCCCACATGTGACATCCAAGAGAGAGCCAGCCTGAAGCTGTGTCACCTCTTCTAACCTAGCCTTTTAAGTCACACAGGGTCATTCTGCCTCATCCTGTTCTCTAAAATCAAACAACAAAGGGCAGTCCATATTCAAAGAGGGAGGGATTAGATTCCACCTTTGAATAGGAGAAATGTCAAAGAATTTGCAGATGTGTTTTAAAACCACCATACTTATGCTTATCGAAAATGCACATTCCTCACTGTGTCTTTCAAATACGTGGCCAGGAACTTTCATGAAAGGAGCACAGCATTGGGACTCTGGGAAGCTGGATTCAAATTCTGCTACAGATTTGAGACTCTGATATGGGTGCTGATTTTCCATGTTAAGAACGCGGACTAGAAACAGATAAGGTCAAAGTGGGACAGGAGAGGACGGAGAGGGGAGGGAGGCGGCTGCAAGCAGTAGAGCCACCAGGCAAAACACAGTATCTAGACTCCACGAAGCACACTGAGAGCGGCCCGATAGGTCAATCCTGTAAAAGCAGAGTAGAGAATAGTGGTGGGCAGGCCAGCGGCCACCAACGGGGAAAAGTTACAGCAGGCAGCAGATGGCTTGGAGGCCAGGATTCGGTTCTGGTACCCCTGGACCTGGGCAGAAATTATACTTCCTCTGGACAGCACACATTCTGCTATTATTGCATCAAATCCTACAGAACCGTCATTGCATGCTTATGTGACCGGCTCTCCTACTAAACCAACGTGCTCTATAAGGGCAGTGAACATGTTTAATTCGTTTCGAATCTCAGCCCCGTGCGTGGTGCCTTTGGTCCCTCGCACTCAGCAAGTGCTCATGAATAAGTGGAACTGAACTCTCAATGTCAAAGCAGGAAACCATTCCTAAGGGAATAGAAGACAAGGGCAGGGTATCCGGACAGGATTTAGAACCCAGAAAAGTAAAGGCCCAGTTACTAAATTGTGTGGTGGTCTAGGTCCTCAGCAGATGGTCAGTGCTGAGGTTCTAAGGATGACTGACCCAAGGCTGACCTGCCTGAGCTCTCCAACGACAGTTCCTTAGTTTCCTCCAGAGAGTAATCCTAAAGCCTGGGGCGTAAGCCCACAAGAACGGAATACCTGGCAGGGACAGAAACAGCTGTGGTTGTCCCTTGTGCAAGAGAGCACCCGTCTGCGGACCCCTTTCTGCTTCTAAGTCATTCTGTTCATAGGAGGGAGCTGCCTATGAACATATACGTTCTGGACAACATGCCCAGGAATCTCCAACTGCACCGCGAAGCTTCTCTGGGACAGACCTCTCAGCTCTGAGCTCATCTGCCCCACTGCCCGTCAAACGGAGCTCATCACCGTGCCCAAACCACCGTGCCCCTCCTGCGTCCACACAACAGAACCACCACCACCGAGCTGGGCAGGCAGGAACCAGGCCTGTGGAGATACCTCATCACGGGCAACCCCAATGCCAGCAATGTCCTGGCGAGTCCACTTCTTTGGGATCACTGGACAGTGTCTCCTCTTCCCAGAAACCCTTCCCTGACTCTGAAGAGTTGAAATGCCCCTCTCCCATCTTCCCATATCAGACCCTGCCAGACTCGTGCTGCCCCACTAGACCTTAAGTAACTTCAGATCCCGTACTGTGTCTTACTACACTGCCGAGAGGACACGTTTGTTGAATAAATACATGAACAAACAAATTAAATACACCCATTGTAAATTGTGCCTTCCACCCAGCACTTCCTAACCCCTTTCCCTCCTTTTTTTCTTCCTCAATAGCGCTGATTACCTCTAATAGGCTATAAATTTATTTTATTTATCTCTTTGTCCTCAACAACCCCCCAAACACCACCGAATGTAAGCTCCATGACAAAAGCTATTTTTGACTGTTGGTTTGCCCTGAATCCCAAGGGGGTAGAATAGTGCCTGGCATTCAGTAGGCACTTAATAAAAACACAAACAAATGACAAGCTTCCATAGCTTAGCGGGGTTCCAAAGCCATGGCATTAGCTAGTCAATGGTCCTCCCAGGTCCCCTAGCAATCACACCTCGGCTATGTGCCACCCTCTTGGACACATTCTCCTCATTTGTCTGGACATCAGCTTGTTCTAGGGCAGCTGTTGCTGCAGCAGAACCAGCTACCAAAGGAAACACTTCCTACCCCCACATCTGAAAATTCACTTAGAAAGGTTTCAACCCTCATGCCCCATAAAAAATAACTTTTTCATTTTTTACAAAGTAACCAAGTTATACATTATTTTCAAAATGCATTTAATGAGGAACTAGTTGGTGCTTAACATTTCAAATGCCTGTGAAAATTTAACATTTAAAAAACTTAGTTTCGGGAAATATTCAATTACTTTTCAAAGTCAGTGGTAGAGAAAAATCATCTTTATTTTTATAATAACAAAATCAAGGTGAGAGGCTACCCCTCGTCAAAAAAACTAGGTTATCTTTTTCAAAAGTTCATATGGAAGTTTTAAAAGACCACTAACGTGATTTATTCATGACTGTCTACATAAGAATGCTAATGTTTTTAAGCACTTACCATGTGGCAGACACTTTAGATATGTCATGCTGTTTAATTCTCATGACTCTGGGATCTAGATATGATTAGCCCCATTTCAGCGTAGAAGAAACTGCAAATCAGAGCAACCAAGTAATTGCTGTAACATTTTATTTCTTAACAAAAAGAAAGAAATCTGAGATTAATATGGCAAAATGATATGATTTGAAAAAGTTCAATGGTAAGTTAACAGTTATTGTTTACTTCTTTGTGAACTTGAGATATTTTATAATAAAAAAATAAATCAATAAACAATGGCAATAATTTGTCCATATTACAGTGTTAATTAAGGGCAGATCCCAGATTTAAATCCACATCTGTTTGACATAAAAGTCTATGTTATTTCCCCACAATATTGTGCTGCCTCTCCAATGGAAACGATTACATTTGCTTGAACTAGTGTATAACCAAGATGGAAGACCTGCAAGGTTGGTGTAACTCATCATTAAGTAAGTTATTATTAGCAGGAATAATGCTGCAAATGTGACAAATAACACGATCAGTGATTCGGGAAATTATAAAAATTGTCCCCTATTGAGATGATTCGGGAAACTGTAAAAATTGTCCCGTATTCCCAAATAACATCCTAGGATGTAACCCACAAGATCAGAACCAGCCTCTCTTTCTTACTGTCCAAGACATAATTAAAAATAAGGAGCACTAAACTGAAAAAATATGGACAAAGAAAGAAAAATGAGTAAAGTAAAGAGAGTAGGTGGGTAGGAGGTAACTGCAAGTGAGTTCTGCAAGAGGAAGAGGAAGGAATCCTGAGACTCAAAGGATAAGAAGGAGAGGGGGAGAGGAATTATTATATAAAGACAGCAGGTATATAAAAAGGGGCAGGAGATGAGGTGAAACCTAGAGGCAGAGAAAGACAAGAGTTAGAGGAGATAAAAGGAGTGCAGAACAAGAATTAAAAATTGGAGGAAAGAGAGGGACAAAGAAACAGAGGGGTAAAATGAATGAAATAACGGGGAAGGCAGAGGCAGCCTTCCAGCGATATCATAAATTAGTTCCATGTCCTGCAATGTGGCTTTAAGCCCCCTCCCTTTTCTGACATTAACAGGATGCACAACTTTGAGTGATATGTTTTGCAAGAGCAGGGTAATAAATTGAAAGCATCAGTGAGCAAACAGACCCCTCGCAATGAAAATTAAGCACTGAGGAATGCAAATTAAATTCCGACATGACATAATACTTAGAAATATGGCACGTGGCACAGAAACATGATGTTGTTCTGGAACCGTTTTCAATTCTGCAGCGAGCCTCCCAACCGCAGGCTCCTGTTACCGATTTTATTTCTTGCTACCCCCCCCCCCCAGCCCCCCCCCCGCCCCCGCCGCAGTCCACCAAACTGCACAATGGAATCTGACTCCATCTTTACTATCGAACAAGCAGGAGAAATCTTCGTGAACATGTCCCCATACCCACACCCACTCCTACGAACACCTTTAACCAGCACGACGACGGGCTGAGCCGCAAGCAGCAGTGACACACACCAGGGAAAATGTACATTCTCCTGAATCTCTCTCTCTCTCTCTGTTTTTTTTTTTTTTTTTTTTTTTTTGGTCTCTCTCTCCCAGGGAATTTTTAAAATCACATTCACAATGTGCAAACAATGTCAGAGCCTTTTTAAACCTGCAGCTGTAATCAATTTTTCTTCCAGATTCAGTAGGTTCCTTTTTGTAGGTAAACATTTCCTTCTAAAAAGGCAGAGATGAAAATGCATAAAGCTGTAGAGGGAGAATTAGCAAAAATATTAGCTTCTATTGCCCAATTAAGCACTTGTTCTTCAAATGGAGATTTGTGGTTTTTTAAGGTTATTTTTTAGCCATTTCATCTGTTTATAGAGAAATTTGAAGCTAATTCCAGTTAGGTTAATTCAATAAGGCTTTAGGTCCAATCCCTCACGAAAACCTACTCATTAGGAGCTATGTCCTAATCCATGCAACATTATAATTAAAACATTGACCATATATGCTAGATGATCTATTAATGTAAAGGGAACCTCTACATATAAGCAGTTCCTAAAGAAAAGTGACCTGAATCTATCAACAGCAAACACAACTCACTCACTCTGCTATTAATTCAACCTCCTACCATGAAAACCACCAGGCGCCAACCGAAACCTCCCACCATGGCTGGGAACTATCACCAGAACTCTTGATCCCCCCTCCCCATGCCCTTTCTCACCTCTGCTGCCCCATCAGCACTGCAGTCTCCTGGCAGGTCCCACCCATCTCCAGGACTGACCCAGCCTCCTGCCTGCACAGCCTCTGCTCTCTGGTCCCTGCATGGGATGCCCTGGGGTGCGAGCCCCAAGGGCTGTATTACTGCTATGAAGTCAGTGGAGGAGCGGACACTGGTCTCAGACTCAGAGGAGCTGGGTTTGAGTCTCAAGTCCTCCACTCACCAATTACGTGGCTGTGGACAATTTTATTAACCTCTTGGAGCTTCCATATCTGTACTCTTAAAATAGGGAGAGGATCTGCTCTCTCATCTTCATGGGATTGTTGTGAAGATTTTGTGAAGAGCCTCCTACATGGAAAAGCATTTTCTAAGTACTGGAATGATGTATACTTATTCAGAAGCAACCTTTTTAGAGATACAAGGTGGTAAATGGTGGTCCAATTTTATAAATTATACTTAGTACACTGGAAAGTCACGGCCTGACATTCAGGAGATGTGGATCCAGTCTGTGCTCTGCTGGATAACCCTAAACCAGTCATTTAACGTTTCTGATCCTCTGTATGATTTCATGCTTTTACTGAACTTGAAGCTCTCTGAAGACCTAGGTACTAATAGACTGTGAGTCTAGAGCAGCATTTGTTCAATTGCACACGTGTTAAATTAGCTATTAGGGGCCAGCGTGGGAACGGAAATAACACTACAACGCTGCTTATAAGGAAAAATCAGATGTGTGAGATGACAACTGACTTACAAGTGAACTTCTGGAACAAAATCAATTCACAATTTAGAAATGTTGGAATCACTACTATAGATTTCCATTACAAAAACATCTGGTGAAATTAGGAAATATCTCCCATATTCTTCTGGAGTTGATTTTTCCACAACACTTGTGCTTTGACACAATGAGTTCTGGGATGTACTCAGGTTCTTAGTTAACCAAATTACCACCATTTGTAAGTTTAACGGTTGATTTCCCCTTTGACACATGGTGTGTGTGTGTGTGTGTGTGTGTGTGTGTGTGTGTGTGTGTTTCAGGGGTGAGGACACACAATTGACATGGATTTTACTTAAAATCTGATAGTATATGAAATTATTATACATTATGAAAAGTGTTTTGAGTTCTTAAAAAAAGAAATTTGTAATATCGACACACACTCTCATTTTTTAAACTTTATTTTCTTCCTCATATCATTCTGACATGAACTGTTTAAGGTGAAAAAGAAAAAGACAGTGTATCCCTTAAGCAGTTTTAATAAAGGCAGTGGGATAACTAGTACTCTCAACAACAACAACAACAAAGAATAAAATAAAATGAAAAGACTTTCCCCTTAATTGCCCTCCTCAAAGCAGGGAACTTGTGGATACATGTTAATCCCGACTGCCACATGTTATAGTAACCTTTTGATGATATGAGGGAGTATGAATAGACCATAGGATGTTTTTGCCACAGAAGTTGGGATTACATATCAAGAACTTGACTGGCCAACCCCTGAATGGAGGACAGCTCAGATGGAGGCAAAACCAACAGACTCAGAAACTTGACATTAAAACCCAACATTATTCACTGGCTCGTCTCACAGGTTGCAAGACTGAGGTTTCAGTATATAGTTGGTATAATAAAAAGAACACAAGTCAAGAAATCATACTTATAAAGACATGTTACTCTAAGAAATTCTCTTACACATCTTCTTTCTATGATGAATTAAGCTGTATACACTGTCAAGAGGTAATGTTTTCCCATTCAAAGAAATTTCATGTTCTACTCACTCTGTTTTATTATGAGACGCCCAGATGTCTTTTCCAAAGACATTTTTAAAGCATTACACTTTTAAACAAAAATAAAACGAATTTCCCAGAGTTAGGCTCCAGAAAAGTTCACACACACAGTTTTTCAGAAACTATTCCAAGGATCCTGGCAGTTACTGTGTTAAAATGATTGTCCTTTTCCCACCTGGTGGCATTTTGTCTCATGGCCTTTCCAGAGTTATTACCAGACAGTAGACGTTAACTTTATCACCCTCTGGCAACATAATGTATTCGTTAAAAACAAAAAAAAAATTAAAAATGAAAATAAGGTGAAGGGGGTCGAAGGTACAAATTTCCAGTTATAAAAAAAATAAGTCATGAGGCTGTAACACAGCATAGTTAATAATACTGTATTGTATATTTGAAAGTTACTGAGAGAATAGATCATAAAAGTTCTTATCACAAGAAAAAAATTCTGTAACTAAAATATCAGAATTATTTATTCTACAATAAATCTGTTGCTCTGGTTTGAGAGGAAATAAAAATCTTTTTTCCTGGAAGGATTTATGTACTATGCTGGGATTCATAGAAAGTCCAGTCCTCCTCTTTCTAATCACTAATTTTTTTTAAAGATGAGAAATGCCATTTTGTGATAGGATCGTTATAATTGTCAGACTTCTGATAAAAATCAAATTGAGGATTCCGAGATCTAGATGAATGGGGCAAGTGACAGCACGAGATGCTCATTCCCCTCATCAGGGGATCAAAACAACCCTTAAGGGATCCTTGTCTCAGTCAATAGATCTTTGCAAGATGAAGCCCAGGGTAGGCATACATCAAAAACCCGATCTTTGGAGGAGGAGCAGGAGGGTGAAGAGAATGATACGGTGATTACAATGAAATAGCTAGCATTTATCGTTCATTTCCACACGCGAAGCATCACACCAAGGGCTTTCTCTACATTAGCTCATTCAATCCTTACAACTCTCTGGGATAGTGGTATCAACCCCATTGTTCATATGGGAAAATAAGCTGAGGATAACTGAATACCTTGCTCAGAGTTATATGGCTAAGAAATAGCAAGGCTATGACTCAAATTCAAGATGGGTCTGTGTGCGGGACCTCTCCTCTCCATTTGCCCCTCTGGATCCACTTTCCACATTAATCTCTGCACCAATTTTATATATTGTGCCAATTTTATAACCAGGTTGTTGACCTCTATGGATTGCATCAGTGGCTCCCTTGCCTTCTAGACTGCAGTTGTTTCTGCCAATGGGAGCCATGGCAGTAGGTCAGAGGGAGGAAGGGGACTAAGGCTAGGGTGCTTATTCCCATGTGGAATCATCTCAAGCGTCTGTGTCCTTCCAGTGAAGATCACTGACCTCTCCACAACTCTCCCTCAGGGTTCCAGGAACCAGTCACCCCCACCTCTTCGTCCCTTCACGCCAGTGGCGATAACAGGTTGTTACTAGCTCCGAGGCACGTACCATCCAAGGTGATTTCTCTCTATCCTTGTAAATCACGTCTGAATTAAATCCCCCATAAATTAAGCTAATTTGAATGTATCATTTGATTCTTATTGAGACCTTATTATAGTCTGACTCCAAAAATTATGCTCTCGGCCACCACATTAAAAACGACCTACTAAATTATTTGAGAGTCTCAGACACTCTGGGATAAACCTAACTGGACTCCAGTATTATCTTAGTATAGTTCTGAACTCTGTGAGGTCTCCTGGAATCCAAGTCTCTGTTAAATAGTTTTCTTATACCTTCCCTTTACTACTTTATTCCCTTCTACTCATATGTCATATTACATGTTATATTAGGGTATGGAATTATAAGTATAAATATTAATACTTATGAAATTAATCATTTCCAAAGAAATTTGATCTCAAAAAATTGCATGCTCTTTCTTTCTAGGTCTCAACTGTCTAGGACTTAGTCTTTCTTTTATGAGAATCTAAGCAGTAAAATAAAGAGTGCTATGAATGTTTCTGTTCAAGTTCTTTAGAATATTGAAAGGCAAAAATGGTGGAGGAAAAGAGGACCAGCCTTATTTTCAAAGTCACCATACCTAGAGTTACATTTCCCAACCAATACTTTGTAATGCTCTGATACATTATAACAGTGGTCCTGGGATTTCATGATACCCAAAAGCCAATTTTTGACAAGGAATATTGGTATGCAGGCCCTATATTCTGTTGGACAAAGAGAGCCTGTAGTGTATGAGTGTGTGGGTGCACGCGCTTGTGTGCATGTGTGTGTGTGTGTTTACATACACAAACAGTCCTGAAAGAGGCCTCCGTCCCTGTATCTCTGCAAGAAGTACTGTCATTACACCCAACGGACTGTAATGTGACTCCAACACTGCAGCTTGGAATGCCATTTCCCTTGAAAACAATCTTACAGAAACACAATGCTGCAGTTAGAACTGATCTTAGTGATAAAACATGGAGATATCCAACCCCTTCATTTTTCAGATGAGTCAAAGCATCAAGGCAAGAACTCTCAGAGTCCTAAGGGGCTTTCTGTTGCTCCTGCAGACTACCTCCTGTGTCTGTTACCTACTATCCCATTTAGGCCTCAAAACCACCCAGAGATTGACAGATTACACAATGGCCCAAAATACAGTCATGTGCCACATAACGACGTTTTTGTCAACAACGGACCACGCACATGACTGGGGACCCATAAGGTTATAATGAGCTGAGAAATTGCTTTTGCCTGGGGACATCCTGCCCTAATATCATAGTTTAGTGCATTCCTCACGTGTTTGTGGTGATGCTGGTGTAACAAACCTACTACTCCTCCAGTCGTATAAAAGTACAGCACATACAATTGTGTACAGTACATAATACTTAATAATGACAATAAACGACTGTGTGACTGGCTTGTGTATTTACTATACTCTACTTTCAATCATTATTTTAGAGTGTACTCTTTCTACTTACAAAAAAAGGTTTGCTGTAAAACAGTATGCTGAGTTACACCAGCTGCAGCCTCATACATCTCGTGTTTACTACGACTCTTGATTGCATCATTTTCTCTCATCCTTGATTTTATCTCATGTTGTTTTGTACAGTCACGTGCTGTACAGGCGTGTAGCCTAAGAGCACTAGGCTGTACCATTATCGCTGTGTAATAGGCTAGACCATCTAGGTTTGTGTAAGTGCACTCTATGATGTTCACACAATGACCAAATCGCCTAACAACACCTGTCCCTGTTGTTAAGTGGTTCATGACTGAACACTTATTCAGCCTAATACATTATAGGCATTTTTGTGCATTATTAAATATTTTACAAGATTTTTTTATGACTGCATAGCCTTTTGGCTTTTAGATACATTGTAATTTTATCCACCAATGCCCTGTGTTTTATTCATCTCATCTTCACCCCATTGGTGAGGGAGGAATTTCTGCCCTAGGGTTAGGGGGACGGCTGGACACATGACACCCAACACTGGACAAATTAGACTGACAGCCGTTTATTAGTCACATATACTCACAGTACAGGGAAGGACAGTGAATGCCATACAGAGCCACATGGGGATTACACCTGGTAACAGAGTAAATAAGCAGGGTCTGTAGGTGGCAGGCTTTGTAGTAACAAGAGGGTGAGGTGACTGCGGGAGAATGTGATTGGCTTTGTTTGAAGAATTCCACAGGCTGGCAGGGAATTGAAGTCTACTACCCAGGGATAAGCAGCACTGTTCCTGGTCCTTTGGAGGAGGAGGGTTTGGGGTATCATATCCACAGGAGCAGAATGGGGAAGGGAACTTGCAGTTAGGCCATTCAAGTCCCGTCCACAACTGGTTTTAGATGTCAAGGCAGCACATAGTATGGAACCTTAATTCTTGGTCTTTACGCCACATCCTGTTTTTTAAGTTTGCAATATCCCATTCTCATAAACAAAGCCGCAATGGGCATCTCTAAACATCTATCATTTTACCTATCTCTTGTCATTTCCTTAGGATAAATTCCTCAATGCTGAACTTAAATAGGAAAAAGCAACAATAAAACAAACACTAATCTATAAGTAGGTACACTGGTGGGGGCTATATTCCATCCCATACCTGTCAAATAATATTTATATTCTAGGCACAACGTTATATTGCCTTTATTTTAACTAATGCTTTATCATTATAAAACCTATAAACTCTTACGAACATTTGAACAATACAAAATGGTATATAATGAAAAATAAGTCTCCCTTACCTACTCCCAAGTTCCACTACCAGGACTCTCCCCAAAGCAACCACAAAATGTTTATGGACATATAAGCATACCATAGTATATCTTTTTAAAATTATTTTAATCCAATAAATGGGAGGATACTATACCTTATGCTGAAACTACATAGTACTTCATTATATGAATGCTGTATGCATTTTTTATAACAAGATGACTACTGTTCCTTTTCCATACATGCTATTATATTTATAGTGATTAAATGCTTATACAGAGGATGCCATAAAAATGTATACACATTTTAAGAAGGAAAAAAAACTATTAAAATTGTAATAATATGTACTGATAACAAAAGATGAATACAAGTCACGTTTGACTTCTGCAATTACAAGAGGTGCTCAAAGTGGTTACCATCAGTGTCCAGATACTTCTGATTACGGCAAACTACTGCTTGGGCAACGTTGACCAAAGTGTCCACTTGTATACATTTTTTGGCAACCTGGTATATATATTATTTTAGGGAATCAAAATTGCTAAAATGGCTTTATTTAAATCTATACTCAGGTAATTGAACATTAATTCCAATATATCTAATCCAATTTAAAGAAGTATGGCCACATATGCTTTGCTTAGAGTCTGTTCTAAATAAGAACTTTCTGAATGAAATTGATCACTGATGGCATCTGCTATCCATCAACGGTGATAAAACCAGCCCCTAATCATCAATCCATTGCTGAGTGGTTGTGTGTCTCTCAATAACTTTTAATTAATTTGAAGACATTTTCCTCTATGAATTCTTTTCCAGTTAATACGTATGTATGACTTAGCCTGGTGTTTTCAAATTATGTTGAAAGAAAAAGGTTGTCTTTAATTTGAAAATTACCTAAAAACGTTTGGTAAATAAATCACACCTAATTTTTAACCTGGAACTAGTGCAGACTTAACTTTCTTTGTACATCACTATGCTTTGGGGGCCTCTGGAAGACCTGGCACCAGGGAAGCCTCAAAATAGGAGTTCCTACCAGAATGAATAGGCAGTTTGAAGGACAACTGAATAGCAAGATTCTGGGGAAAGATGAGTATGCTTGCTATGGAACATAAAGCTTCAAAAAGAAACATTGCTGCAGGACTTTGGTATGAGTGCATTTAGTGGGAGAGGGCCCCATAGTAAGGGAGGAAATCATATTCATATTTAATAGAACAATCTAGGTTTCCTAAGTGCCTATTTTCCTAATAGCAGCAGAAATATTTATGAACAGATACACCAGTCAATTCTGTTTGCCACATGTAGATCTAAAAGTGCACATTAAGTTTTCCATGTTTCAGGATTTCATCATGTTTTTGGCAAGAGTGTTTACACATAAGGAGACCTTTTGTTAAACCACATAACTCTGATCTTGTTTATGAGCTCTAAAATTAAATTATCTCATATAAATACTCAGAAGGTAATTTTCATATTAGTTTCAATGGTCCACAGTACCACCACAAAAGACCCAGTCACAATTCATTCTGTGACATGGGCGGCCTGTCAGCTTGGTACAATGTGCTGCGTCGTGGGAGTTTCATGACCTACAGACTCTCACACACTTGGAGAGGGAAAGAGTAGCTGGAAGCATTTTTGCTGGATCTGTGGCAAAAACATTACTATTAAAGGAAATATTATACCAATGCAAAAGAATGAAGACTATAGTTCGGAGCCTGCAGACTTTCTCTGTAAAGGGCCAAATAATAAATATTTTAAGTTTTGTAGCCCATTATGTCTCTGTTGCAACTACTAAACTCTGCTGTTATGTCATGAAAGCAACCATGGACAATACATAAATGAATAGGTGCAGCAGCGTTCCAATAAAACTTCATTTACAAAAAACATGTGGCAGGACAGATTTGGCCTATGGGCCATAGTTTACCAACCCCTGCTCTAGACTATATTGAGCTTCCCCTTTTCTGGTAGTTTCTTTTTCAAAGTTTAGTTTCTTTTTCAATCTTTACTATGTGTCAGGCCCTGTTCAGCGTTTTAAAAAACGTAACTTACTGAATCCTGAAAACAATTCTGCTATTATTATCTTCCCATTTTATAGATGAGAAAACTAAGGCACAGAAAGGTTGAATAACTTCCCAGGATTGTACAACCCATTAAGGACAGAACCGGAACTTGAACGCAGGCAATCTGACCAGACACCACAGCGTGCCACCCACTCCTGTGAAGGTTTAAATGTGCTAAGAGCTCTCAAAAATTCATCTATCCTCCAAGGATTCCTCAAGCTCTCCAAATCTGGCTTGTACCCAAAGCAGATTATTTTCCCTGCCGTTCATCCAAAGGGGTTAATTCTAGTTCTATGTTAGAGTTCTAACAAGGGAAACACAGAGAGATCCTCACAGTCTTAAGTCTTGTTCAAGGCGTCTAGAGCTTCATTCAGCACTTTTCCCCCAGTTTTCCATAAACCCGGAAGTTACTGTGTCCCCCAAGAAATAATTTGGGACAATACTGTGCTACTAAAATATGCTATTTAAGAAACAAGAGAAGGCATTAGAAAATTGCCATGGTTCATGTAAAATTAAGGACTACAGAAATAAAAATTTAGCTCCAAGTTCTCCTATAACGCAAAATTATGGGTCATCTGGATGAAAAGAGATGATGACTGTCACTGTAAATAATGGGATACTTACTAGCATGAGGTTTGGAATTTCTCTCTTGTAAGTCTGACTAAAGTAAACAAATCCTGACTGTTGGTGCTCTGACAGTGCAAAGGACAGTTCAAATTTGAGTTTCTGCTTCCCTAACATTCTTCATGATGTGATCTTCTTTCCCCACCCCATTATACACTCTAGATTTTTCTTTTGATCAAAACTTTCCTCTTTCGATAGGGTTAAAACCACCATCCCATCGAATTAAAGAAGAAAGTAAACTGAACATTCCCTTTCGGAACATGGAAACTTTGTATGGTTGCCAAAAAGAACTTGAAATGCTTTAAGACTAAGATTATACATTCAGTCAAATCAGCAATTATAAATTAATAGCTTTGTGCAAGGATTTAGCATGAAAGGAGAATAAGAAAGGTCAGCTCTGAAGCAGCCTCTGGGAAAAGGAAGTGGTTGTTTTTATGTCCCATTCATAAAAGCCAAGGACGAGTCCATAAACTTTCTATGGCTTTACTGCAGAGAAAATAAAACCCACTGTTTTTATTTGTTAAAAGCCTTCAGCTTTCATATCCTGGGAGAAAAGAGAATGTTTGACTCTAGGAGAACAGAGAATTTTTGTAAGATAAAAAAAGAAAAGGTATTTTATCATGTAAATGTCTCTTGTCATTCTTTAGGAACCATCACTGTGGTATTGTGACCTGGGTCCCTAATAAGCTCAGTAATTTTCATTGAACAGGAGAGACATGAAAGGGCAGGGGAGGAAAAAACATGTGAGGCCTACTATGTGCCAGGCTCCATTCTAAGAAATTTAACATAGTTACATCAAGGAACTAGCTCATTTAAAATGTCAGCTTCTGTCTTCAATTTTTGAAGATTGCTGATTGATTACCATTTAAAATATTTTCTCTTATTTGTAACTATGTGTGGTGATGGATGTTAACCAGACCTATTGTGATCATTTTGCAATATAGTTGCCCGATGAAAAACATGGGTTTGAACCGCATAGGTCCATTTGTATGAGGATTTTTTAATAAATATACATACAGTTTGTCCTCTGTATCCCTGGGTTTTGCATCTGTGGATTCAACCCATGTGAGTCAAAACCAATATTTTCAATCCATGGTTGGGAATCCAGGGATGTGGAAGGTCAACTGAATGCATTGTTCTACACCATTTTATATAAGGGCCTTCAACATCCGAGGATTTTGGCATCTGTAGGGGGGTCCTGGAACCAATCCCCCATGGATACTAAAGGACAACTGACTATGATTAAGTTTTGGGGGAAGTCAAAAGTTATATGCAGAATTTTCAGCTGGGCAAGAGGTTGGCGCTTCTGACCCCCATGTTGTTCAGGGTCAACTGTATATACAAATATCAAATGATTATATTGCACAGCTGAAACTAATATGGTATGTGTCAATTATGTCTCAATACAAAAAAAATTGAATAAAAGATTTTCTCCTGTTTCAACTGCTGTTTGGAAACTTTCATTTTATTATGCAAACACTTCTTTCTTTTACACTAACATTTCATTTAAAGCAGGCCAAGGAAGACATACCTGTAAAGCAGTCACTGTCCTGCTTGAAGCGAAGGGTTGTACCTGCCCATTTTTTGACTGTCATAAGAGCACTTTTTGTTATCAAGCCCTTCTTTTTCACCTCCTACCCCCTCATTATAAATGAATATATTTTTCAATATGAGGACTCTTGTGTGTTCACAACTGTAATAGATGAGGCATAGCTTTGCAAGCAGCTGGAACAGCCCCTTGAGAAGTCATTTGCATCATTAAATGTTGGAACATCTGAACATGGTACAGTGTGTGACTGTGAGCCCAAAAAAGCACTTTCCAGGCTCTCGGCCTCACATAGAAAGGTGCTGGCTCAGGTAGTAAAATGGCCGTCGACTGTGATCAAATGGCCAGCAGCTGTGGCTAGTTGGCCGTCAGCTGTAACCAGTGAGCCATTGGCCACTAATATAACTGCCGTGGCTAGGCTAGCAAAAAAATGGGGGCTAGCAAGAAGATGGTGGCTGAGCCTGCAAGTGGAGGAGTGAGGGTTGAGAATTGTGTGGCTCCTGTTTCCTGTGTCTCCAACCCAGCCGCCAGCGAGAGTATAGTGGTGTGACTCCCCTACCTATGGCTCCGTGGGTGTTCCTTTTTGGCCTCACTATGTCCTGCATTCTTATGTGGGGAGTGGGAGCTGAGACCCTGCAGGCCGCCCTGCGTGACACTTGTCGTAGTCGGCAGGATCCCCCGCAGGCCGCCCCGCATGACACATGGCGCAGTGAGCAGGGTATGGTGCTGGCCAAAGCTCTCTGAAAGGCATGGAGCAGTTTGTGCCTATGAACACTCAGTCTCAGGAAAACCAGGAGGAGCAGCTGCCGGAGAGCTGGACGCCGTGGAGGGGTGGGAAGACGTGGACGGTTCTCCAACCAGCAGAGGCCGGAGAAAGCGAAGGTCGTTGCGGCCCTGTGAGCTGGGAAGTGCTTGCTGAGACAGCCCGGATGCAGGACTTGTAGTCCCAGGAGGAAACGCTTGCTGAGTCCTCTGTGGGAGCTGAGGGTGAGGTCAAGGTCATCCCTCACCCCCAGGACAGCCCTGGCGAATGACTATGGACTATGGGGAATTGCCTTCCTTCCCTAATTTAATGGACAGCTTGACTATTTGTTTGGGAACATACCACCATGTAGTGGAACTGGCGGATGTTTGCTTTTGTGTCTTGACCGGCCACCATTGAGAATATGTAAGCACCTTGACTGTGAGCCGCTGTTGTTCCAGCACGGTACCCTGAGAGGCCCAGAGAGCGTGGCAGTGCCCTGAGAGCCCTGGCTGAGTCCAGGAAGTCTGGCTGTGTCCACAGAGAGTGGCAGTGCGCTGAGAGGCCCTCATGTGCCCGGGGAGACTAGTGGTACCCTAAGAAGTCCAGGAAGTCTGGCTGTGCCCAGAAGTACTGGTGGTGCCCTGAGAAACCCTGGCTGTGCCCGGGGAGACTAGTGGTACCCTAAGAAGTCCAGGAAGTCTGGCTGTGCCCAGAAGTACTGGTGGTGCTCTGAGAAACACTGGCTGTGACCAGAGAGCTTGGCTGTGTCCAGGAAATAGCATTCACCTCCAGGCTCCTCGCACAGGGCCCCTCACGGAAGATGCTTGTCACGTAGATTGTGAGGTGAGACACTGTAGGGGTGGAGTGTGAGGACAGAGTCCCAAAAAGCAGTTTCCAGGCTCTCGGCCTCACATAGAAAGGTGCTGGCTCAGGTAGTAAATTGCCCTCGACTGTGATCAAATGGCCATCAGATGTGGCTAGTTGGCCGTCAGCTATAACCAGTGATCCATTGGGCACTAATATAACTGCTGTGGCTAGGCTAGCAGAAAAATGGGGGCTAGCAAGAAGATGGTGGCTGAGCCTGCAAACGGCGCAGTGAGGGTTGAGAATTGTGTGGCTCCTGTTTCCTGTGTCTCCAACCCAGCCGTCAGCGAGAGTATAGTGGTGTGACTCCTCTACTTATGGCTCCGTGGCTGTTCCTTTTTGGCCTCACCATGTCCTGCATTCTTATGTGGGGAGTGGGAGCTGAGACCCTGCAGGCCACCCTGCGTGACAGTGACCCACTCTTGCATGTGAGGTAACTCCAAAGCAGCATCATATACTTCCTACCCCTGTCCAGTCAGATCACTCCTAAATCCTCGCTTTTCCACCAAGCTGTCCCATGATAACCTGGAGAGCTACTTCACACACAACAAACTAGCTGCCTTCTCATGCTTTCTGCCTCAATTTTGCTGAAAACTCACTTTCCTTGACTTAAACTAATTTAGTCTTTTAGTTACGTTTTCTGTAACTAGATTAGCTTAGCCATTTTAAGTTTTAAAATAAAGGCTATGGGGCTCTGACTATAATCAGTTACTGAGTACCTATAAACCCAGTGTCATATTGTTTGCTCTATTTAGATAATTATATTTTGTTTGCACAGATAATTCAAATCTTTTCATATAATCTCCATAACAATTCAGTGAGGAATATATTACTATCCTTATTTTACAGAAGAGGAAGTTGAGCCTCTGAAATTAAGTTAGAAATGGGTAGGAGAGTGATTAATAATTCAAACCCGATTACTGACTTCCAAAACCTATGGTTCTTACCCATCAGGCAGTACTGCCCATAGCGTTCTCTTTATCTGGAGTGGTTAACGTAAAGCCTCATATAATTACATCTTCAGAAGTTATCTTCAACTATATCTTTTTAAAAATCATTTTTGTAAAGTTAAACTTATATGAGCTGGTTCTTAATAATATTTTAGTTCTGGGTGCCATAGTGAATTTGACAATGCTGTGATCCCTCCACCCAGATAAAAGGCACATGCCACCCATTCAACAGTCTAGAAGGCTGCCAGCTTTAAGGATGTCTCCAGTAACATTAGAATCCTTCTCAGTCACAGGCTGTTATCAGGTCATCTCTTGCACATATTACCGGAAAACCCTCCCATTCCTTGCTTTTATTTTCTATTGAAGCAAAATGTACTGTTTCCATTACTACATTCTGGCCATGATGTATGGAAATGACTCACAATGAATGGACTTTTCACATGGCTGAATCTCCGTATCTTCAACAATGATGTTAAAGACTGTGTGACCTTTCTACCCCATCAACCTCAGATATATGGTGTTGTTTTGCTACTGTCAGTACCATTTTCCCTCCTGTTGAAATAGTCTTGACTTGTATTTTGGAACACATATAATAATAAGGCACAATTCATTCTCCTAGCATGGAACTACTCAAAAAGAAAGGGTTTAACCACAGGGCATAAGAAAAATACTTAGGAGAAGCTAGATATAAAAGGCAGTCTAGAATTGCATGGAGGTTAAGAGCCCAAGTTTTGGAGTAAGGCAGCTAAGTAAGACAGGTATAGGTTCTGGTCTGGGTTCTGCCACCTACTTCCTATGTGACCTTGAGCGATTTATTTAACCTCTCTTTCCTTTTTTTAATATGGGTAGAATAGATATGTTATTATTTTTTCAAATTTTATTAAATTTATTAGGGTAACACTGGTCAATAAAATTATATAAGTTTCAAGTGCACAATTTATAATACATCATTTGTACAGTGCATTGTGTGCTCACTACCCGAAGTCAAATCTCCTTCCACTCTCTGACTTTCTTAATCTGTGAAATGGGATAATACTACAGATCCTGCATGGTTCAAGTTAATGCTAAGATTAGATGTTGAGATTAGATGAGAGAAACACAGAATTTGACACATAGTAAGCACTGGATAATGGATGGTATTATTATTATATTATTCTTAGTAATTATCAATGGACTGGTTGTCTGGCATGATTATAAAAATTATATTTTCATCAAGTGACAGTATATATGTAGTATGACATTCATTCAAAAGATGGCATTAATCAAATGAGTGCTAGCATCATTCATTGTATTACAATTTTAATAAAGTTTTTTTCGTTTCTTAAAATGTGTATACATTTTTTTGGAGAAAATATGTAGGATTAAACTATGGACTTTTTGCCTATACCCAAAAGGAAACTCAATCAATTGGATTATTGATTTTTAAAGAACTAGAACATAATAAAAATGCTTGAAGATGAAATCATATGAGTTGCCCTATCTTTAATCATTTGAACGATCTTCTGGGCTCAGGGTTACACTAATAAATATTAATCATCACTATTATACAATAGATATTCAGAAATACAAAGTAAGGGAGGTTTCCAGATAATAAGCTATCAATTATTCTTTTACTATAGTACAATATTCTGTGATGTATCCTTTTATTAAGAAGTCATCTGGAAGATTTAGTTTCAAAAGATATTGAGAATGTAGTTGGTACTCAGTGAAAGCTCATTGAATAAAGGCCAAATTGAAAAACAAAGATGCCAGACCTTTAGGTATTCTTTCTTATTATGTCTCACAACTCCCTAGCAGGACAAGAGTATAGGCCTACTTTTGTTTGAAGCAACTGTGTGTTAGAAAGCTTAATTTGCCAATGTAAACATTTAGTAAGTTGTGTAAAGTAACTAGTAATTAGTACATCAGCATTCCAACCTTGGCCTGATTTCAAAACCCATGTTGTTTTTACCATACTCCACTGACTGCCAAATTTTACAATGAAAAATTTAATTTTCAAACCAGTCAGGAACTCTGCTTATGAAACGTCTTACTATCTCCATTATCACATCTGATAACCTGGGGAGCGGGGGATGACAAAGTTTACAGGATATACACAATGTGCTATGTCTTGAATAAATAGATTTCAAATACAAAAAGAAGGTAAAAAATGAAGAACTCTCATCTGAAACAACAATTCAAAAATATAACACCCTTTTTTCCAGCTTATTATGCAGGTTCGTATGAATGAGCTGCCATCCCAAACTAATTAGAACACCAGTTGCAAGCATAACTTGGTAATTTGATTACTTATTAATTTGAATGAAGCATCACAAAGTGCATATGAAAACTATATGCATAAATCAAGAGAATTTCTCCAATTTTTTTTTAAAGATTTTATTGGGAAAGGGGAACAGGACTTTATTGGGAAACAGTGTGTACCTCCAGGATTTTTTTCCAAGTCAAGTTGTTGTCCCTTCAATCTTAGTTGTGGAGGGTGCCATTCAGCTTCAAGTTGTTGTCCTTTCAGTCTTAGTTGTGGAGGGCGCAGCTCAGCTCCAGGTCCAGTCGCCGTTGCTAGTTGCAGGGGGCGCAGCCCACCACCCCTTGCGGGACTCGAGGAGTTGAACCGGCAACCCTCTGGCTGAGGGCCCACTGGCCCAGGTGGGAATCGAATTGGCAGCCTTCAGAGTTAGGAGCACGAAGCTCCAACCGCCTGAGCCACCGGGCCGGCCCCTGAGAATTTCTCCAATTTTAATGAATCATATCTTTTAGAAGATAAGCCACAGTTAAAAGTGAGTTTATATGCCAATTAAAAAAGCTGTAATCATAAACAATTTGCCTGTGTCTGGAATAAAATTTAATCAATCTAGGATCCTTTTCATCTGTACAAATAAAAAAAAAAGTAGTAACTTCTTTATGTAATTATTACCAAGAAGAATTTTTTAAAAGTATTATAATTCAAGGACTAGGGTAGAAATTCAGCATCAACTGCCAATCTAACGTCAACTAATAATTCAGGCACTTCCGTAGGTGTTGTTAATAAGAGATAGGTACCAGCTTAGCCCTTGAAATGCTACCTGTATAGCCAAGCAGGTGAATGAAAGAGATTTATGAGTTTGCTAAGTCTCACAAAATACAGAGAATGAAGAAATTCAGTAGGTTTCGTTAATTTTATCACCTCAGTGTTCCAGGCTTCTCAAAAATACTACCAGGTCATTTTTTGTATCAGTTAACTGTCTTAATTTTTCTGTTAGAACCAAATTATTATCCAGAATTAGAAGTGTAGGTACAAAAGGAAGAACAATGTATGAAGGTAAAATAACGTCAGTTAAGGCTCAGCTAGAAAAGCCAAAAAAAGCATCCAGATGCCTTGTTTTATTCATGAGACTGTGCCAGAAATCATTAACAAAAAAGAACCAGCCGGGAAATCTCAGCCAAAGCCAAAGAATTCTCTAGAAGTGAGCTTTTCCTCAAGAGTAGCTATATCATGCAACCCAATAATGAAGTTCAGAAACCCTATTTTTCATCATTTTATAATGCATAGACATGCTCAGTGTTAAAATGAGTGTATTAACATAAAGCAAATTATAGCACTCTGCCTCTGAAACATAACAGGGGCAATGAAGACTTGTGATATAGACAAGTGTACTTAAATTTAAGTAGTGTCAGAATTCAACGACATAGAAAGAGGTGATTAGAGGTCAAGAAACCTCCTCTCATGGCTGCTTAGGCATTTTTTTCCCCCTTAATCTTCCTTTTTAAGTTACATAAGCACTAAAGAATGTTTGGAAAATAAAGAAAAATCATCACCCATATCCCTGCCACCTTCAAACCATTATCACTTGTAGAATTCCCATCTAGTCTTATTTTTTCACATGTACAAAATACTTTATATTACACCAGTAGGAATATATTATATGCACCTTCTTTTCTTTCTCCTAAAATATTTCTTGGGGATGCTTTCTTATTAGTATTTAGAGCTGCCTCATTCTTTTTGGTTTATTTACCCTGTCCCTACAGAATACCAAATAACTCATTTGCAATTTTTTTGCTATTACAAATAATACCACAACAAGCATTGTTATTTATATTTGTATGCAGATATGCAAATATATTGGTGGGGTAAATTCCTAGAAGTGGATCTTCTTTAGTTGATATTTTATGTAGTTAAAGTCATAGTGTTGAGCTTTGAGGCCTGGATATTTCACATTGAATGTAGCACAGAGCAAATATTTTTCACTTTGCCATATAACTTCCAAGATTCACGTTTTTAGTGGTTCATAGTTTATGTACTCAACCTTTCCTCTATTGTTAAGCAGCTCAACATTTCTAAGTACTTGCTTCAATGAATAATGCAATATCTTTCTCCGTGCACTGGATCTTGCCTGGGCCCCCACTCTGGTCCTCTTCTCATTGCTCTCTTCTTCACATAAAGGTTCCAGATCCCCATGACCCTGGAATTTCTTGCTGAAGTGGCATGACATATGCTACAACCTGGATGGACCCTGAAAACCTGCTTAGTGAAATCAACATTCAATTGTTTGGGAATTATAAAATAAAAAAAATTCCCAAACTGGTTATCATTTTCAGAAAATTTAAACTTTTAACGTAGTTCAAATCTAACTCTAAGCTTCCGGATTTTTCATCTTGCTTAAGAAGCTCCCCTCCCTCACTCCCACAGTCCATTCCACCATATTATAGAAATACGGGATTCTTTTATAGCTTTATCTGCTACGTTCAGATCTGCAGTCTATCCCACACAAGTGTATTTGTTTGTACAAACATAGCAAAAGGATGCATACCAAACTGTTAGCACTAGTTATCTAAACTTGTCCGTTACGCTATATAACTAGATCCTCTACAATATATATGTATTACTTTATAAAGAAACATCAAATACTGTTTAGTTCTAAAAAAAACAAACAAACAAAAAAACCGCACTAAATGTAAACATTGTCATCTTCACTGCCAAGCTGAGAAAAGAAATAAAGTAAAATGGTTCATTTGGGAGTATTCAAATGTACTCAGCAAAAGCGAATATCAACCCAGATTCTAAATAACCTGTTTTTGTAAACTTTAGAACAACAACATTTTTTTTTTTTTAAGTTTTCTGTCAAATAGTGTATCCAATGGAAGAGTAAATAAACCTATATTCCATTCAGGATAAAATGAACTTGGGGTTCACCTAAAGATCAAGCTTAGGCTAATTAGTAAAAAAAAAAAGTCAGACCAGATAGTGATTACTAACCCAAAGGAAAAAAGCAGCACGTGATCAAGCAAGCAGATGGCCACTTGCAATTTAATGAACAGGCACTTTTTAATTTGGATGGATGGCCCAACTAGGGGAGGTCTTTAGCTTAAGCTCTTCCCTTGAGAGCCCTGGATGGCTGGACTCCAGTGATTTGTTCAGGTTAGAGCCTTTCTCCTCCCAGAAGTGGCCTCCATGATTCATAAAAACCTTAAGGTTTATATCAAGCAAGCACAGACCAGAGGTCCGCACTCCTTCAAGACCGCATGCTAACTCTTTACTTCCAGCCTCAGACAGGCAGACTGGAAGAGGGGGGAAAAAAGCACTTTTTTATCTTCCAAAGATCCATTTAAAAAGCAAAAAAGATTGGAAGGAATTGTACCTTACTTACATCATTTTCTATATACACCTTAAGGCAACATTAGCAAGAATTTGTTGCCATGTGAAAGTAGAATCAGGCCTCAGGATAGAGCCCAAGAGAAGGTGGAAATGGGTAAACTCAGTGAAGAGAAACAGGAAGGAGCCAAAAGCATGCTTCCGTGTATTTCTCAATCCTACTTAGAACAAGCACATCCCATACCACTCATGATCAGCCATAAGGGGCCCTCCCTAGTGTGAACTGTCCATCCAAATCAAAAAATGTCTGTTTATTAAATTGCAAGCAGCTATCATATATAACAGAAAGAAATTCCAAACAAAACATAGGTATTTCTGACAAGTAGAATACGTACATCTTTAAGTATGTTCTTTTTCATGTAAACATCTATAAAAACAAGGTGAAGAAACAGATGTGGACAGAGGATTATGGCTCGAATTTTGGCTCCAGCTTTGAATTTTTCAAGGAATTGCAGCTCAAACACTTAAATGAATAAAAACTGGTTGTTTTTAAATGTCAGTCTGAGTTTACTGCCATTACCACTTGGGTTTTGTTTTTGTTTTATGTTATCCTTTTCTAGCTAAAATATGTACATATATTTATTTATTTCTCTGTATTAATCCCCTTACAAATCAGTTTTCCAGTTACTATTTCTCCCAGATTCAGTACCCTTTTCACTAGGAGAAAGTTATTTTGCATTAAATTGAAAATTTATAACTCACACCTTTTTTCTTCCCCAAGTAACTTCACAAACATGTTAAACAGGAAAAGGAAGTTGGAGTTAGGAATTGGGAGGCTATAAGAATTTTTCATTTCTAAAGGATTGGCTGTGACTGCCAACAATTCCGTGGTTTTAGCTGCTTTCAAAAGGAAGAATGTGATAATAACTCCTGGGTGGAATAATTTTGGCTGGACTTGATTAAATCTAAGCTTAAATCTTACAGAGAACAGCTTGGATTGCTTTTTTTTTTTTTTTTTTTTTTTTAAAGAAAGAGCTATGCATTTCATCTTACTGTGGCCTTGCCAGATTCAGAGTCTTTTGGGAGTCTGGCACTAGATTAGACACTAACAAAGTGAGCTATAATACCCTGGGTAACATGAGTTACATAACTCCAATCAACACTAATGAGTGTGTGTGTCACTGAAACCCTGCAGGTGTAATTTTGGAAAGGAGTCCTAAATGATTCTAAGGTCTTCTCCTTTCACAAAGGGGTATTTCATTTAGGCTCCCAGAAAGCAATCAGTCTAAAAACAATGAGTTACAAACACTGCATACATTCAGCTGGCATTTTTATTTATACTCTAATTAGTCTTTTTCTTTTGGTAAATAATAATACACTTCCTAGAAATGCATCTAGATTTCGCATCCACTACCTTAAGCTTTGTTCTTGACATCATAATTTGGTGACTGTAGGATATGTGATTTTAATACCACTGATGACAATTCTAGAATACTTGAAAAAAATCAACTATAGTTTGGAGAACTCCTGGAGTCTCCATTTTCCAATTTGAATAAAATAATATTAAATATTAAAAACTGTTCCATGGGTTTCTGGTTCCAGAACAAGATGGCATAACTGTATTTCTCCCTATCCCTCCTGCTAAGTACAGCTAAAATCCCTGGACATTATACAGAAAACACATATAAGAAGACTTGGAATATTTTTCAGTTTCTGAAAAAAAGAACTCTATACCCAGTGAAAATATCCTTCGAGAATGAAGGAGAAATCAGACATTCTCAGATGAAAGAAAAGTAAGATTTTTGTTGCCAGCAGACCTGTCCTAAAAGAATGACTACAAGAAGTCCTTGAATAAGAAAGGAAGCGATGAAAAAAGGAATCTTGGAACATCCAGAAGAAAGAAAGAACAAAAAGAGTAAATACAATAGACGTTCCTTTACTGCTTGAGTTTTCTAAACTGTGTTTGATGGTAGAAGCAAAAAATTATAACATTGTTTGATATGGTTCTTAATGTATGGAGAGGAAATATTTTAAATAATTACATTATAACTGGGGGAACAAAGGGATGTAAAAAAAAGGTAAGGCTTCTATACTTTATTTCAACTGGTAAATGTCAACATCAGATTGTGATAAGTTATGTCTATGTAATATAATGCCTAGAACAACCACTAAGAAAGCTATACAAAGACATACACTAAAAACACCACAAATAAGTTAAAATGAAATTCTAAAAACTGTTTTACTAACCCTCAGAAAAGCAAAATGGAGAAACAGAAAATAAACAAATATTTAAATAAAAATAAATATTTAAGGCTAAACATACCAATAATTACGTAAAATGGAAGTAGTCTAAATTTACCAATCAGAGATTGGCAAAGTGGATAAAAATCATAACCTAACTATTTGCTATCTATAGCACACAAGTTGGATGGCACTCAAGGGCATGACGCTGGGTGAAAAAAAGCCCTTCTCATAAGGATACACAGGGTATTATTCCATTTATATATAACATTCTCAAAATGACAAAATTATAAATATGGAGAATAGACTAGTGGTTGCCAGGGGTTAGCGATAACGAGGGAAGTGATTGCAAAGGGATAGCGTGAGGGAGATCTTTGTGTTGAAGGGATAGTCCTGTATTTTAACTGCAGTGGTGATTACACAAATCTGCACGTTATATAAGGGCACAGAACTACACACACATATTGTACCAACGTCAATTTTCTAGTTTTAATATTGTAGTACAGTTACATAAGATAAGACATAACCCTTTACCCAGTTTCCCCAATGGTTATGTTACATCTTACGTAATCACTGGGAAAAACTGGGTAAAGGGTACACAGGACCTCTTTGTACAATTTTTGCAGCTTCTTGTGAATCTGTAGTAATCTCAAAAAGAAAAACAAACAAAAAAATACCCTGCCTAAATTCAAATTCAGGCTCTACCACCCCCTGTGTGAACTTGGGCTCACTTAATCAATCTGTGCCTTGGTTTTGTCATCCATAAAATAAAATAACAGTATCTACCAAGTTATGGTAAGAAATAACTGAAATAATACATAAAAAGAAAAACTGTTCTGTGAGTACTAAGTGATTTCTCCTGTTTCTGATTGTTCCGTGTTGTAGAGCTGAGCAAGATCAAGTCCTCTTTCTACCTTTGATCTCTTGCATGATCTAGTTCATATCCAAATTGTACAGTATTTTCTGGAAGCCTATGTGACTAATAAATGTTTACGCATCTAACACATCTAAGAAAATGTTGACCTGAAAGATGAACACAAAAGGACTAGACACTGAGTATAGCAAGGTGCCGCCATGGGCAGCCCAATCGTCTGACTTTATTCACACTTTACCTTGACAATCAAAGTATGTCTCCCAAAACACAGGATGTTTACAACCCTATGTTATTTATTGTTCAAAACAAACAAAAAGCATATCAATGTTCAAAAAAATCAAAAGCCAATTAGGAAAATGGACACATGTGTAGCAGGATAAACCGAGAGGAACAGAATAAGAAGCAGAGAAATAAATCAAATACATATGAGGATTTAGAATATGAAAAGGATATCATCTGAAATTAGTCAGGAAGAGATGGACTAGTCAATAAATTGTGTGGTAACAATTGAATAGCCACCTGGAAAAAAGAATGTTAGATCCACAGTCTACATCAGGACAAATTCTAAATGGAACAATGACTTAGATGTGAAAATAAAGCAATAAAAGTACTAAAAGAAATAGAAATTTCTTCTATAACCTGGAAGTAAGGAAGGCTTTTCTAACCATAATACAAAATGAAGAAACCATAGAAGAAACAATTGACAAAATTGGCTATATAAAAATCAAAAAGTTCTGGATGGAAAAAAACAAAAACCCACAAAACACACACACGCACACACACACACACACACACACACACAGAATAAATGAGGGGAAAATATTCACAAAAAACAATAAGAAAACATCAATATTTTATTTTTAAATGTATATAGTTATTCTTGGTAGCATTATTTATAGCAACAAAAAATTGAAAGTAACCTAAATGTGTATCAGTAGAAGGCTGACTGATTGAATATTATAGTTTAATTAGTTTTACATGGTAGAATATTATGCAGAAAAAGCTCTTTAAGTAAATAACACGGAACGATCTCTAGGTATGTTATTAGTTTAAAAAAAAAACAAAGTAAAAACAGTATATAGTACGCTACCTTTTGGGTTAAAAAAAGAAAATATATTTGACTTGCTTATATATGCACAAAGGAACTCTGGAATGATACATAACAACCACTTATAATGGCTATCCAGAGAGTAGGCAGGTAGGTGGAACTGAGTAGATAAAGAAAATTTTTCATTTTAAACCTATTTTTTAAAACTTTCAAAGATTTATCTGTTAAAAAACTTGGGTTAAAAACAACTTTCAAGCAGATTAGGAAAACACTATTTTATTCATTTTAACCTCTATTAAAAGGCATCCTACTCCTTTTTGGCCAGAACCGCCATCTTCCAATAATTCGTCAAAATGACCAACACAAAAGGAAAGAGGAGAGGGGCTGGCTATATGCTCTCTAGGTCTTTTAGAAAACATGAAGTTGTTCCTTTGGCTGCATACATGCATATCTACAAGAAAGGTGGTGATATTGTGGACATCAAAGGGATGGGCACTGTTCAAAAAGGAATGCCCTACCAACGTTACCATGGCAAAACTGGAAGGGTCTACAATGTTACCCTGCATGCATTTGGCATTGTTGTAAACAAACAAGTTAAGGGCAAGGTTCTTGCTGAGAGACTGAATATACACACTGAGCATATTAAGCACTCTAAGAGCCAAGATAGCTTCCTGAAATGAGTGAAGGAAAATGATCACAAAAAGAAGGAAGCCAAAGAGAAAGGTACCTAGGTTCAATTGAAACGCCAGCCAGCCCCACCCAGAGAAGCACACTTTGTAGAACCAATGGAAAGGAGCCTGAACTGCTGGAACCCATTCCCTATGAATTCATGGCATGATAATTGCAAAACAAATTTAAAATAAATAAAAGACCTCTGTACTGTTTTAAAAAAAAAAAAAGGCACCCAAGCAATTTTATTTAGACCGAAAATATTCTGGTAAACACCTTTCAATCAGAGACTGGAAGTTTTAAAAGCTACGAAGACCCCTGAGTCAAAATGCTAAAAGATGACTTCCTAGTCAACAGTCTAAGAAATTAGTTAAAATTTACTTTAAGATAGGAACAATGGTCAAATATTTTGGCAAATGTTAAGGGCATTAACAACAGAATCTTATGGAATTCTGAGATCTAGAAATGCCACACTATTTTAAAGGCACATAAAATATAACAAACAAAAAAAACAATGAAAGTGAGCAATTGGCAAGGGGGAGAATGTGGCTTTTACAGTAGGAGGGTGACTAGTAGAAAATATCAAAGATCTACAGTTTATTACAGCAGTAACCTAAAGCTTAACAGAAACATTCCAACAGCTCCTCGTCTGTGTGTCTGAGTGAGTGAGTGTGTGTGTGTGTGTGTGTGTGCATTTATTCACTTAATTATGTGTTTATTTACTTATTTGTTCATTTATTTTATTCATTCATTCATTCATTCATTCCAGGCTGGCAACTTGCCCTCTCATTTCAAACAAAATAAATTAAAAAATAGAAGAGAATTAATTCTCAAAATTTATGGACCTAAGAAATGAAAATCATTTTGAAAAAGCAGTCCATTACAGATCACTAACCTAAATTATAAGAGGGGGACAGCATGTTTACAGTATTGGTAAGTGATCGTGAAAAGCAAAAGTGATCATTCCTAAGACACTGAATATTAAACCAGAGAAATTATAAATATATAGTTTCGTAGCTTCTAGTCATTTCTGTCTAAGCTTTAGCTATTACGTTAAATAATTTACATCTTAACTATGGAAACAGTAAACAATTTTTCTAAATTTAAGTCTTTTTCTTTGGGAGAAAGAAGGAGGAAAATTTATAATGAATAATGTACTTTCAACAGAAAGCTAACAATATAAAACGAGTTTAAGTGTTTGTTATGGGAGACATAAATTTAAGTCTGTATTTTCAGCTATAAACTAGTATGCCTATTAAACAACATTTACATTAATCTGCTTTGTCTTTTGTTTTCCATAATGCAGTGGGGTTTGGAGCTCCTCCTCCAAGTTCCCAGAGCAATCTGCATATACTATACCTTATTCTGCTCTAGAATTCTGTTGCTGTTTCCATGTCACCCTCTAGACAAGTTTCCAGAAGGCAGGACCCTGTGTCTTTTGGTCAATGTAGTAGTCACAGAACCAACAGAGTGCTTGGCTCAGTAGTGCTTAATAAACATTGTTTATTTAATGAAATGTCAAAAACTTTAGGTGCTGTAGCACACATTTTATATATTAATGACATTTTAAATACCCAACTTTTTCATTTAGGCCAATGTTATTTAGTTTTCATATATGCCACCACTTTTAAAAAGCAATGACAAATTTACAAGACTGAATAAGCAAAAGAGAAATTGAACCTTAAGAGTTTCACTATAAAATTTTCCAAGCCTAATTTTCTTTCTATTTCTACAACACAAAATAATATAATAGAGTTTTACTCTTTTACAGCATCTTTGTCTTCATGTAATTCTGTGGAAAGTATTGCAGACTATTTGGTTGCTTAAGCTGTTATATGATTTTTTATTTATAATTCAAATATTTATGAATCCTTTAGATGTTGAAAAATCCAAATTTTCTGTGTTCAGAAAGTGTTAATGTTGCTGGGATTGAGAAATTAATGCGGCCCGTTACCTCCCCTGGGATCCTATGGCAGCTGCCTTGCTTTATCTGGCCAACAGGTGGCAGCAGGCTCCGGGGAAATATCTCAAGAACCTTGTGACTTTCCTTATGAGTATTCAGAACTGCCTAAGAACTGTTGAACTGTGGAATACAGGGTAAACAAAAATCTGTTTATTCTGTTGCTTCCAGCCAAACTATTTCCAAAGCAGTAGAGGTCATCGTCTGGTTTCAACCATTTTACAGAGATCTGGTGTCACCACTGTTGAGAATTACCACCTGCTTGTTCATTCACAACAGGTATAACACAACACAAACTAGGTTTCTGCCAAGCCAGAGAAGAGAAGGTAAAGGAACAGGGAAATAAATTGAAATATGCTTAAGTAATCTGGATCACCTCTCAAATGTACATTTAATAATCTTTCAGTCTAATATTAAATGATTAATATGTGAGATATTTTTACTATTTATAATACTAACGCTTTATAACAATATTATTAACAGATACTAACAATAATACAACTACAAAAAGTAGTCATTAAGGTCAATTAATTTACTCATTCTTTGTACAAGAAAATGCTTCAGTAAAAATAGAATTTATCCCATGGCATAGGTACTTCTGTTTTGACTGATATTCAACATCTTCATATATTGTATTATACCTATAGGATGTTACTAGCATGTGATCCTTTTACAGACTAATAAAATTATGACAAAATGTTAGGCAAGTTTGATTTAAAAAATAATTACTTTGAGTTTATTGAATTTGTTTAGATTCAGTCATTAGCAGAATGCATTGATTGTTTTCCTAATTTTATTTTATTCTGCTATGTTGTCATGCTTACCTACAAAAACTATTAATAGCGTCTTTAATTTTAAAGCTTTATGAGATCTTGACATGCTCTCTATTTAAAGGGTTTCTCAGTTTCCTAAGAAACTGAGAAATCAGTTGCTATTTAAACAAAAAACTAACCTGACTATACATGTTTAACTGCAAATAATTGACTTGAGACTTGTTTAAAATGACATAGGGGAGTAGCCAGTAAACTTAGAAATGTGTCAAGTATTAGTCAGATTATGACCTTGAATTTCAAATGAAACATGGAGACTTTTGTAGCATATCATGTTCTCATGCGCCGTCTCAGCTAGGACTAACTGTTGGCTCTGGCAGCACAGCACTGGAAGAAGTGGAATCACTTAACATCGCTCCAGGTCTACTCGAGTTCAGTGAGTTGGTGAATACAGGACTAATTGTTAGATATTTCTGTACCCCAGTTGTATGCGACCAGTCTAGACATTTGTTAAATGTTTGTCAAAGTGATGACGACAGTGATGATATTAGTTCGGTTTGCCAAGAAACTGAATAAAGAAAATTTACCAGATGAAGAACTAAATGGTAATAAAAACTATGTTTTAAGGATAATTTCTAAAAATAAGTCCTTTTAATGTTAAAAAGAAATGAATGGTATGCTCAATAGTTTGCTAGGTCCAAGGAATACAAACATGAATAAGTCAAGAGGAGCAAGTCCTAGCAGAGCTCTGCGTAGCTGAGGAAGGTTTCACAGGGAAAATAATATATAAACTGGCCTTGAAGGATGCTGAGGATTTCAACCAACAGCAAAAATGTCCTTAAAGACAGTAGTCAGAGCAAAGATAAGGAAGTTGAATAAAGTAGCATGAGAAAAGTGGCACAACAGCTTTGGTGCTCGAGTACACAGGGGGATGATAGCTATGGGTGAGAAGGAGAAAGATGTTGAATAGCATGTAAGGCTGTGCACCTCATATTCTGAGGATACAGCAAGGCGGCAAAGTATATAAATAGATGATTACATAATCAGATTCATATTAACACTCTGGCCGCAATCTGAAAGATGCACAGGAATAAGAGGGCAGATAGCAAGCAAGGAGAACAAAATATTACAAGAAAGACCAAAAAAAGGCCAGAATGGAATAGTAGGGGGAAAAAGAAGACAAATTTGAGCTAGTTTAGATGATGACTCCTAAAGACCAGGGTTTTTAAATGATTAATTTTTCCTGGTCTCTTACCCTGACCTTAAAATTTCTTAGTCATGACAGTGTGAGCCAAAAAAGACAAGCTAATGAAGACAATTATTCTATTATAATAATTCCATAATAATGATTTATTATTAATAAGATTAAAAATGGAGAAAGGTAATCGAATCGGATTTGACTGTGTAAATGTTGAAGCACTAGTGGACTATCCAGGTTAGATGTTCACACACTTTGGATATTAAGATTTGGGGCTTGGTAGATGTAATGTTGTGATATAATAAAAAATGCATATTTGCTTGACTTGGAAAAGTCCCGAAAGTACACACTGTTCCCCAATAAAGTCCTGTTCCCCTTCCCCAATTAAAAAAACAAATTAAAAAAAAAAGAAATACATATTTGATCTTCATCCCCAGTTCTGGCACAGACTGAGCCCTTAAACTGTGAGGGTCTGCGCTAACTCTGGGTAGTTAATGTCAGAATTGAGTTAAATTGTAGGACCCTCAGTTGGTGTCTGCCAAAATCTGAAGGAGTGCTTGGTGTGGAGAACCCACACATTTGACGTTGAAAGTGTTATGAGTAGAGAAACAATTTTCTTTTAGTAGACAAGTCAGGAATGGAAATACAAATGTAAGGATCATTTATGTATGAGTGGCACTGCCTGAGAGGAGATACCTACATGGAGAAGAGTGTTGACGATGAGCTCAGCAGGAGACTATTTAAGAAAGTAGGTAGTAGAGGAGCTAGATGGGCGAAGACAGTTGTAGAAAAAAAAATAGTGCTCTAGAAGCTAATTTTTTTTTTTTTTAATGGATAGGTTGTCAACAGTGACTAATGCTAGAGTTCACAAAGGATAAGTGTTGAGAAGAGGACACTGGATTTAGCAACAAGGTCACTGTCTTCAAAGGTTTCATTTCAGTGGAATAGTTAAGGGGAAACTGGGTTGTATCAGATTGAGTAATAAAGAAGAAGTGAGTATATTATCTCCATATTGTGAAAATTTCCAAATATTATATGTTAGTATAAAAGTAAATTATAGCTTAAAATTTTTTCAATATATTCTCTTTCACAGGGGATGGTAATGGTGCAGCACATTTAGAGTGTACAAAATATGATGACTCTGGATCTCAAAGAGGCAAACATCAGCTGTCTAAAATGTCACTGAAAAGAACACCTCATTTCCCCAACAACAATGTGTCCCGACCCGCGGGACACTACACGAGGGACCCCGAAGCACCTAGAAGGGAGGAAAATGGGAGACACAAAGACTGGAGACAAGACAGGAGTTCTGATCAAGCCTCTCTTTATTGCAGCTCAATCATGGGTTATATACATTTTTGTGCTGGGTGGAGGGGCATTAACGTAAGCAGGGTTGCCGCAGGCTGATGGTCTTAAGCCATCTGGACATACCCTACAGAATGTGGGTGTTATCTAAAGACCCAAGTAACTTCCTCTATCTCATGCTTCTCAGTCATGTGATGGTGCCTTACAGGCACCCGCCCTCTACAGGTCCCCCTTTTCTGTTTTATAAAAAAGAGCTTTGAGCCCCTAGGGAACTGTGCCTGTCTTAGGTTGGGACAGTCCATCTCTGTGAAACCTGGTACAGCGACAGGTTTTTGATTTTTTATGTTACTTAGAGAGCTGTCCTCTTACCCGTCATTGGCTATCCAGTTCATCTCACAGGGGAGGAGTCCTGTTTTATGACTCCTGTTATTGGAGATAGGGATCTCCTCGCTCTTGCATCTCCAGTCAAGTGTAATGGACCTGTATGGGCTTGGCCTGCAAGGCCTCTATTTGTTGTCTGAGAAAGCGCATGAGTTTATTGAGGAGGATGGGTCCCAGTGATAGTAGGATAAAGCACCCGAGTATGGGGCCAAGCAGGGGTAGTAAATAGGGTAAAAGTCCATTGAATCCGGTCCAGAGAGGGTTGGAAAGGAGGTCTCTTCTTCTTTTTTCAAGGTCTTCTTGTAATTTTTTGACTCTGTCATGAACAATTCCAGATTTGTTAGCATAAAAACAGCATTTTTCTCCGAGGGCCAGACAGATGCCCCCTTTTTCTGCAGTAAGTAAATCTAATCCCCTCCTGTTTTGGAGGACAACTTCTGCTAGGGAATCAACCTGATCTTGAAGATCTTGGATAGTTTCTGAGAGTACCTGGACATCTGATATGAGTTGTCCAGATAATTTATGGTATTGTACTAGGGAATGTCCTATCCCCGCGGACCCGGTGGCAAGTGCAGTGGTGATGCCCAGACCCGCTAATAAGGGAATAAAATGGACTGTACGTTTAGTGCATCCTGCAATATGTTCGAAAGTCGGGATAGGACTGGCTCATCTCCTGGAATGATGGATACATCTGGGAGGAGGGAGCCTAGGGTACAAACTCCTGTCCAGTTTTGTGGTAAATAGGTGTAGGCATAATTATTTCCACAAATATATACCGATCCATTGGGTGCACATATAGGAGAGGATACATTAATGAAGGAGGAGCAAATTGTAAATGAGAGGCTTCCTAAATTAACCTCTGTAGTATCGTTTTGAGTGGGAGAGGATGCACGGGGTATTGTTAAAGCCAAGGGGTTGGACTAAAAAAGGGAGAGCTATGTTGCATGAATTATTGGTAGTAGAGGTGACAAAGGGGTAGGGTATAGCTAATGGTAAAGGGGTGCCTTGTAGTAAACACAGCCAGCAGTCTGTGGCGTAGGATGAATTAACAGAAAGCAATAACTTGTGGGTAGAACTAAGAATGTCAAAAGTCTGAGGATCAATGTCCACGTGACCCGGTTTTTTTAGAGTGGGCCAAAGGGTGATAGGTAAGTTTAGGGTTAAGGGTCTTTTGTATTTTAGCAAATTTTTTAATGCGTTTTTCATTGGATTGGAGATCGGCTGGACCCCCGCCGTCAGAAACATATGGTATAGGGGATTCGATCTGCCAGCAAATATTTTTTCCTAACATATTAGATGCCGCGCAGGGTGCGGGTTTATAGGAGCCAATGCCAACCGCAGCAGGGGTGTTAGACCAGTCAGAATGAGGGACAGCAGGAGCAGTGCTTGTCATGACAGCCGTATAATAAGAGGAGTTATCTTTTGTACATGTTTTATAGGTATTGTAACAAGAACTATGAATAATAGGGTAAATAGTAGAGCATTCAGCGGGACAAGGCTGAGGTTTTTCTTGTTTATATTGGGGAGAGGAAGTACAGACCCATTTGGTCGTGGATACAGTCTCAGATGTGATGAGGTATGCTATTTTGTCTTGACAACTTACGGTTTTGAGGACCGAGGAAGATGGTGCCCCCCGAAGGTTACCTCCGTCGCAGTCACATGGGGGTCGTTGTCCCATTAGCTGTCTGAGCTTGTTGATGTTAACTTTTCCAGGGTCAAGACCAGAACGGACGAGAGGCAAGACCAGTAGCAGGAGCCAGGGTGTAGCAGTCATTTTTGTGCCTGTCGCGAAAGATGGCTTCTCAGGGAGCGGGGCGTCCCTGGAATGGGGGTTAACATCTATTTGTTTTGTAAGTCTCTCGGGAAGCCACCGGGCAGCTTGGGTTTTATTATCGAAAATGCAGACTGATCCTCGTCCCCAAATGAGGACGGGATCTGGGCCTGACCATCGATTTGTTATGGGGTCTCGCCACAAAACAGAGGCGAAATTATCAGCTGTGGTTGGATGCCAGAGGCGGTCAGCGGCAGTTTTTGAGTTTTGGTCGAGTTGCAGGAAGTTTAGAATAAAAAGCGCATGAGCAACAACATTTTTGGGGGAATTTTTTATAGTGTACAATTCTCCACTTTTTAACTTATTTATAGTGATTTTGAGTGTTTGGTGAGCGCGTTCAACAATGCCTTGGCCCTGAGGATTATAAGGGATGCCTGTAACGTGATGGATCTGTAAAGTGGAGCAAAAGGACTGGAAATTTTTCTGTGTAGCCTGGACCATTGTCTGTTTTGATAGTCTTAGGCTTGTCCATTACTGATAGGCAAGTGAGGACATGAGAAATAACATGTTTGCTGGCTTCACCTGTTTGTGTGGATGCAAAAATAAATCCGCTGAAGGTATCAACTGTAACATGAAGATATTTAAGTTTGCCAAATTCAGAGACATGGGTAATGTCCATTTGCCAGAATTCACTGGGAACAAGACCTCTAGGGTTTACTCCTAAGTGAGGGGTAGGTAGATGTGTGACACAAGCAGGGCATTGTTTTACTATTTGTCGGGCTTGTTCATGTGTGATCTTAAACATTAATCGTAATGTCTGAGCATTGAGGTGGTGTATAGAGTGAACTTGTTGAGCCTGATCAACAGTGGAGACAAAGGAAACAGTTGCTTTGTGGGTGGCTATATCTGATAATAGATTTTCTGTAGAAAGGGGGCCTGGAAGCCCGGTGTGGGCTCTAAGATGACCTATAAAAAATGGATAAGATCGGGCATGGATGGCCTTTTGAACCCATAAGAAAAGGTGTATGGCGGTGGAGGTGGGTTTAATGAATGCAGTAGTTTCTAGTAAAGGAAGTGACTGTGCAATGTAAGCGCTGTCTGTGTAAATATTAATTGGATCGTTAGAGAATTTTTGCATAACTGAGAGGACAGCGAAAAGCTCCACAATCTGGGCTGATTTATAAGGGGTTTGAATGGCCTGAGTTTGATTGTTAACAGTGAAGGCAGCTATGCCTGTAGAAAATCCATCAGTAAAAACTATAAGAGCATTTGGTAATGGTTTTTGAGAAGTATTTTTTGGAAATATAAAAGGATGAAGCCTAAGAAAATGTAAGAGCTTATTAGAGGGATAATGGTTGTCAATGTGCCCTAAGAAAGAGGCGCAGACTAATAACCACTGGTCTGTTGTTTGTAAGAGCCAATTAATTTCTGTTTTTGTATAAGGTTGAATGTTTATGTCGGGCTCCTTACCGAAGTATCGGCGTCCGTTTTCTCTGCCAATTGTGATAAGTTTTGCAACTAACAAATAATATGGTATTATAGTTTGTTCGGGGGAGGCAGGGAGATGCGACCACACCAAAGGTGCTGTTTGCCAAAAGACACCGGTGGGTGTGTGTGGCGTGGCACAGATGGTAAACCTAAGGGGCTGCGTGCAGTCAATAAAGGTGATAAATTGTTGACTGATGGCCTCTTCTACTCTTTTTATCGCAAGCAGACCTTCCTTAGTTAGCTTGCGTGGGGAGGTTGGGTTTGAGTCTCCTTGTAATATATCAAAGAGAGGTTTTAGTTCTCCTGTAGTAAGTTTTAAGTATGGACGGATCCAATTTATATCACCTAATAATTTTTGGAAATCGTTTAAAGAGTTTAAATGGGTGGTTTTGAGTTGAATTTTTTGAGTTTTAATATATTTACCCTGGAGTTCAAAACCAAGATAGGTGTAGGGATCTTTTAACTGAATTTTATTGGGAGCTATTTGTAAGCCTTTGTTTTGTAGGCTATTGACAAGAGCGTCACAGCATAAAAGGAGGTCAGACTCATTCTTGCCAGCTATTAAGATATCATCCATATAATGAATAATATAAAGAGAGGGCCACTGAGTTCGAATGGGATCGATGGCCAGAGCAACAAATTTTTGACAAGAGTGTCGGGCTGTTGGCCATGCCCTGAGGTAAGACCTTCCACTGAAATCTCTGCATGGGCCCTTGGAAATTAGTTATAGGTATGCTGAAAGCAAAACGTTGTCTATCTTGAGGGTGTAGAGGGATAGTGAAGAAGCAGTCTTTGAGATCAATAATGATTTTTAAGGATCCCGAGGGAATAGCTACAGGGGTAGGTAGGCCTGGTTGAAGGGCGCCCATAATTATCATTGTTTTATTGACTTCCCTAAGGTCTTGGAGAAGTCTCCAATTTCCAGATTTCTTTTTTATGACAAAGATAGGTGTGTTCCAGGGGGAGTTACTGGGCTCTAGATGCCCTGCCGCCAATTGTTCCTGCACTAACTGATTGGCAGCATTTAGTTTTTCTGAACTTAGTGGCCACTGATCCACCCATATGGGCAAGTTGTCTTTCCAGGATATAGGGTCAGCATGGGGTGCAGGTTGGTCAGAGGCCACTAGTGAAAATGTCCTAAGCCTAATCGAGGCGGGCACTGGGCAGTAGACAGGGGTTTTTTAATTCCCTGTCCTTGTTTTCCTAATCCCTGACCTGGGAGAAACCCTTGTTTTAACATCTGGGTGGTTATCTTGGAATTGGGGCTGAACATGATTACTCCCATTTGGGATAATATGTCACGGCCCCACAGATTTACTGGGAGGTTGGGTACAACGTAAGGTTGTACTGTGCCAGAGTTATTTTCTTTATCTAGCCATGTTAGGAACTTGGCACTTTGTCTGGGGTTAGTTGTTTGTCCTATGCCTTGTAGGTGAGTAAGTGTGTCAGAAAGGGGCCAAGGAAGCGGCCAGTCTTCTTGTCTAATAATGGTTGTATCAGCACCAGTGTCAATAAGGCCTTTAAAGGTTTTTCCATCAAGTTTTAAATCTAGCATGGGCTTATTGGGGGAGAGATTTTGAATCCAATAAGCATCTGAGGATCCAAAATTTTTGTTGTTTCTAGGCTCATTGTTGGCAGATTTATGGGTGGTCTGGAGTGGGAGGAGTAGTAGTTGAGCTATTCTCTGTCCAGGTTGTATAGAAATGAGAGAGGAAGTGGAGGAGGCTACAATCTTTATTTCTCCCGTAAAATCATTATCTATAACACCAGGGTAAATATATAGGCCTTGTAGGCTCGAACTACCTCTTCTGATTATTAGACCAAAAGTGTTTGGTGGTAGGGGTCCAGTGACACCCGTAGGTAGTTTCTGAGGTCCCATGTCAGGAATTAATATTGATTTGGAGGAGGGACTGAGGTCCAGTCCTGCACTGCCGGGGGTTGCTCGGAGGAGACTTGAGACGGGACAAAGTTTTGTTGTGGATGAGCAAACCGAGTCGCCCCAAGGTTTGGATTCTCTGTAGGGGCCTGGGGCTGGCCCCTCAGGAAGTTTCCCTGCTGGGTCAGGAGAGGATTGCCGTGGGCATCTATTTTTGATCTACATTGATTGGCCCAATGTTTGCCTCTCTTGCATCTGGGACATACTCGCGGGGGCAATATGGGTGTGGGAGTGGGTTGGCCTAATGGTGTCTGGCAAGGGGTTGGGCATTGTTTGGCGAAATGTCCGGGCTGGCCACATGAAAAACAATTGTTTTTGCCTTTAGACGGATTAAATAAATCTTTTAAAGCTGCCCCGATAGCGAGGCCCATTTGGTGACCAGGACCAATATCAGTGCATAGGCGAATGTAATCAGAGAGTGAACCCTTTTTTCTAGGGCGGATGGCTGCCTGACAGGCAGAATTGGCATTTTTAAAAGCTAATTGTTTGAAAAAATCACTATCCGTTTCTGTGCTACCAAGGAGTCTTTCAGTGGCGTTGGTTAGGCGACTGATGAAGTCAGCATAAGGTTCATCTGGCCTCTGTCTAATACTAGTGAGTTGAGTTGTGGCCGGCCCCTTAGGGAGAAGTTTTTTCCATGCCTTAGTAGCGGCAAGGTGAATTTGAGAAAAAAGGCCAGATGGATATTGTAGTTGAGCTTTATTTGTATCGTAGGGCTTAAAGCCCCTGAGCTTATCATAGGTCCAATCAGTGCACTCGCCTCCCGCTTCTGCGTTGCGGCGTGCAGTTTCTTTACAGGCCTCAGAAAACTCAGATTTCCAGAGAACATAATCGACCCCCGATAGGGTGGCATGGGCCAAATAGTGCCAATCGTGGGTGGTTAACCAGAGGTCATCTAGGGATTGTAAAATTGAGAGTGTAAAGGGGGCCGTGGGGCCATATTCGTCCACCGCTTTTTTGAGTTCTTTTGTGGTTTTTAAGTCAAGGCGTTTATAGTGTCTGGCGGGTTCTTTATTGTCTCTGTTGGGGTCTTCATCACTATCTGCACTGCCTCCTTTAGTTTTTATTGGGGGGAATTCAATAATGGGGAAAAGATTAAGAGGGGGTTTTTTATTTGAGATGGGAAATTTTTTTGTAGGATTTATGGAAAGGGGGGGAATTTTTTGAGTAGCAGCAGAGGAGAGTTGTAAATCTAACTGCTGAAGTTGTTTAAGGAGAGTTAGATGTTTTTTGAGTTGAACGGTTCTTTGTAATTGTTGGACTTGGTGGGAGAGGAGAGTTTGATCAGGATCGTGGATAGAAGCTAAAGGCATTTGGGGATTATAGGGAGGGGGCAATTGATTAGAGGCCAGAAACTGCCAGTCAGGATTATGATATTTAGCGGCAGCTTCCTCTAAATCAGCCTCGTCCTCAGGGCTTAACTGATCGTCCTCAGGTGGGCTAGAATTTACATTAAGATCAGGACAATTAGGTGGTAGGGGAGGATATAAGGGCTTACTAGGATCTTTTTTGGTGGTCTCAGGATCTTCAGGAGGCATTGAAATAGAAATAGAATCTGAATCGTGGGAGGACTTAGAAGAGGGGTCCTGTAAGGAGGAGGAGGGGCGGGAAGCGTTTTGTAAGAATGTGTTTCCTTCTTGTAACACGCGGTCGATGTCAGGGGGGTAGCGATCTGCCATAAGTAGCTCATTAATGCAATGCCAATAAGTGAAAGCAGTGATGGGGATTTTTTCAGGGCCAAAAGTTTTATAAAAGTCATTAAGGGCATCTCCAACCCTTTTCCATCTTTTGTGGTCTATGGTTCCTTCCTGAGGGAGCCAAGGGCAAACATCTTTTAAGAAATTAAAAAAGATAACTAAATCTTTTTTCTTGACTTTAACTCTCCTTATTTGTAAGGACTCTTTTAGTCCTGAGATAAACTTGTCATGAACACTAACCTCTTGTCCCATTATGATAAGGAATAAAGACTCTCCTCTCGTAGGCAGTCGGTTGGTACAATCAGCCAATACGGACCCAAACGAGACGGCACGGATGGTAACGACCCGCAGACGAATGTCTTTTGGGACTCACCCGGCCAGAGCGACGGGGGTGTTGGAGTGAGAGGAGAAAAAGCCCTTACGTGAGCAATCGGTTGGTATAATCCGCCAACACGGATCCCGAGAGGCAACACGGCTGGTAACGACCCTCAGGCGAAAGCCAGTCGGGACTCAACCGGTCGGGAAATCCTCTGGGTGGACGATTGGAGCTCAAAGTAAGCAGGCAAAATCTCGCTCAAACGGTCCCCAACACCTAGAAAACTGTCTCGTTGGTGAACGACTAAAACCCAAAGTGAGCTGAGAGCAGATAAAAAGAGAGACTGGGACAACAGGTTAGGGGAACCCTAGTCTAAGTGTCTGAGGGGAAGCCTGTAGACTATACATAAATCTAGAACACAAATATATGTCCCGTTTTTTGAAGGAGTCGTCCGCTTACCTGTACAGATCTCCCACAAGTTGGGTAGTCTTATGGTGATCAAAGAAGAAATATGCTGCAGCTCCTTAGACCGGACGAACTCAGGTGTCTCGTCTTCTAGGAGACTTTAGGCCTCACGTTGGGCGCCAGTTGTCCCGACCCGCGGGACACTACACGAGGGACCCCGAAGCACCTAGAAGGGAGGAAAATGGGAGACACAAAGACCAGAGACAAGACAGGAGTTCTGATCAAGTCTCTCTTTATTGCAGCTCAATCATGGGTTATATACATTTTTTTGCTGGGTGGAGGGGCATTAACGTAAGCAGGGTTGCCGCAGGCTGATGGTCTTAAGCCATCTGGACATACCCTACAGAATGTGGGTGTTATCTAAAGACCCAAGTAACTTCCTCTATCTCATGCTTCTCAGTCATGTGATGGTGCCTTACAGGCACCCGCCCTCTACAACAATGTCCAAAACATAGTTTTGTTTTTGATGTTTGTTTTTTATAGTGTACTTAAAACATAAGAACAAAAAGTATAGAGAGTAGTAAACCACCACGCCCAGTGTGAAATAAATACAGAACCTATAAATCAAGAGATAAAAACTGAGATACTCGGGGTGGCTGGTTAGCTCAGATGGTTACAGCATGGTGCTAATAACACCAAGGGTGCCGGTTCAATCCCCGCCATGGGCCACCGTGAGCTGTGCCCCCCTTTAAAAAAATAATAAAAATAAATAAAAACTGAGATACTCAAAAGTCTCAAAGAAAACAGTACCTTATTTTTAGTACGTGGTCTGACAATTAAATTCGTGAACTCATCCAATGCCAGCATCTAGTCCACCTTTCAAAGCAATTTTGGAACTTTTTTTCTGGAATGACCATCAAAGCTGTCATCGTATTACCCTTGATTTCCAGAATGTCATCCAAAGATCTTCCTTTCAATATTTCCTTTATCTTCAGGTAAAGAAAGAAGCCTTTGGGGGCCAGATCGGGTGAGTAGGGAGGGTGTTCCAATACAGTTATTTGTTTACTGACTAAAAACTCCCTCACAGACAGTGCCGTGTGAGCTGGTGCATTGTCGTCATGCAAGAGCATGAATTGTTGGTGAAAAGTTCAGGTCGTTTTCATCTTTTTCACACAGCCTTTTCAGCACTTCCAAATAGTAAATTTGGTTAACTGTTTGTCCAGTTGGTACAAATTCACAATGAATAGTCCCTCTGATATCAAAAAAGGTTGGCAACATAGTCTGGACTCTTGATTTGGACTGACGGAACTTTTTTGGTTGTGGATTATTGGCTGACTTCCATTGTGCACTTTGACGCTTTGTTTCAGGGTCATATTGGTACATTCATGTTTCATCACCAGAGATAACATGACCAAAAATATCGTCTTGCCTCTCCAAAAGGTCTTGGCACACTTCGACTCTCCTTTGCTTTGTTCATCAGTGAGCTCCTTCGGTACCATTTTTGCACATACCTTTCTCATGCCAAGATTTTCAGGTAAGGTTTTCCTAACTGTTTTTCTATTTCTGTTTACTTGATCTGCTATGCTTCTCACAGTCAACCTACGATTTTGACGCACAATTTGACGAATTTTTGCAAAGTTTTCATCAGTTTGCTCGTTACTGGCTGCCCTGACCTCTCTTCATCAGTGACACGTTCTCTCCCCTCAGAAAAACGTTTAATCCATTTGTATACTGCCATTTTCTTCATGGCATTATCCCCATAAACTTGGACTAACGTGCCCCTGATTTCACTTCTACTCTTGCCAAATTTAACAAGAAATTTAATGTTTGCTCATTGCTCTAATTCAAGTTCAGACATTCTTGTGACAGCACACAGAAACATGCAACAACAATAATGAATGCCACTCAACAAGCCACCACCACACGTCGACATGAACAAAGCTGTGAGACACTGAAATACCAAGGTTATGAAACCTCACCAAGCAGTTTGTACAGTGCTGCCAACATAAGCGCACAGTGGCAAGTTCGCAAACTTAATTGTCAGACTTCGTACATATTTTTTCAGAATTAAATTAAATGGAATTCCTATATTATTCTTAATTCTAGTGTTCTTTAATTCATCTGCTAAAAACAACAAAAAAATTAGAGTTACCCCTCTCACTTTGACCCTAGAAGTAGATAGGACATCACTCATGAACCCCAGTGCAAACTATTGTCAAATAATTTTTGGTATCCCCTGACAAGAGAACAGCAAAACCATTTTCAAAGGTAAATTTACATATCAACAAAGTGAAACCACCAACAAAGTGAAAATATTCCTGTATTTGACCCTATCTTCCTGGGGGAAGAGAATACTAAAATACAGCTGCCATAATTTCCTTTCCAAAAGGTAATTTTGAAGCGATTTGTCAACACAACCTATTAGGCTTGGCAACTAGCCAATCAGACAAATACAGAAACCGAAAACCCAAAGAAACTAAAATCTGGTCAGATTTGCTTTTCTGTGGTCAAGTGGCTGAATTTCTCATTTAAAGGTAAAATCCGTTAGACATCTTCGCCACCACCAAACCCACCACTCTTTTTTCTATTCTAAATTATTTCACTTAATATGAACGTCAGGCCTCTGGGCTTTTGAGGTTTTCCCTCTTCGACATGAGAGCTATGCTTATTTTTGTTTGTTTGTTTAAATAGTTCATTCAAGTCACTCAGGGAGGCATCTTAAAGCAGGAATCTCAATAAACTATGAGGTCTATAAGCACAAAAATGAGAGAGCTTTTTTTTGGTCAGTTTTAGTCTCTGCTGTATGCCCAGCACCTAAATAGTCCTGGTACGTATGGATATCTGACATAATTGTTTAAAGAATGGATCGGAAACCACATCTGTCAGATTCTGAAGTCTATACTCTATTTACTACATCACAGTTTCCCAAACTAATTTGATAATAAGAATCATTTGAGGATACTTGTCAAAAAAGAAATTCCTAGAACCTTTCTTAGGTGTTCTGATTGAAGGACTAGAAATGTGTACTTAATAGACCCTAAATAATTCTTACCATCAGGCAAATCCAGACCCACAGAAATGTTCCTTCTTCCAGCCTCCTTACTCTCCTCACCAACTCAATGCCTCCTCCCCCAAATACCAACAACATACATTCACTGAGCACTGTACTAAGTGTATTAATTCACTTGATGTTCAGAACAACCTTGTGAGTTAGGTACTATAACTATCCTCATTTTTCAGCAAATTTAACACAAGCTTACAGAGCTAATTATTAAGAAAGCAGTGATTTGAAACCAGTCTTGCTCCAAAACCTGAACTTGTAGCCATCATATTATTCTGTCCAGATCCACTTGTCCCATTTTTCCCCAAAGTGCTGACACCAAATGTTCCCTTTGGGTACTCATTTCCACTCCTGATAATGAAATACAACTTGTACTCTGCATACATGATCACAAATCTCAAACTGATAGATTACATAAATAAAGGAAGTTCCACCAAAAGATATTCAATTGAATCTTTTTAATATAACCAAAAGAAGTAGCCATTTATAAGGGATGTGCTAGTACCTCCACAGTATAATCCCAGTTATAAAAATATAATATGAAATAATGAATTTTTAAAGCAATACAAATCCAGAAAAGGTAAACAAATTAGGTTGCACAAAAAATATTTAAAATAAAGTATATTTGGCATTCAGGAGGGCTAAAGGTAATATTGCGCAGTGTATAAATTAGTCAGTCATTTACCACCATGCTGCCTAACAAGATTAAAAGAAATTACTTTCTCATTAGGCACCATCAAACAAAAACACACTGAGTATTCAATAAATTCACTGTTCTGTAAAAAATTCAGTTGAAACCTAAATCTTCTAGATTGCTACAACAAAAGAATTTTGACAGATAATACAAGCTCAAGGCAACCAAATTAGATGTTTAAACATATCCAGTTTACCACAAATAATACGTGCAATGAAATGAGGTGAGTGTCTTTTACCATTCAAGTCCTACAGTCTTTTTAAAAAAGCTTTCTCTCCAGACTCTCATGTTTCCTGCCCACAAAACCATTAAGAAATGTTTTACTCAGCATTTTTACTAGTTTCATGTACACAGAACAATATAGTGATCAGACATTTACATAACTCACAAAGTGTTAACCCCAACAAGTCTACTATCCACCCAACACTCTACCTAGTTATTAGAAACTATGTTCCCCATGCTGTACTACACATCACTGTGACTATTTTTTTTTAATTATAGTTGACATTCAATATCATTTTATATGAGTTTCAGGTGTACAGTGTAGTGGTTAGACATTATATAATTTATGAAATGATCCCGCCAAAAGGTCTACTACCCAACTGATACTATGCATAATTTTTATAATACTGTGACTCACTTTCCTGTAAATATCAATTTGTACTTCTTAATCCCTTCACCTTTCTCACCCAACCCCCCAACCCTCCCTCCCACCTAGTAACCATCAGTTTGTTCTCTGTATCTATGGGTCTGTTTCTATTTTTTTTGTTCATTTATTTTGTTCTTTAGATTCCATGCATAAGTGAGATCATGTGGTATTTGTCTTTCTCAGTCTGACTTATTTTGCTAAACCCAATACACTGTAGGTCAGTCTTACTCAGCTTCTTTAGGTGAGTTGTTCTTTTCATTATTCATACTCCATGCATTGAGAAAAGTATTGCCTGTTCCCTAATCTTAGAATGTATCTGTTGAATCACACCTGAAACAGAACAGAATCCTAGTGAAAGATCTTTCTAAAGTGGCTGACAGGATTAAGTGCTAGGACGGGATTTGTCATTGCGGTTAACCTGCAAAGGGAGGGGAAAAGTGAAAGAATAATTAGAGCCTACCTGTAGCTTTAACTCTGTTCTAGGCGTGATAAATGCAAGAATGCACTTGTTGAGCAACCTCAAGGGCTTTCTTTGACATTGAAGCAAAGAGAAACAACTTCTTAGTAAATAAGGCCTGTGTTTATTGTCTTAGATACCACAAATACACATTGTCTCATTCTCTTAATACATCTATTATCTGTCTCTAAAAAATTCAACGCTAAATTGGTGACATCATGGTAATAGTAATGGAATAGTGTAATAACTATTCTTGATATTCTGTAATTGATGATTTGGCATCTTGAAGTCACTGGGCCATGCTAATGGCCCAAGGCTTTTGTTTTTGTTTGTGTTTTTTTAACAAACACACCACTATTAGGCACTTGGAAATCTATCACAAACCCTCCAACCACAAGCCTCAACTGTGTTTCGCTTCCTGCTCAATAGGGGACATCCCCATCTACTTACTTCCTGGCACTATAATAAAAGGTTTGGTCCCAGTTCTCTCGCGCTCTCTCTCTCTTTCTCCATGAGTGACCCCACGTGATCCTGTGTGGTATACGATGCCTCCCACCGTCTGGGGAACTTCTTTCAAAGGCAGTTGTCTCTGTGTCTGTCTTCTTATTATACCTAATTTAAAAAAATCTCAGGTTAAGATAAATAGTCTAAGCATATTATTCAAAATTTTCCTTTCTCAACACTCCATTTCTTTGAATCCTTCAAATACTATCACTAGTTTTAGCACTGCTGAAAGGTAAACTGAGGTACATGAAAATTTTGAAGAGTTTATTTGAGCAAACATCTGGGAGAATCAGGCAGCACTAAACTGAAAATGGCTGCAGGCACTCTACCAGCTGCAAGGAGCTCAGGGAAAGGCTTCATAGCGCAGAGCAAGGGAATTTTTTGATTGACTGTAGCTTAAGTGGTTGCCTTATTTGAGAAAGCCCAGTTGGCTATTTGTGATGTGTTGTTCTTAAATTTCGACTTCCTAACCTTGAAGCATTTACAGATATCAACTGTGGCTTAGGTTTGGTTTGCTTAGCAGGCTGCTAAAATATAAGAACCATCACCATCTAATGGCCACCTTTTAAAATTAAGAGCACCAGTATTCTCTCTCGTATATAGGTATGCTAGGCCATATTGGAGAAACAACCATGGAAAAACAAAAGCCCTGCTTTTCTGGAATTTATACTCTAGAAATTATAAGTGGTAAATGCAGTGAGTGAGGAAGCCTATCTTTTATTTCATGTGATTTCCTCATGTAAAATTGCTATTGTCATTTCAAATGATTAAGAACTATTTAATGTCACTAATAGCCCTGCATGCTACTGAATTTTTTCCCAAATATGTGTATTTTAATTGTCTTAGCTCACAAAGGAGAATTTGTACCAACATTTCAAAACTAATGAAATGCAAATAAAAGGGGAAATGTTTGTAATATGAGAGTTGATATCTTTAGCAAGTAAAAAACTCTCACAAATATAAAAGAAAAATAGTGACACCTCAATTATTAAAATGGGAAAAGCCATTTCTTTGAAGAACCAAAATGGTCAATAAACACGATTGGGAAATACCTTAACCTCAAGCTAACTCGTGTTAACCATGACAGATCATTTTTCACCTACTAAATGGCCACACACAAATTTAAATACTAATATTGTTCATGCCAGCTTAGGTTCCAGGGGGAAATCGGAAAACCCTAATTTAGAGGGGCAGAGTCTGGGGACCACAGTGTCCTTGAACTATGGGGACTTTGGCGTCTCTGATCACAAGCGGCTTGACTTTGGACAGTGTCTACAGCTGTGACATGGGAATAACGTAGCTACTTCACAGAGCTGTGGTACGAACGACCAATATACGTAGTTGTTCCTTTTGGTTCAGCCTGTTTATCCATGTGTTTACTTTTGTCAGAGATACTGGAAATACATGAAAATAGGAGTACTTTTCTAAAACATTGTAAGTGGAAGGAATCTGGAGTGACGAAACACCAGGTATGGTGGGTGGCCGTGGAAGAAGGCCAGGGGAGGAGGGGGCTAAGGCTGGCAGCGGTGACCTCCTGGGAGGGGCGGCCTCTCAGAAGGACCCCACCTCTCAGCGCACCCCCGCCGCGACTTCAAGCTCGGCGGGGTCAGCGACCAGAGAGGAAGGCAATGGGATCAGTAGGAGCCACGGCGCTGATTGGCTGCCTGTGCGCACGGGGCGGGGCGGACGGAGGCTCCGGAGTAATCAAGAGCGGAAAGCCGCGGGCGTGCACTTCCGGTCTTTGTGGCTCGCGGTTCTGGATCGGTGGTTTGCTCCCTGGCCTCTTCTGGGCTTCGCGGTGAGGGATGCGGGCCCCGAGGCGGAGGGAGGGCACAGGGTGTGCAACCCGCACGACGGGCGCAGGGTGGAAGAGCCCCTCTCCTCGGCCTGCCCAACCCCGGGTCGCGGCCCCTTCTCCGGACGGCGTCTGTGTGTGTCCTGAGGTCGCAGAGGAGGCCAGCATTCAAGCCCCTGTTTTCTAGCGGAAAGGGCAGTTATTCACCAACCCCCCTCAGTTTGCAAATTCTGTGGTTTAACCGGGATATAAAAATAGAAAGCCTAGTGCGGCCGAGCCGGTTAATAAACCAGATTTGTAGCCTGAGTATTCTAATCTCTAAAGTTAATGGTAGTGTTAGGGTTAAATTTTATTGATCTGTTAATTCAAGGGCATATACCCTCCTATCATTATTCCCCCGTCCTACAATCAGATCATGTTTGATCTGTATCATAAAATTGAATACACATTGTTGGCCATATTTCCCTTTTTAAAAATGTTTATCGCAGTATATTCTGAGCGTTTTGAGAGCTGAAATTGATCTTTTCGCTTCTTTTGTGTGTCTGCTGTCTGACATGTTTTTGAGCACATGGTAAGCATTTAACAAATACTTCTTGGTTAATTCCTCAGTAGGCTCGTTTTTTTCACGAGCAAAAACCTTTATATCCTAATACCCTGCTCACAATAGAGCCCCACAGTAAGCGCCTTAGTGTTTGTTGAAGAAATTCAGTGAATACCAAAATTGATCAAATGGCAAATATCCAATAGTATTTTACTTAAATCAACTCATGTTTAACATGTATTTTAAAAAATGTTTTATTACTACCTTAAATGAAAATCAACATTTTTTGCCATAGCTAGGTCACTAAAAATAAATTTTTAAAAATCAGCATCATTAAATCCTGGATAGATATTAGTACCCTTGGAAATCTGAGGCTTATCACTTTATTCAAAAGGAAGTTCTGCAAGTTTTACAGACACGTTAAAGACAGATTTTTCTCCTTGATAAATCAGGATTGAAAGATAATTAAGTTCCTCAGTATGTAAGTCATGTTAATATTGCATTCTTTTGCTTGCAAAATAATTTCAGCATTTGCATTAGGAATTCTACAAAATAGGAGACACTGAAGACAATGAGTGATTTTTAGTTTGTCACATGATTATTACAGTCTCAAGCCAGTTCCCTTTCAATATGTTACTCAGATGACTGACATATGTCATTATTAGTTCTTCGAGATTTATTTCACTGCTAGAAGTTAACAATGCTTTTGTATCCTTCAGGAAAGAAAAGATTACTCAAAGAAACTCTGAAGGACAATACCCAGTCATAGTGAACTTTTTGATAAGCTGTTTCAGCCCAGAATGGCTGTGGAAAACAGAGCAGTTTCAACCCTGGTACTTCAGAATCCTCAGGAGCAAGAACTGATACTAGTGAAAGTAGAAGAAAGCCTTTCCTGGGGTCAGAAATTAAAGCAAAATGGGAGTACCCGATCCTGCCAAGAATTGTTTCGCCAGCAATTCAGAAAGTTTTGCTACCAGGAGACCCCTGGGCCCCGGGAGGCCCTGAGCCGACTCCAAGAGCTTTGCTATCAGTGGCTCATGCCAGAGATGCACACGAAGGAGCAGATCCTGGAACTGCTGGTGCTGGAGCAGTTCCTGAGCATCCTGCCTGAGGAGCTGCAGATCTGGGTTCAGCAACATAGTCCAAAAAGCGGCGAGGAAGCTGTGACTCTGTTGGAGGATTTGGAGAGGGAATTTGATGATCCAGGGCAGCAGGTGGGAACAGGGAGATGTAATATGTTGTGGGAAAAGGAATTTACAAACTGGAGTGTGTGACATCATCACAGTAGGATGAAAAATTGTCTCTACTGAACCATAACCCTGAAGTGACTATTAGGGCCATCTCCCGTCTCTGTCCTTAAATAGTTCTTTTTTCCCTATCCCTGCAGATCTCTTTGTTGACCTCAGATTTTAACTAAGCATTTTCCCTAGGGATTTGCTCACAAAGCTAACCATATTTTACTGATTTCAGGTCCCAGCTAGTCCACAAGGACCAGCAGTACCATGGAAGGATTTGACAGGTCTTGGAGCATCTCAAGAGTTAAACATCCAATTCCAACCTTTAAAGAAACAGCTGAAACCCTGGGAACCTTGCATTTCCTCCCAGAGTGGTAAGAAATAGAAACCTATCTGGCAACTCCTATCAGTTAGGACTCTGGTTTTGAGGATACAAAATTAATTGTTTTACAAACATGCCATGTATAAGCCTCACCTTTATTTCTCTAGACCAGGGTGCTCACTTTGGCAGCTTTGTATTTGGCAACCCTCACAAATTACAGTCAGGCCTCCTTGTGTCAGTTTCCCTGCCATTTATTCACTTATTCCTTCATTATATAAATAGGGTACTGATACATGTCTGGTACAATGATAGGCACTGGGTCTTTGTCTTCAAGGAACTTTCAGGTCTACGTGGGGTTGTGGACAAGCAAAAAGGCAATGGCAGTATAGCGCAGTAAATTATAGAATAAAAGTAGGCACCTGGTACTATAGAGGTACATACAGAGGTACCTAACCCAACCTTAGAGGTTCAAGAAATACTTGAAGGAAGAGACATCTAAGCTAATACTTGAACGGTGAATAGGAAAAAGCTAGGTAAATAGGTGGAAGGAGGCGTGTCCTAAGCTAAAGTGTTTTTCCACACTTTCTCAACACTTCTGACACCGGATATATGGGATTTTCCCTCACATTAAGCAGTTCTGACACTACCCAGAATTAGCACAGACCCCATAGGTTAAGGTTTCAGCCCCATAAGACTGGCCCCCTACTTCAGATGCCAGCTGCATGTGATCAGTCCCCAGGGTATCCACACTTCTGATTTGCTGCACTTCAGCGATTCCACAACCCCCTCCTTGGGTTTCATAATGTGCTATAATGATTCACAGAACTCAGGGAAACACCTTATTTACTGTTATTGGTTTATTATAAAGGATACAAATGAACAGCAGTACATAGGGTGAGGTCCAAAAGGGTATTGAATGCAGGAGCTTCTGTTGCTGTGGAGTTTGGAGTGTGCCACCCTCCTTACACTTGAATGCATTCACCATCCTGGGAACTCTCTGAACCCCTTTAAGGTTTTTACGGAGGTTTCATTACTGGGTTTGATTGATTAAATCAGTGGCTGTTGGTGATTAGTTAACTCAATCTCCAGCCCTTCTCCCTGGAGGTCAGAGGGTGGGGCTGAAAGTTCCAGCCCTATCACTTGGTTGGTTCCTTTGTCAATCAGCCCCTCCCTCCAAGAGTCAGTTCATTAGCATAAACCCAGGTATGGTTGATAGGAGCTTATTATGAATAATGGAAGACACTCCTCTCACCTCTATCACTTAGGAAATTTCAAGGATTTTAAAAGCTCTATGCCAGGAACTGGGGATGAAGACCAAATACCAGCGGTGCCAAAAAAATGTATACAAATGACTTATATTCATCTTTTGTGATCAGTATATATTGAGTTACAATTTTAATATAGTTTTTTTCCTTTCTTAAAATGTGTATACATTTTTTGGCACCCTTTGTATGTCTTTCCTATATTACAATATCACACAAGCAAAGGCCACAAAGTTATGAAGGTGAGAGAATACAACCCATTCTGGGAACTGCAGGTAATTCAATTAACTTGAATAAAGAATTCATAAGAGAGAGGTGGTAAGAGAAACTATAGAGGAAAATGGGACCCAGATTGTGAAAACTTGTATGTCATCCTAATTAATTTGTACAGTACAGTGGGGTACAGTTGAAGGGTTTTGCACAAGGGAGTGACATGATTGGATATGCATTTTAGAATTTAGTTGCGGAGTGGAGAATATATTTGAGGAAGGCAAGAGTAGGGCCTTTTTAGAGACTTGTAAACCAACTGGCCACAGTGAATAAATCAAGATGTAGTATGGTGAGAGGTAGGGAAGATCAAAGCTGACTCCTGCTTATCTTACCAGCATTTAAATTGCATTACAGTAGCTGGTCATTATTAAAAGTGGAGCATGTGGAGAGGAGTTGAGAATGATACTCAGGTTTAAGTCTTGAACACCTTGAATAATGGTAGTGCTATTCATATAAATGGAAAATATAAAGGAAAAAAATACATCTAATGATTTACTTTGGGACATTTTCGTACTTGTGAAATATTCACAAGTAATATGCCCAGTTAGCACTGGATCATTGGATATGAGAGTCTAGAGCTTAACAGTGAGAACTGGAATAGAATTGGGGATTTTTTATTTTATTTTATTTTTTATATTGGGGAACATTTTGTTTTTCCAGGACCCATCAGCTTCATGTCAAGTCGTTGTTTTCAGTCTAGTTGTCGGGGTTACAGCTCAGGTCCAGGTCAAGTCATTGTCTTCAATTTAGTTGTGGAGGGCACAGCTCACTGGCCCAGGAAATCGAACCTGCGACCTTGGTGTTATGAGCACTGTGCTCTAACCACTGAGCAAACCGGCCTCCCTAAATTGGGGATCTTACTGGCTTATAACGTAAGTATGTTAGTAATTGATGCCTAAGAGGTAGACAGTTTATAGAGTGAGGATACATAACAGCCCAGAACAGAATCTGAAAGAAGTCATGTTTGAGTGATTGGTCTTGAATCTAAGAAGGAACAACTACCGCAGTCAGGCTAATATAGCTGGAAAAGATTGTTTCTAGAAGGAAGGTGGTGTCCCCAGTGTCAATGCTCCAGAGAGGCCAATTAAGTAAAATCCAGAAAGTATCCATTAGATGAAGCAGCTATGAAGTTGGTGACCTTGGGAGAGAATAGTATAGGGGTGGGAAAGGGGCACGCGTTGGGCAGAAACCAGATTGCACAGTGGAGATGAGTACTGACAACCCTTTCAAGGAGCTTTACTCTGAATGGGAATGAGGTTGTATGAGGGAGATGAGTAGGCAAGGAGCTTGATTTAAAAAGATGAGAGACTTGAGCTTATTTAAATGCTGATGAACACGAAGGAGTCAGTGGAGAAAGAAGTGAAACATAATAGGAAAGGAATAGTAGGTCATTGATCAGTTGAAATCTCAGAGGAGGCAGGAAGGGGTAAACTGCAAAGTGTAGATGTACGTAGGCCTCCGTAGTAGAAAGGAGAAGGGACCCTGAAGAACAGATACATGTGGACAGTGACATCTTGTGGGTAGAAGCATCTGTTTTCTCTAACATAGAAAGTGGGCATTGAGAGTGACTGGAGAATAAAAAACCTGCTTTTTGCTGTTATTTCAGATTGCAAGAATAGTGACTCAGCGACAAAGAAGCACATTTCCGGAGAAAAATCAGGACTTCCCCAGGAACCTTCATTCAGAGGAGTCAGTGAACACAAAAGCAGTTCAGAGTGGCAGCAAGGAAGTGCTGCAGAGGAGAAATTAGGAGGATCGCCTCCCCAAGGAAGCAGTTTTAGTCAAGTCATCTTTACACACAAATCTCTAGGGAAGACAGACCATCATGAGCCTCAGAGAAGCTTGATTCTAAGTACAAACTCTATAACATATCAGAAAGTTCCTAGAGAAGAGAGACCTTATAGATGTGACGTATGTGGGCACAACTTCAAACAGCATTCCTCTCTTACACAACATCAGAGAATCCATACCGGAGAAAAGCCTTATAAATGTAACCAGTGCGGGAAGGCCTTTAGTTTAAGGTCTTATCTTATTATTCATCAGAGAATTCATAGTGGTGAGAAAGCATATGAATGTAGTGAATGTGGGAAAGCCTTCAATCAGAGCTCAGCCCTCATTAGACATCGGAAAATTCATACTGGTGAGAAAGCTTGTAAGTGTAATGAATGTGGCAAAGCATTCAGTCAGAGTTCCTATCTCATTATCCATCAAAGAATTCACACTGGTGAGAAACCCTATGAGTGTAATGAGTGTGGGAAAACCTTTAGCCAAAGCTCAAAGCTTATTAGACACCAGCGAATTCATACAGGAGAGAGACCTTATGAGTGCAACGAATGTGGAAAAGCTTTCAGGCAGAGCTCAGAGCTGATAACCCATCAGAGAATACACAGTGGAGAGAAGCCCTATGAATGTAATGAGTGTGGAAAAGCCTTCAGTTTGAGCTCAAACCTCATCAGACATCAGAGAATTCATAGTGGAGAGGAACCTTATCAGTGTAATGAATGTGGCAAAACGTTCAAAAGGAGCTCAGCCCTTGTTCAGCATCAAAGAATCCATTCTGGGGATGAAGCTTATATATGTAATGACTGTGGGAAAGCTTTCAGGCACAGATCAGTCCTGATGCGCCATCAGAGAGTCCACACTGTGAAGTAACTTGTGAATACAATGAATATTGTAAATACTTCAGTCAGATTTATATCTTTGTTAGTCAAAAGGGTTTACTTTGGAGTGAGCAAGACTCCTTGAAGGTTGTCAACTACTAGGTCTGCAGTCAGTCTAACTTTATGCAGCACTTTCCCTGTGCTCGTGCAAGTTGTTCTTTGAAAGTTCTTCCTGTCACTAGTCAGAACAGCAAATGGAAGAACCGTTGCCTCCAGCTTTTCTCTCACCGTTAGAAATACTCAGGAAATACGGAAACATGGGACTATAACAATGAAACCTCATTTTCCATGAGAATGGCATGAAGAGGGTCCAGCAACCCAGGCTCTGATGCTGCATCTGATGGCTGGTATGCCAGGTTTGGGGGATGGTGTGGACAGGACGAGGGACATTTTGAGGAATTCAAGAATTTTACTGATCAATTAAGAACAGTGACAAGCCAGCAAGACAGATGTGGAAATGGTTTCATCAGTGACTGAACTGAGCCCAGGGCAGGCCAGAAATGAGATAGAAAAATACAAATTAATTTATCCAACAGTTATTTTTTTGATTGCCTGCTCTGTGCCAAAAACTAGGGATACAATGAAAAAATAAAGACAATCTTACAGTTTAAAGGACAGGGCAAACAGGCAGTGACCCTGGTATGGTCAATGCTATGTGGCATTAAGGAGAACCTGACCCAGCCCTGGGTAAGGGAAGGCTTCTGAGAAGAAGGATGAGTGGGAGGCAGGCTGGCCAGGGAACACCATTCCCAGTAGAGGGAACAATAGACAACGGCCAGGAAGAAAGTCTGGCACATCTGAGAAATTAAAAGGCCGCTTCGTGGGGAGCATTCCTGTAGAGTACCTTCTGAAGTGGAATCATGTCTGAGAAGCATGGATGTAGCCAGAATCTCAAGCAGTGCCTATAGTAAAATACTAGCCAGTGGAGCGGGTTCTGATAATAGACGAAACCTGGAGTCCTTGGACCATGGGGTGGTGAGGCGTTTTGTCTTGGTCTGGCGTCACCCCTGGGAGAGGGTTAATACGTAGTCTTGCCCACCCTGTAGGCTAGGCTAGACCTTCCGTGGGGATAGGGGGTCAGAAGGAGCCCAGCCTAGAGGTTAAGAGTGAGTTCTAAATCTCCCTCTCCCAGACAGGGCTGGTTCTTAAGACAATCAGAACAGCTGTCAGCTTGCTCCTAACTCCCAAGGCTCTGGGTCAGAAGTTGCTTTGGTTTCTGGGGCTGTATCCCACCGTTCTAGTGCACCCCTTGGGCTCAGGTGCTAAAAAATATTCGTCAGTTGCTTGGTCTGTAACTTATTCAGGCATCTCGTACATATTCAGTTTTGTCTCTTAGCAGCAGTATTTCATAATCTTGTGAATTTTGTTAAAGACAGTGCTAAAGGGAAGTGACAACAGAAGTAATAATCATGGTCCATCCAGAGACTTCTCTCTTCTGAGGGATCCAGCAGAAAAAGTATCCCTAGACTAGCGTCTCAGTGCAACGTGGAAAGGTATATAGGCTAGTCAACAACAGAAAAACATTACTCAAACTACCTAATAGGTCGGAATTACAACACACCAGCAATACAAATCTATGGGAATCTAGAATCCTGTGCATAGGAAAAGAGCCTTCATAAGGATAGAAAAGTAGCACTTCTGCTGGGCATATACAGATGAGCATGTACTACCCAGTAAGAGGGGCAGGAGGGCTAAATGCCTATGTAACAAAAATAAATGGTTAGAGCCTTTCAACTCTTACTTTCCTCTTCCACAGAGACCCACACTAACAAGGGTAGGACAAATGTTAAGTAGGAATTGATATATGTTACAAAAGGGAGATATTCTTTAGAGAATTCTTAAATGGTAAGAATCATACTGGGTACTTATTAGGGCTTGTATGTATGTATTAGTTATTTCTCAGACAGCCCGTATTTTGCAGCTGAAGAAATGAAGGTTTAGAATCATGGTTTCCTCAGTGTCATAGCTAAAAAGTGTGAGGTTAGACTTTGAACCCAGGCAGTAGGAATTTAGAATCCTTCTGTGGAGCCACTTCTCTATACTGTCTCCCCATGAAAAAGTCCCAATAAAAAAAGTGGTTCTTAAATAGGCAAATCACAAAAGAATACATGCCAATGGACAATATGTGTTCAGCTTTGCTAGAATTAAAAGTGTATTAAAGCAAGAGTTGAGAAGGCACTTTTTTCCTTCATGAAATTAACAAAAATTCAGGGAAATTGGGACTCTAATATTGTCAATGAGATGTGAATAGATACTGTCTGGCAATACCAGAAGCCTTAAACATTGCCTTTTGACTTTCAAATTCTACCTGGAAATGTATGCTTCAGAAATCATCATGAATGTATAAAAAGTCTCAAAAGCTGTTAAAAGTGATGTTGACTAATAATAAATGACAAAGCATTCATATCTTAAGTAAAAATAACAATGCACAATATGATATGTAAAAATATATTTATGCATTAAAAATACTGGAAATGTATAATCTCAAAGTGCTATACTAGTTATCTTTGGGTAATGAGTTTACAGGTGATTTAGTTTTTTCTTGTGCTTTTCTGTGTCTTCCTAATTTTCTCACAGTAAATATCTAAAACTTCTAATAGAAGAAAGGTTTAAAAGGGATCAGAAGCCCAGGATAGCAGAGAAATATTAAGAAAAGCACATGCTTTCTCCATAGCATCTCTGTCTCTTCCAAGTCCTAGGAGGTTAGCTAACTTGTTAACTCTAATCTGTGACTTCCTCATTGGTAAATGACAGTGGCAGACATGCCCATCTCACTCTAGTGTACAGAAAAGGCCTTCTGCAAATTAAAGATCTGCAAAAATAAGCTGTTTGCATGAAGGTGATTTATAGTCAAGAAAAGCAGTAGCCTTGAATTGGAGACCTTTGTTCTTGCTAGTTTTTTTCCATGAATTCTGCGACTGCAAGCAAGTCACAATTCTGGACCCCCAATTTAAAGAAGCTGAAGTAGATGATCTCTTAAAGCTTCAACATTCTCTGTGTTTATGAAACAGGAGGCACTGATAGAAGGTTGGTGTCCGAGGTAATTGTTTTTCCCTTCACCCGCCCTGCTGGAGGAAAAGTAATTCATGGTCTGCGCGGGGCCCTCTTGTTTCTCTTGTATGGTGGCAGTCTGTGTGTGTGGCGGGGGGGGGGGAGGACAGTGTTTACCTTAAATGCATCTTGCACAGATTCAGAGACTTAAAAAGATAATGTACAATTTAGACAAGGTACTTTCTATCAGTTTCCTACCGTTCCTTCCTCATTTCCATAGGTTGTCCAGCTGGGAGGATTGGAAATGAAAGCAATTCTGACCTTGGTTTCTCCAAACTCCCTTGTGAACTCTCCTTTGCTTCACTTGCCCCATAAGGTGAATACTCAGAGCAAGGGGGATTGCCAGTTAGAATAATTTCCCATGCAGAAGGAACTGACCTGGGGAGCATGTCTGCAAAGTCTAGAGGAAGAGTGAGCCCCATGGGCAGAGCCCACTACACCGACCCTCCTGCTTTCTGATGGGCCAGTACCAGACATTGCTACTCAGTAATTTGACCACTGGCAGCTGTCTTACTGGCTGTCACAATGATCACAGATCTAAAACGTCATGAGTTTTTCTGCACAGGTGTTTCTATTGAGGACCTGTGAGAAGAGGAGAAGGCCATGGCAGTCTACCGGGCTCTTGCTCCCGAAGGTGGGGAAGCGTCCTAAATCTGGTGGACACAGGTGTATTTAAAGAAGCTACTTGTTCTCATAACCATGGTCTTTCAACCACGATGCAGCCCCAGACGTTTTCTCAATTTTGTGACTTCACCTGGTGAACTGCAACCCCAGGGACTGTCAGTTTTCAGGCATTTTTTGGCCCAGGGAATAAAAGCTAAGAACACCAATTCCCTGACTTCTTCCCACAACTCCTTCACCCATTCTCCTAGCACATCTTCACTCATGGTGCTCCCTACTCCTGAATGAATAATTTCAAAGCAAAACTTAAAACTCAAATTTTATTACACTTGCATTACATTCTAATACTAAACAGTTGAAGTATATATGCAAAGAATAAATGTTAAAATCAGTTACTAAAAATGATTTACCAAACAAGACTTTCAAAAAAATATTAGGGTTAGGAGAAAAACACTAACAGAAAGTACTCCAAAATGTTCAAAATGTTTCTATGGGTAGTAGGATTGTGGGTGATTTACACTTTCTTATTTTCTGTATTGACATTTACAAATAAGTTACAGTCAGGAAAAAACTATTAAAAGCATGAAATTATCTGACTGTCACCTGTAGGAAAAGGCAAGTCTCCATCTGAGGGGTCTCTTCAGACTTCTGATTGACCTCACTCAGTGATAATCCCACAACCTGTGGATACAAAGACTCCCCGCCCCCTGCGCCCCCAATTTCACCTCACCTCTTACCCAAAACAGCTTTGATCACCAAGTCGTCTTCAGAAGTGGCAGTATCTGGAAGGGAAATCAGGACATCTTAGAAGAGGAATCAAATTTTCTTAGGTATTAATTGCCTTCAGCAATTGATGGGTTAATTAAAACTATCAAAATAAAAACTAGCAGAGTAGGGTTCTGAGGACTCTGAGAGGGTAATTCAACAAATATTCATTGCCCTCAAGTAGCCCAGCATCTGAAAGCCTGGCGACGAGGGGACAGAACAGGGAATAAGGAATAGTGGAGCCTGGGAAGGCAGATGTCCCATTCCTGGGCTCAGGGGCATGGGACAGACTCCAGTCCTGACTGCCCCCACCCCCAGCCTCTAATAACGTATTCTTTCCTTGGTGTGCATACACGCCTGCTTCCAGACAACTAACCAGTCTTCCATCACACTGATTCTGAGTATTTCAAGGTCTCTTAGGTCACTCTGGTCTGGGATAGGCTACACAACAGAGTGATCATAAACACGAGGAGAGGAACTAGCACATGTCCTGGCTTCTGAACCACGGTCTTGTAAGAAGCGATCCCCTCCAGAGAGAAGAGTCCTGGTGAAAGGATGCCCCGGATCCTCTCCATGCCATCGCACGTGCTGTAACTTCCACCTGTGATAGTCTTCACATCCCTCTTGCCTTGCCCTGGCTAACTTCTACCCACCTTTTATGTCTCAACTGAGATTTCTTCACACCCAGGAAGCCTTTGGTGACTCACAGACCACGTTAGGTACCCCTGCCCTGTATTTCAACAGAATCCTGGATGTATCCTACCGAAGCACTTACCACAATTTAATGATTTGTTTAATAAATATGTATGTCCCATTAGCCCTTAACTCTGACAGGGCAACAGCCATGTCTACCCCTGATGGCTGGCGCACAGCAGATGCTCAATAAATTAGACCTCAGTTGGCTGCAGCAAGCTCAGGGCTGAGGGGAGAACTGGAGAGATGGCAGAATGAGCTACCATTCTCCAGCTGCTGCTACACTCATCCAGCACATAATTCAACACTTCGCAATCTCACACTTCAACATTTCAGTAACTGAGTAACTCTCAGCCACATGCCTCAACTGCCAGGTGCATCACCAGTGCTCTTGCTGGGAAGGGATCCTGGACATTGGAGGCATCCGCTCATGGTCCATCTCACAAGTCCTTCCAGGATCTCTGCCCCAGTCCTGGACTTACTGTGAAGGGACCCATTTAACACTTCAACAGACATCTTTGTGTGGATCTACTCTTAAAGTATAGAACTTGGCTGGGAGGACAGGAGCTCTGCTCTTAGGAAACTTCTATCTTCTGTAGTCTCACACCAAAGCAAATTCCTTGTATTTTACAATCGCACAACTCTTACCAACAACTCTAGTGTGAGTTCTCTCATGTTGCATAAGGCCTGACCTATGCCTAAATGTTTTCCTACATTCACTTCATTTTGAAGGCTTCTTCCCAGTGTGGATTCTCTGGTGCTGGGTGAGGGCTGAGCTCTGATTGAAGGATCTTCCACATTCATTACATTCATAAGGTTCCTCTCCAGTATGAATTCTCTGATGTTCAGTAAGGATAGAGCTTCTATCAAAAGCCTTACCACATTCAATACATTCATAGCCTTTGTCTCCAGTGTGAATTTTCTTATGCTGAATAAGGGCTGAGCTCTGGCTGAAAGCTTTCCCACATTCATAAGGCTTCTCTCCAGTGTGAACTCTCCAATGCTTGATGAGCTCTGAGCTGCCCCTGAAAGCTTTTCCATGTTCACAGCATTCATAGGGTTTTTCTCCATTTTGAATTCTCTGATGTCTAACAAGGTCTGAGCTCAAATTAAAGGATTTGCCACATTCTTTACATGCATAAGGTCTCTCTCCAGTATGAATCTCTGATGTCTAATCAGCTTTGAGCTCTAGCAAAAGGCTTTTGAGCCAAAGCACTCATAGAGTTTTCCCCCACTGTGAATTCTCTGCCGTGTTACATTTGAGTTCAGACTAAAACTTCCTTCACTTTCATCACATTCAAGGACATTCTCTTCTGTGGAGATTTTCTTCTTGAACGTTGCCAGACTAAAATGTCTTTTCTGGGAAGGAAGCTGACTCATTTTGTTTCTTGCAGCATTTCCTTTTGGCTTCTTTAAGTTTTTCAGACCTCCCAAAGCTTCTTCGACTATCTGTCCTGAAGGAGTTTCCCCAGGGAGTCTTCCTGGGGTTATCATGGCCACTGATGCTATACAGTCAATAATTTCTTGCTTTGTTGTCAATACTTTGCACCAGCTTGCCACCTAAAAATGTGAATAGAAAATGCAAGTATTATTTGCTCCCCATGTTAGAAGAAAGGAATCTATTATAGCAGGAACAGAAAATAAACCAAATGAAATAAGTATTTACCTATTAGGAGGAAAACTCATTAAAACTAGCTTCACCAATCTCATATTTAGAAAAGTGACCTAGGGTAGTGAGAGGTGGCACCCTCAGAGATGAAGGTGGACATAGAATGAGTTATCATTGGAGAGGAGGGATGGCGAACAGGGAAATACATTAGTTAGAGGAGATGGTAATGAATAGGAGTAGCAGGAGCTAGGAGACAATCCTAGGTTAGAAGAGAAGATGCATTTTTAGGTAATGAGGCAAAGAAAAAAGTGATAGGGAGCAATTATGATACAGAAAATGTCTAAGAGTCTTCAATCAGTAAAAAAGTAGAAGACCAAAGATAAATTTAGAAAATGCTTTTGGGATTAGAATTGGACAGAAGTAGGTGGGCAGGAACTAAAACACACTAAGGCAATTGCGTATTCTGGCAGGTTCTAAGTTGATCAAATGATTATAAGCAGATAAACAGAGTAAGACATACAGAGCATGAGAAAAGGAATATTGTGGGTTCCTAATTCATTGTGGGGTCACATGGGAGTCTTATGTGTTCACATTTTTATGTGTAAATAGTCAAAGAAGGTGGATGGAAACAAGAGGCAGATGTGGCTGCCTGGAGCCAAATCTTCAGCTCTCACACAACTTGCCCCTCTCGTTTCTAGATTTTTAGCAATTCAGAACAGGAGACTACTAGATGATGGCTGAGGTAACTTGAATCATTTTGAGGTGAGAAAAATCTGAAAAAAATGTCAAGCTACTTTCACCCTCCTAAAAGTCCCCTAAACTCATATGCATTTTACAGATCAGGAAACTGAAGCTCAGAGAGTCTACATCACCTATATAAGGCCATCGAATTCATAATTGGTAGAGTCAGAATTCAAACAGATGCTTCACGTCAAGGCCTGCGGTTTTCCCATACGTCATCTGCCTTCCCTATTGGGAGGAAGCAGGACGGTCGTTGGACTGAAACGAGATAATTTTAAAATCAATTTTATTTGGTTTGGGGAAAGTCTTACGTTTTTACATGAAAGGAAATATTTCTTCCTGATATTCTTTGAGTTCACAACACTTCAAACACAAGAATGAAGTCTCACAGTGATTACCTGACCAAGCTGAGAGCTATCCTTCTTCTCACTCCGTACCAGCAATTACAGACGGACGGCATCGCCTCTTAGCTTTGGACGGAACACACCATCCTTGGAGCTTAGGTAAAAACTTAAATTATTCAAGGCTATGCTTGTTCAAAACAGGAAAATTTATGAAGAAATATATTAGCATATAATAAAAGCAGAAGAATAAGAAGCACCAAATTGGTTATAGTCCAAGACATAACAACCTAATGAGGAAGTTTCTAAAAGTAGTAAATAGGTAAAATTATAAAGACTATAAATTATAAGGGGTATAAAGTGGCAATAAAATTGTGTAGGGACAAAGAGCAGTGAAAATTAGAACAGTAATGTAACTTATAGGATTTAAAATACCTCTTCTGGGGCAGCCAGGGGCTCAGTTGGTTAGAGCACGAGCTCTGAACAACAGGGTTGCCGAACTACATGGGCCATTGAGCTGCACCCTCCACAACTAGATTGAAGGACAACAACTTGGAGCTGATCGGCCCTGGAGAAACACTGTTGTTCCCCAATATTCCCCAATAAAATTAATATATAAAATTAATATATATATATATATATATTATATAACATATATATATATCAATTTAAAAAGTTGCCCCAAAAGTAAAAAAAATAAAATAAAATACCTCTTCAAATTCTGTAACAACATGAAATCAAATTATGAGACCAGAGAAAAACCTTGACCTTAGATGTATAGATCAAGAAAACAGCAAGATTTCTATTTTTTCAACTATATATTTATATTATATAAAAATATTAAACAGTTAACTGGAGTAATTCCTAGGAATGACAAATAGAAATTAACAGTAGAATAAGAAATGGTCACTTGAGTATTTAGAAATAGTGGGACAGAAACAATCCAAATAACCTAATTAATGTCTTCCAAGGATGGATGCTAATTCACAATGAAGCCTACAGAACGGAGGCTGGAGATTATTGGAGGCACTTTGGCAGAGAAATAAGCAATAGGTTTCTCTGTAGAGGAGATCCTCTCTATAACACGGCACCCCCACACATACCAGCTATTTTCCTACCTGTTCAGTGACTTGTATGGTCTAAAATCCTTTTAACTTTGCAGATGGCCTTTAACTGCACATTGACAAATATGCCTTTGGTCTTAATACTACGTAGATATTACTCCACTGCCCACCCCCCACCTTTACCAATATGGTGCCTTCTTCCCCCATCTGCTGTAAGTGTTGGTTCCTAGCTATCCGCAACTGCCCTCTTCTCTGGAGATTCCCCCTGGCTGATGAGAGCCACCTGGCCCAGAAAGTTACTCTCACCTTCACCTCCTCCCCCACCCCACCTCAAGAAGGTACAACTTGGCAGTGCAATTATGCTCCAGGGGGTCCCCCAAACCCCCATGGATTAGGCCAAGGCTAGGTTTGCCCAAGACCACATCATTGCTTGATCTTTTCCCTTCCTAATCCTGCTTCTCTCACTCCAGTACAGATTTCTCCTGAAGCACATGACCTCAATAGATCACCTGCACTCAAATCTTCATCTCAGGTTCTTCTAGCAAGACATACTGTTAGACTCGTGAAGAAACAAGGGTGTGAGGCTATAAAAATGACATGGGGACTCTTGTAATCCTATCAAGGTGGATCCCTCCAGTGATTTAAACATTATGACCTAGGTGAAAGATGTGAAATGATCCACATTAATTCTTCAGGGGTAGGGCTAAGACCCTCAAGACTAAAAATAGACCAGCATAATGAGCTTTATCAGGAACCTATCCAAGGCCATTCAAGACCATATACTTAGGGATCAGGCATAAATGGAGGATGACGACATTTTGCTAAAGCCCAGGAAGGCTGAAAGATGGAATCACTGTTGTCATAAGTGTACTGAGGCAACAACATAAAGCCACTGTGAAAGAACAAACAAATAAAAATATGGAGTGCAACAGATAAGAGTTGAGGAGTAAAGCTACCTTGTATTTTAAAGTAATCAGATCCTCATTAGAGTATTTTTTTATCCCTGTGCTTCAAATGCATGTGGCGAAACAGAAGCATGTCCAGGGACCTGTACTACGATGACCAGAGAGATGAAATATGGAGTCAGAGGTAGTGAGATGCTTAGTTAAAACAAGGTGAAAGAACTCTGTACCTATTACCTGCAGGTACAGGTTGAGTTTTACGAGAACTCTGCTAAACAAATAAACAGAAATGGAATTAAAGTAGGGAATATTTCATATGGACACAGGGGAAAACTTGAACACTGGACTATTTTGCCAGGGCTGCCATGACAAAATACCACAGACTGGGTGGATTAAACCACAGAAATGTATTTTCTCACAATTCTGGAGTCTGAAAGTCCAAGATCAAGGTGTCAACAGGTTTAGTTTCTTCTGAGGCCTGTCTCTCCTTGGTTTGCAGATGCCACCTTCTTCTCACTGCATCCTTTCACGGCTGTCCCTTGGTCTGTGTGCTAATCTCTTCTTATAAGGACACCAGTCATACTGGATTAGGGCTCACCCTAACAAACCCATTTTAACTTAATTACCTCTTCAAAGGCGCTATCTCCAAAAACAGCCACCTTCTGAAGTACTGGGGGTTAAGGCTTTAACATATGAATTTGGGGTGACACAATTCAGCCCATAACAAATATACAATATGAAAGACTTAAGAAAGCCCAAGAAAGACTTAAGAAATGAAAGCCCAAGAAAGACTTAAGAAATTACAGCAGAACCTCTGTTCCTCAAGACCTTAAAAGACGGAAGTAGAAATAATCCACCCTAAATAATTTAGACATGTACCTGCTTTAAGGCAGGGGACTTGAAGAGATGATTTTTTTAAATTCATTTAACTATAGTTCCTACTCGATGCAGCGATATCTATGCAGGGGCACTTGGCTAATGACGTGTGGGGGAAGGCTGGGGAGAGAGTTTCCCAGGAGGCCACAGTATATAGCTGTATGGATTCTTTTGGTGAATTGCCAAGGTCCACAGTCTGGCCCTTGACCTTGTAGCCCATAAACCTAACTTTATCATTATAGTAAACAGATTTACCTCTTGGGGTACACTCTCATTAGCTAAGCTCATGAAACTGAGCGATACAACCAGATTGAGAATTAATGAGTAATGTGACCATCACACAGACCAGACTGAACTAATAAATTTTCCTATGTAGCTAAGCCACGGGAAGTTAGTAAGATTGCTTAGTGAAGATGAAACCAGAAGGGTAGTTGGATGTGACAAAAGTTCAATGAGAACAAGTTAATAAGCTTGATGTATCTGCTGCCCATAGGGATGATTTTGCCAATAACATAACCAAAGTCCTTTTGGTTCTGATCCTCGACATCTGTGCCAGCTATCAATGTATTGCCTCTCAGCTTCAAACCCACCCTTCAATGCCCTGCCTGTGATACTGGAACATTTCTCCTTGGCCAGCTGGCATGGTGTGAGCTTTAACAGTAGAGGGACACTAGAGGAGGAAGGGGCTTTTCTTCCTGATCCCGGTGTGCTGTTTGTTCCTGAACCACGTGGGGCACCCGGAAGTGCTCGTCTCCAATTAGTTCAGAGGCACCATCCCTATGGGTAGCTTCCCAGCAAGTTCCATGTCATGGTGCCTCCCACCAGGGGGCGCCTGGCACCCCAGAGGGTGGCTTCTCAAGAGAGTTCTGCACCACCAAACACACACCCTCCCCCTGCACCCCATAAATGGCTTCCCTTGGTATCCCAAAGAGCAGCTCCCCAGCAAGTTCTACCAACACCGCACTTCAGTGAACATCTCCATCCAGTGGGCCACAGCTGCGCCCTCTCCAACAAGATCTGGATCTCAGCTGTGGCAGGGGAAGGGGAAGATGTGGCACCCTCTCACAGATTTGCTCCTTCCTGGGGTGCTCTGATTCAGCCGGAAGACTCCCTATTTGTGTTATTGCTGTATTCTTTAGAGGTTTTTTTTTACCACTTAGTAATTAATCCTCTATTATAGTTGATAATTCGTAATATTAAACTTTCCCTGTTCAAGTTACAATGTATGTGGTTACTGATACATTATGACCAGTAACATTAATAATGTTACTGATACATTATTCGTCTCCATCTTAGGGACTGCCTTGCCAGTGGGACCATAATAGTAAAAAACCAGATTACTGGTCTTTGAATATTATGGATATTACTAGAGAATTTAATTAAAGACCTTAATTCTTAACCCAAAGTTAGAAATGATTCTGGTATTTAAGGTTGTAGGTAGAGTCAATGGGAGACATGTTTAGCCAACACTAATGATGCCACAAGTAACTGTCGTTACGAAAATGAACCACGCCAGGATGAGAGCCCTCACCTCCCTCCTCATCCCCAAATGGACTGGCTCCTCTCCTCGCTCGTGGCAAGCCCGGGGCTCCTGAGTCTCACTCTTGCTCTGATTCTCCAAGGGCAGGAGCTGGATACTCAGAGACTTCACTGCTCCCATGGATATCATTTCCTTCCAGATCATTCCTTGGCTATGGGCTGTGTCCTAGAAGTAATCACGTACCAGCACTATGATTCAAAGGACATACAAGAGGAAAACCCCTAGAATAACAGGACAGTGCCGCTGGAGTCAGAAACTCATTCAGATGATTAGATAGGAAACAACAGGACTAAAAGCCCTAGTGACTCGATCCCAGTGGACAAACATAACCCAAAACACAAAAATTGTATCATTGTATGATAGCTAAGTCAAGGCCACTCACAACGGCTTCCCCATTAACTTGCAACAGGTAAAACAAGCAAACAAAAACACCTACTTCTCACCTGCTGCCTTGGTTCACCGAGCTCTTTCCCCAGTTCCTCCAGCATAGCCACAGCTTCCTCTCCATTCTCTGGTTGGTGCTCTCGCAGCCAGGCCTGCAGCTTCTTTGGCAGGATGGCCAGGAACTGCTCCAGCACCAGCAACTCCAGGATCTGCTCCTTGGTGTACACCTCGGGCCTCAGCCACTGACAGCAAAGCTCCCGGAGCTGGTTCAGAGCCTCTCGGGGCCCAGCAGAGTCAGAGTAACCAAACTGCTGAACCGCTGGCGGGAGGTCTCCTGACTACAGGTGTTTCCCTGAAGGCCAAAGTCCTGCCCCCAAACAAAATTCTCTTCTTCAACCCTCACAATTATAAGTCCTTCTTGTTCTTCTGGAGCATGGTAGGCCACGGCGGTGGCCTTTCCTGACATTCTGGGCAGAGATAGTCTGAAAAGGCTGCCCTTTTGAGGCAGGGAGGGGATGGAGGTCTGTGTCTGAGAGATTCGTTCTAAATTCCAGTTCTTCAGGGAGTTCCTAAGGTAGACAATGCTAATGCTACACAGGGAAGCTCCGTATAAATGATACATTCATAGATGATTCAGGATTTTTTCAGGATGTGAAAAAGAAAATTTAAGCATCTCCAAAATCAATTCAACCCTTAAAAACAATATTAGGGACATTAGGGGTAACAAGTAATGCTTATAGATTAAGGAAAGCAGGAAAAACACTGTGCACATTATTACTTCTCAAAATAGTACTATTTTATTGAGCACCTACTAGATGTCAAGCACTAACTGGATACTTAATATAAAATTTATATAATATTCCTAACAATTCTATAAGGGCAATAAAAATTATGCCCATTTTCCAAATGAGGCCACAGAGAATCAAAAGCTGACAAAGATACACAGCCAATATGCAGTAAGACTGAACTCTGCAACCAGAGTATTTAGCAATTTCTCAATGTATTATGCCATGGGGTTTCCTCAAAGAAGGGAATTTGCACTTAATAAACACTTATGATGTACCAGGAGCTTTACAAATACTATTTTATTGAGAATTGACAATAACACTATGAGGTAAGTAGTATCATCCCCATTTTACAGATGAGAAACATGAGGTCCTTGAAAGTCAAGTAATTTGCCCAAGGTCTCAAACTGGTAAATAGCAAAATCAAGCCATGAACCTATGGTTGCCCAGGTCTAAAGCACTTGCTTTTTTTCTAAATTACAGAATGGCTTAAGGCCAAGGACACTCTTGGTTGATATTATAAATTAAGAATGATAGTTAAAATGTTAGGAAAGTGTCATGGAAAATGGCCAGGGGAAACGTACAAAAAAAGAAGAATTATTCTTGACTTTAAGCCACCAGGTTCTGAGACAGAACAAAGAAAAGGGGAATGGATTCCTTCATCCATTAGTTCAAAAAAGACTTGTGCTAGGTCCTAGGCAGTGTACTGAACAGGATTCTCAGGATTAAAAAGTCTGTCCTCAAGGACTCCTACTTTAGTATGGGTAAGCAACAGGTAAACAAGCAAACACATTGTGATAAATCAAGGATGGAGGGAAGCAAACAAGGTAGCACTGGGAAAGACGATTGACTAGGCCCAGGCAGAGCTGCCTTCCTGGGGAAGACGTGTCAGCAGTCTGATATGAGTGAGCTGGGTGAAGATGTGGAAGACGGTCTTTCGGGCAAAGAGAAAAGTGGGTATGAAAGGATGTGGCCCACTGAGGAAACTGCAGGTGCTTTAGGGAGGCCAGACTAGGTAGTTGTTGTAACCTCTGGTTATGGCTCAGAATCATCCACGGAGCATGGACCCCACGACAGATTTATTGAGTCAGATTCTCCATGGATGGGGCTTAAGTAAGTGCCACAAAGGCTTCTCATGTGCAGCCAGGGTAAAGAAAAAGAAAGGAGGAAGAAAGGTAAAGAGGGGAGAAAGAGGGAGGGGAGAGAAAGGGAGGGGAAGTGAAGAGAGGAGAGGTTTGTGATATTGTTCAATATTATAAAAATCAAATCATGCCTCACCAACTTGTCTGCTATGTTGTGTGTGGCTAAAGGGAAGTTTGTCATAATAAAGCATTGTCTGTTCCTTCTCCATCTCCTTCACTGGTCTACAGGTTCCATAGATCAGTCCTAAATCCACCAGGCTTATCAATAGGGCATAAGTGAACAGCTTTGGACCAGAAGTCTAGATTTGTGTCAGTTGTTTATAGAGTTCTAGGGAACCCATCTGCCCAACAAGTTGAGTGGTTGGGGGACACTGAGCTTGGATACAGCCCTTGCTATTATAGTTCCAGCTAGCTCTAAGTCCAAGTAACTCCAGGGCACTTTTGAACAATCCTGCTTGCTGTAACACAGCTTTTATTATAATGTTATCTGCATTGTTTACTTATTAATTTTAACAGAAAACACTAATTGAGCTCTTATCATAGACTCAAGCATAGTCTACTTGTTTAAGTGTCTTCATTCATTTCATCTTTACAGTACTCTACGTTCTACTATTTTACTGAAGAGAAACAAATAAGTTATGTAATTTGCCTCAGATCATACAGCTTGTAAGTGATGTAGTGTGGACTGTTTTGAAACCCAAAGGTCTGACTCCAGACTCTTAGAGATGTGTACTCTGCTGAACTGGACTGCCTTTTCATAGTATTTGCCTTCCCCACCAAACCAAGGATCATTTAGAAGTGAGCCTGTTTTTCACACATTTCTTTAACAACATTTATTGAGTGCCGACTTTGTGCAGGCACTGTGTTAGGTGCTGAGCAAAGAGTTATAAGTAAGACCGTGTCTTTGACCTTATAGGACTTTAAAATAGTAGGGAAGTGCAGATGTTAAAGAGAAAGCATACATAATTACCTAATTTAATAGTGATAAGAACTACAAAGGGGAAATTAGTCCTCTGAGAGTGACTGATAAATAATCTAAGGTAGACTGGTAAAGTCAAGAGGGAAGGCTGAGACCTCACTCAAGGGAGAGCTTTATCTGTCAACATCTATTAAAATTAAGAAAGAGAGAGAGAGAGAGAGAGAGAGAGAGAGAGAGAGAGAGAGAGAGAGAGAGAGAGAGAGAGAGAGAGAGAGAGAGAGTGTTTTGGCTGCGTGAGATTCCACAGCGTCTCGGATTCCTCTGCCTGCGGCCTGGCACACAGAAGGCGCTGGGTGCTTAGGGAGCCAAAGGACCCAAAGACGAGTGGATGAGCCGGCAAATGGACAAATGCAAGAATGGACTGACAGAAGGATGGGCGGGCGGGTATTAGCGTCCAGGAGGGAGGCCACCTGTGCAGCCGCAGGCTCTCCCCGTGACAGAGGCTGGCCGAGGCGGGGAAGCGAGGCGGCAGGGAGGGTGAGGCAGGGCAGGATGGTTCGGGAAGCATCCGGGCCGCGCTGCGGGCCTCCGCACTCATCCTTTGCTCCACCAGATGCGTGACCTACCCCAGGGAAGGGGCCGGACCCATTCGAGCTTCGCGTGCAGGAAGTGTGTATTGGGGTGGGGGGTTGGGGGTGGAGGGGTGCCCGTCTAGGAAGCCCGGAGGACTGCCACTCTGTAGCGGGCGCAGCGGGCTCCCAGGTGCGGGACGAGGGGTGTGCAGTCCCGGAGAAGGAGCGCGTCTCTGGGTGGGACCTGGTGGGGACAGCTCCGAGTCAAAAGGGTTGCCGAGCGACTGGAAAAGGAAAATTAAAAGCAAAAGAAATAAGACAGGCAGAGAAAGCACTTGAGCTTGGTACAGCAGCCAAGAGATAAAAACAGAACCTACAATCTCAACCTCTTGGGAAGAGGAGGGGACCAGAGCACATTCACACACCACACACAGGCTGACTGTCTGCAGGGATCGCCCTAGAAGCTACGGGAGGGGGCGTGGGGTACGGGGTCCTGCCCAGGATCGGCTAGAATGCAAGAGCAGGGCGGAGCAGGAGGTCAGAATCATTTTCTGGTAGAATGCGCTACTCAAACTGAGCCCTGACAAATGACTAAACTGTCGATTTAGAGAAGCGCAACGTTTCCCACTTAGGGAGCGGCAGGAACCAGAGCACGTCAGTGGCAAGTTCAGGGCATGGCAGGGAATTAGCCCAGCATCTCAGTTGGTGGGAACCTAGACTAAGGGATGGGATGGGGACAGATTTGGAGAGTTTCAAATGCCAGGCTCAGGAGTTAGGAATGCATTTCTTGACCAGTGCAGACCATTTACATGTGACATGGCCAGAAGTGTACCGCGAGGTATTCTCTAACAGTATTGTGTAGAGTAGATTAAAGGGCAAAAAAGATGAGAGAATGAGGACAGCTGATTAGAAAGGTGAACTAAAAAGATTTGATAAATCTGAAAATAAGACTGAAGATGGGGAAGGGAATGACATCACCAAGGGCCATCCAGTGGAAAATAAACAGGGAATTGTTAAATACTGATGTTTGGGGGTGTGAAGAGGAAAAGCAGATAGAGAAGAGGAGCTGCTCAGAGACGGAAATAGTTCAAACATCATAAAAGCCAAGAGAGCACTTCAGGAGAGGGAACAGGTGACTGACTAGCAGATGTAGCAGAGAGCTGGAGGAGGGTGAGAACTCAGGTGAAGCTGGAATTGGGGGGAGGGGCAGAAGAAGAAGGGCCAGAGAGAGATGTTACCTGTGGGATGTCCTTACCAGGGGTTAAGACAGTGGATGGGAAAGCACTGAGAATGCATAATAATTCCTTTTGAGAAATGTGGTCGTGCAAGAAGCAATAGGATTCAAAGGTGTTTGTTTTTTAAGGATTGTGTAGACTTAATTATATTTGTAGAAAAGGATGAAGTGTGAGTGGGGAGAGAAATTGAAGATAGAAGAAAAGGAATAGCTGATGGGAAGAGAATGAGATGGGACAACCGATGGAGTTGTCCCAGAAAATAAGATGAAGCATTGTAATAAAAAATAGTGCATTTTGGCTTGTGTTGTCATGGTCTGAATGCAGAACAGCCAAACAGTATTGGTTAGTAATGCTGATTTTACAACCAGCTAGAGGAGGGTAAAATCAACTTGTTGAATTTTCACAAATTGAACACACTCATGTTATTCGTACTTAGATAAAGAAACAGAACATTATCAATCCTCAGAAGTTCCCCTTATACTTTCTTTGATTCACTACCCTCCTCTAGCCCTGAAAGGTTGCCACCATACTGAACTTTGATCATGGTAGGTTGACATTGCCTGTTTTTGTATTTTATATAAATGGAATTCAATACTTACTCTTTTAAGTCTGGCTTCATTCAATATTATGAAATCTGTTCACATTGTTTTGTGTAGATGTACACTGTACAATCTCCTTTCTAATATTATTTTGTGTGTATGCCAGTATTTATTCATTTTATTATTGGTGAATATTATTGAAGAGTGAGGTATTTAAATTTATAAATATTTATTAATTTATTTTTGGATGTTAAGCCAACCTTGCATTACTAGGATAAATTCCATTTGGTCATGGTGTATAATCCTTTTTTTATGTATTAATGAATTTAATTTGCTAATATTTTATTGAGGATTTTTGTGTCTGTACTGTTAGTGATATTAGTCTGTAGTTTGTTTTTTTTTGTTTTTGTTTTTTTAAGATTTTTATTGGGGAAGGGGAACAGGACTTTATTGGAGAACAGTGTGTACTTCCAGGATTGTTTTTTTCCAAGTCAAGTTGTTGTCCTTTCAATCTTAGTTGTGGAGGGTGCCGTTCAGCTTCAAGTTGTTGTCCTTTCAGTCTTAGTTGTGGAGGGTGCAGCTCAGCTCCAGGTCCAGTTGCTGCTGCTAGTTGCAGGGGGCGCAGCCCACCATCCCTTGGCAGGACTCCAGGAGTTGAACGTGCAACCTTGTGGTTGAGAGCCCACTGGCTCATGTGGGAATCGAACCGGCAGCCTTCGGAGTTAGGAGCACAGAGCTCCAATCGCCTGATCCACCAGGACGGCCCCACAGTATGTAGTTTTCTTGCAATGTCTTTGTCTGGCTTTGGTATCAGAGTAATTACTGGCCCTCTCTATTTTCTGGAAGAAATTGTAAAGGATTGGTAGCATTCTTAAAGTGTTTGATAAAACTCACTAGTGAAGCCATGTGGACCTATGCTTTTCTTTGTTAGAAAAACAAAATGTATTACTAACTCAATTTCATTACTTTTCATCCATTTATTCAGTTGCTAATTCTTTTCCAGGAAGTTTTAGTAATTTGTATATTTCTAGTAATTTGTCCATTTCATTTATGCTGTGTAATGTGTTGGCATAAAGTTATTCATAGTATTTCCTTATACTCCTAAATTTCTATAGGATTGGTAGTGTTGTCCCCTATTCTCTGCTTTTGGTAATATCTTTTTGTTTCTTGGTTATCTATAAAGGTTTATCAAATTTTGTTGGTATTTTCAAAGAATCAATTTTTTTTGGTTTGATATTTCTCTATTGCTTTTCTGCTTTGTATTTCATTGATTATTACTCTAATCATTGTTACTTCCTTCTTTCTGCTTTGTTGTTGTTAAGTTCTCCTTTTTCAAGTTTCTTAAGGTGTAAACTCAGGTTATTGATACGATATTTCTTTTTCTAATATAGTATAGGCATTTTAAAGCTACAAATTTTCTTCTAGTCACTACTTTAGCTGCAGTCCATAAAGTTTTATGTTGCATTTCATTTTCATTCAGTTTCAAGTATTTTTTAATTTTTCTTGTGGTTTCTTCTTTAAACTGTAAGTTATTTAGAAATGTGTTGTTTAATTTCCAAATGCTTGTAAAGTTCCCAAATTACTCTGTGCCTCAATCTTCCCTCTGGGCCAGTGGAAACCACATCAGCTACAGCTTCTGGGTCCACAGAGACCACATCAACTCCAGTCTCTAGGCCACATAGGTCCCATTGGTCCTTGAGCCACTGTCAGCTGAGGTGGCCCTGGTCTCTCAGCCCTCAGTAGTGGCCCCACATTTCCCACATGTAGAATCCCAGAAATATGATAGCCTTCCTTCAGTTCTTTCTGTCTCTGTCGAATTCAGCCCAAGCCGGCAGTGTTTCTGGATATAACATTCTCAAGAACCATGTTGGGTTTCCATACAAATCAAGGGGAGCCACACAATTAGTTGCAAGGATCTTCCAAAAGGAAGATCCAGTTGCAAGATCTTTCCTGGATCACTCCATTTCCATTCCTGCTTTCTGATTACATAGATCTATGAATCACACACCTAATCTCTTCACCAAAAGGCTGTCCAGCTACTCTCATGGCCTTGCCTCCGTGCTATCTGGACAGGCTGCAAATTTCCAAATCATCAAGTGCCGATTCATTTTTACTTAACAGTTCCTTCCTTAATTTATCTCCTCCCTCTCACATTTTATTATAATCAGCAAGGGAAATCCAGGCCATACCCTGCACATTTTGCTTGGAAATCTTCTCTGCTAAATATCCAAGTTCATAACTTACAAATTTTATTTTCCAGCCAAAAGCAGAACATGATTCAGCCAGTTTCTGCTACTTTATAACAAGCATCACCTTTGCTCCAGTTTCCAATAATAAATGTTTTCCTTGTTTCTGCCCAAGTCCTCACCAGAAATATTGTTAATTCTCATTATTCTAGCAACATTCTGTTCATGACAATATATGTATTCTCTAAAATGATAGAACATTTCTCTCCTGTCCTTTTCACTTCTTTCTGAGCCCTTGTTGGAATCACCTTTAATGTCCATATTGCTACCAACAATCTCTTGAAGCCATCCTAGACTTTTTCTATCACGAGTCTCAAAACTCTTCTAGCCTTGAGCCAGCCCCAATTCCAAAACCACATCTACATTTTTAGGTATTTGTGGCACCACACTTCTGGCACCACAAACAGAGTGGCTTAATACAATAGAAATTTTTATTCTCTCACAGTTCTGGAGGTTAGAGGTCCAAAATCAAGGTGCTGGCAGGGCTATGCTCCTTTGGAAGGCTCTAGGGAAGGATCTTTTTCATACCTGTCTCCTAACTTCCAATGGTTACTGGCAATCCTTGGCATTAGTTCCCTTGTGAGTGCATCACTTCAGTCTCTGCCTCCATGTTCACTTGTCCCCTCTCCTCTCTGTGAGTCTCCTCTGTGCCTGAATTTACCTCTTCTTATAAGGACACCAGTCATTGGATTAGGGCCCACCTTAATGCAGTATGGTCTCTCTTAACTTGATTACAAAGATCCTATTTCTAAATAAAGTCACATTCGCAGGGACAAGAGGTTAGGACTTGAACACATCCTTTTGGGGGACATGATTCAACCCACAACAATGTGATAAGTACAAACCAAGAGTTGTTTAAATTACTGTGACTTGATTTTCAGTTACTTAGAATTGAAGACTTTTCAAACTGATGCCAATGACCTCAATGACGGCAGATAAAGGAAATAATCTGATCTGAATTCAATTCTAAAGGTCTTGGGGAAGTCTGCTGTTTCTTTTCTGTTTTGGGTTTTTTTTTTTTAAGTAGTGAAAAAGTAGTTTATTAGAAGAAAAAGTACACTCCAAAGGGTTTGGAGCGGGCCCCTGAGCAAAAGCACGGCTCAAAAAAGGCCTACTATTTCTTTATACAACCCTACCTGTCTCTACCAAAGTGAACTTTGGGAACCCTGATTGTATTGGCCATTATTTCCCTTTCCGAATCTGATTTGTCAACAGTGGTTCTGTTTTTAAGTCAAAGTCAATTGGACATGTACATGAAGATGTCATATTGTCCATAATTTATATGTCTTGTTCAAAACAAAAAGCAGCAGTCTATTTGTTAATATTTCTTTGATCAAAAGGAAAGTTAATTGTATGTGGTTTCACAATTTGGATTTATGTCCCTTTGTTACCTGGAACTAGAAATTGATATTTACATTGAAATTTCTTTGTGAAAATTGCTTATATAGTTTAAATATCAAATGAAATTTATTTCCAATACAATACATGATAAGCAAAAGTTCACATGTGGGACTTTATGTTCAACTTTCTGAGGAAGATCCATAGTTTTCATCATATTCTCAAAGGAGTACGTTATCTCAAAAAAATTACTAGCCACTGCTGTAGAATCTAAATCAGACATATGTTAGTTTGGCGTAGTTTCCACCAAGAGGAAATGGAATAGGAAATAAAAATCGGATAGAATATTGGTAGATGGCCTATAAGTTTCATTCCTGAGAATCTCCTATCATTTCCCATGCCTTGTATTATCATTCCTGATCTTTCTGGACACCTCTGAATTCCTTTACTTCACTAAGAGGAATCTCTTCGATGTCAGCTGGGTGTAGGTTTGTTTTGGCCAATCCAACAAACTGTTAAACTCTAAACTGGCTTCTCAGATTCACACACAGAATGTAACATCTCTGATAAGATTCCTCAAAGGAACAAATCTAGTGTAATCTGAAAGAACAGTTTGGTTTCCTTGGTTAAACACCCAGAAGATCTATGTTCACATTATCACTTCTGGGTCAAAGATTAACAAAACCCTTTACCTTTGTACACGATAATTAACTTTTGATTAACTTTATCATTTTGTTTTACTAGAAACTTGTTAAAAAGTAGTATGTCGACTATGGCATTCTCATACACTGCTGGTGGGAATACAAAATGGTTCAGCCAATACAAACAGAGTAGCAGTTTCTAAAAATGTTAAAACTTTCCATGTAAAAACTCTCCAAAACCTATCATGTAAGAAGAAAAAGCATATGTCCATATACAGGCTGTATACAAATGTCTGAATGTTCATAGCAGCCTTATTTGTAATAGTAAAAAACTGAAAATAACCCAAATATCCATCAACTGGTGAACAGATAAACAAATTGTGGCATATACATCCAATGGAATATTATTCAGCAACAAGATGGAATGGACGGACTATTGATACACACAGCAATATAGATAAATCTCAAAATAAGTGAAAGAAGTCTGACCAGAAAAGAGTGCATTCTCTGAGACCATTTAAAGAAATCTCTAGAAAATGAAAACTAATCTGTAGTAACAGAAAGCAGAACAGTGGTCCGGGGCTGTGGGAGCAAAGGGAGGGATTACCAAGGGAAGGAGTAAAATTTGGGTGTTGTCGGATGTGTTCACTATTTTGACTGACGGTTGTATAAATGTGACAAAACTTACCAAATTGTATACTTTACATATTTGCTGATTATTATATGTCTTTTATATCTCAGTAAAACTGTTTTTCAAAAAGCATCTGCACTCCCTACTTGTGAGTGCTGGACCCAAACAAGTTCCTTACAGGTATATCAGGGTCTCATTCATTCATCTTGAACATTTTATATATTAGAAGAGGTCATTGGGCTTGGACAGGAAGCCCTTTTCCTCTCCTTCAACCATCACTTCAGCCAGCCACTACTTTATCATACCTGTACCTTTGCTTCTAAGCATTTTAACCCACATCCCATGTTTCACCTGTCTGTCTTTCTTCTACTTCCTCCCTTATTTCCCAAGATATTTCCAAGAAAACAGTAATATCCTTTCCTACCTAGATGACCTGCTGCCAATCCCCCACCCCCACCCCCCATTTCAGGTCCTTCTTCTCATCCTGATCCTTTAGTCACCATGTACTGGCAAGCAAACTTCTAAGAAAGGCATCTTGTGCCCTTTCTTGATGATGGAGTAGATGAAAACCAGCTTCCTCTCAGTAAGTCAGGGATTACCTTTTGAGCATTACTTATTTTTACGGCAGTGATTCTCAAATGGGGTCCCAGGGCCAACAGCATCAGGATCACCTGAGAACCTGGGCTCCCACCCCAGACCTACAGAGTCCGTGGGGCCCAACAATCAGGATTTCAACAGGCCTCCAGGGTATTCGGAGGCACTGTTCTGGGGAGAAAACCTAAGGGGGCAGGAAGAAAGTTAGAATGGAAGTACACCGGAAAATGTGATTGAAAGAAAGGGGTTGGGGGGGGGGGGGAAACTAAGGAAGAACTCATTATGTAGTCAGAAAACCTACCCTGCCCCAGAGAGCTTTCCTGAAAGATGATTTCCAACATTCACAAGAACCGCAGATTGGACAGCAAGGGACCTATCGCCGGCCACCCAGCTCCCTCGTAGCGGCTCGCCTGGGAACAGCTCCGCGGACGTGGAGGAGTTAAATCGCGCCGACTCTCCGCTTCCCCCACCCACCCGCAGCCCTGCCCGGCCGCCCGCGCGTGCGCACGTGCAAGGCCACGCTCCATAGAGCGGCGCGATCCTCCCAGATTCCTAGAGCGGAGCGGGCAAGCGCGGGTTCGCCGCGCGTGAGGCTTGACAGAGCCCTGGAGAACACGTCGAGGTATGGATGATGTTGGCTCTCGGAAGGCCGAGGAACTTAGGTGACCTCGCCTCTCTAGCGGCCTCGCGACGCTGCCAGGGAGTCGTGTGCGGTTTCTCGAGACCATGGAGAGTCAAAGCCTCCGGGGTCGCCCGTGGGCGCGGCCCCTGGCAATGGCGAGCTAGGCGGCTATTGGCCTAGTGTGTCGTCGGTACCCGGTCGATCCTGGCTGGGCCTTGGGTTCAACTGAATGAGCACCGGAAACTGGGAACGGGTGGAATCAGGAGCGTGGACGCATCCACGCCAATCAGCCGACGGTGCAGGGAAAGAGCAACCTAAATGTGTGAGTGCTAGTAGAAGGGAAAGAGGGAAAGACAGGTGGTGATGGTGGATCAGCAGTGTCACTTTGGTATAGGAAGGGAAGCGAATCACACGGTGTTAACCACAAAGACAAAATTCTAAGATTCCCTCCCCTGCTTTATTTTTCCAGTTACATCTTCATTTTGGTAGCATTAACCCCCAAGATGTTTGACGATCTCTAGACTTGTAATGGAGAATGTGTGCCCAAGAGGGGTAATGCCTGACTCCTGGATGATGAGAGGAAGCTTAATAAATCCTGAGAGATGGGGGTGGCTGGTTAGCTCAGTTGGTTAGAGCTCGGTTCTGGTAACACCAAGGTTGCCAGTTCAATCCCCACATGGGCCACTGTGAGCTGCATCCTCCTTAGGAAAAAAAAAAAAAAAGAATATCTGCTTAAGAGTGAGGTCTAGACATAACTATGTTTAAAGACTTGCACAAGTAATTCTGTTATATATTCGTGGGTGTAAGAACCACTGCTTTAATCCATTTTTTAAATTGCTCTTCTGTGTATTTGCTAATATAACAGAGGGAAAATACAGTGCTTTTCTGTGGTTGTGTTTTTTATTATTAAAGTGTAGCATTTGCTTAAATTTAAAAAAAAAAATTCTGAGAGAAAAGAACTTTGAAAGTAAATGAGAGTTTGTTTTCTCCTTTACTTCCTTTATATTTAGAGGATGTTTTTGGTGGTCTAGTGTCAGAAGTTATATCTCCAGTCACAGCAATGATTCCCTTCCAAGCCCAGTGGTGCCCGATTACCTCCAGGTCTCAGACCCCTACCTGGACAACAAAAGCTTACTGAGGAAATGGTAATTCTCCAGTTGCTCCCTGAGGTGTCAAGCATCCAGTTGCAGCCCATGGAGATCCAGTTCAATTATGAATCTCAAGAACACCACCTTCTGTCAGGTGAGCAGTATATCTTTTTTGGTTTCAGGAAGTGGGGGCAAAGGGGGGATATTACTTTTGATATGTTAGTGTCTTCAAGTACTGTTGGTATTCTTCATTGCCTTCCCCTCACTCTATTAGGCAGTACTATCTCTTTAGTGCTGCAAGCACAGTCATATGACTTTATTGTGAATTCTGGCAATCAAATTCTCATGGAATTCTTCTCCTTTAAGTCCCCCAAATTATCCATTTTTCCCCCATTATAATCACCTTATCACCAGTCTGTCAGTGTTTAGTATGTCCCACTTGAAAATCATTTCAAGTTATAGTTCTCATTTACTATAAGGGAGTAGTTAAAAGTTTTGTAGTCTGACAGCCTGGATTCAAATACTAGTTTTGTCATTTACTAGCTTCAGTAAGTTACTTACTTTTTTTTATGATTCTGTTTCCTCACTTTGTAAGTGTATAATAATTCATATCTTAGAGGTTATGTTGAGGATTGTGTCTATTACTCCATAATAAAGGACCCCAAAATTTAGTGACCTAAAACATCAGACATGTTTAAATGATATTATTTTCTTATGGTTCTCTAGGTCATCACCTTGGACTGGGTTCAGCTGGGCAGTTTTTTAATCTTCTGGTCTTGTCTGGGATAACTCATACAGTCATCTAGTAGCTCAGCTAGGACCTAAGCTGGAATCAATCATGTAGGTCTGACTCTTGGTGCTGTCTATGACTTGGGTCACATATCTCCAGCAGGCTAGCCTAGACTTTTTCTCAGAGCAGGTAATTTCCAAAAATCAGAGAGATAGACGACAAGCCTGGGATGCATAAGCACTTTTCTAACCTATGTTTGCGTTACATTTGTTAATATCTCATTGACCAAAGCAAGTCACATGACCAGTTCCAGAATTATAGTGAGCAAGAACTATTCAAGAATATAGATGTTGAGAGATAGGGTTCATTGAGGTCTGTTACTACAAGCACTAAATGAGATCCTGTCTATAAAACTCTGAGAACAGACCTGGCTGATAGTAAATTCTTTATAAATGGTAGCCCTGTTATTTTTAGTAAAATCATTTTGATCCCAACTTGGTTCAGATGTTCAGTAGGGTCTAATTTCCACATCATATTTTGCTGTTATTTTTATTTTCGTTCTCTATTGCTGCTGTTTTGCCTACGAATTCAACTTCTGTTATCCCTTCCTTTTAGTCTAAATCTTCTGCCTCTTTTTAGTTTTGGAGCATATTTTATTTTATTTTATTTAGTTTCTCTCTCCTGTATTTAGAATTTGTCTTTCCTTAAGAATCTGTTCTAAGGCATCTAGCTGTCATCTTTCCTGAGAATCACTGCAGAAGTGGGCCTCTTCCTTTGCAGTTTTATATAAATTGATATACATATTGCATGTTTGTCTCTCATAGAGTGTGTATAAAATAACTATTATAGAGTAATATAAGTGTAGAAAGGCACAAAACAGAAAGTTTAAATAACCTGCAACTCCACCATCCAGAGATAGTCACTGCTAACATTAATGTATCCTTCAGATCATTTATTTAACTATTCAATAAATACTTATTGTTATAAATTTTATTAATCGCTTATTATTAACCATATAATATTTTTTTAGTTATTGAGGGTTTACTCTGTGCCAGGTACTGCTCTAAGTGTGGGGGATATAGCAGTGAACTGAACAGATAAGGCTTTGCCCTCGAGGAGCTTACCTTCTATGGGGGAAACTGGAAATACATAAATAAGCAGTATAGTATCATATAGGGATAATGGTTATGGAGAAACTAACCCAGGATGTATCTGTCAGTCAGTATTCTAGCAGGAAACAGTTGGCTCTTTCAAATGGTGTAATTCAAAGTCTCATGAAGAGGTTGGACAGGATTACACAGGTCAACAAGGACTAGAGAACAGCCTTGGGCAAACAACAGTGACAAGCAGTTACTACCTTTAGGCCTTAAGTTACAAGGGGAGAGATTGATGACCAGATCCTAGAGAATGTATGCCCAATAGGTGATGTGGCCTTTGCTAAAAGAAACCTTCCATGGAAAGTGGACAACTAGGTATATATCTGAAATTCTGCCCACTGGGAAGATTTACCTTCACTGGTGTGTTTGAGGCCACACCTGAGTATAAGTGAAAGCTATTCCACTTTCAGCTTATGCCCACACACTGGGCAGGCCCAGCTGTAAACCAGTTCTATACTTTCTTTTTGTCTGCTGATTGGTAATAGGGAATTCCCATGAGGCCCTGAATATAGGTTGAGAAAAAGAAAGAGTAGAAACAGGGACAGGTAACTATGAGAATCCGAATCACTAGCACATGGAATTTACTTGTCTTCCAGGCTTGCTTTTACAGTGGAATGCTGCTTTGTACATCCAATTTTATGACTTGGAGGACCAAAGAACAACTAGCATACAATGATCAGTTTGTAGTAGTCACGTGGTACTCTGTGGTGAAGCATGAAGTCTCTATTAGTACCCAAGAGCAACCTAAGATCTGCTTTTCACATAGAAAATTGTTGTTGGCAGAAGAGAGGATGTCCTTACTTCACTGTGGTTCTCTTACAGAGGATTACGAAAGGCTGCACACAGCATCTCTGACAGCTGCAGATACTTCCAATACCTTTGATTATCCTGGTTAATAAGGTTATGTGATAGGACTGCTTGAATTGCAACCTGAACCTACTGCAGAACCTTTTTTTTTTACTCTGAGTCTCACTCAAAAGTAGCAATCTTATAAGTTATTCAAATTGCTCATTTCAGTACACTGAACTGTGGTATCGCCTCAAAAATGTGGGCCCACCAAGCATTGTGCCTCTCTGCGGTGGTGAAAAATGGTTGGAGATTGAAGCGAGAGAACAAGCCTTGTGACTATTTGAGAGAAGAGTGTTCCAGGCAGAGGGAATAGCTAATGCCAGAGGTCCCTGAATGTAGCAGGAACAGAGTGAGCCTGGCGTAGACAGGTCATAGGCGTGATGGAATGAAATGAGAGCAGAGAGAAAGGGACCAGATCATGTGGAACCATCTAAGCCATAGTAAGGATTTGGAATTTATTTCCAGTGTAATGGGAAGCATTGGAACATTTTACACAATATAATAATATGTAAAGATTGCTCTGACTGTTATATGGAGAATAAGAGAAAGGTAAGTTAGCAAGAAGAAAGCAGATGTTTTTGTTTTGTTTTGTTTTTTGTTTTTTTATTGGGGAATATTGGGGAACAGTGTGTTTCTCCAGGGCCCATCAGCTCCAAGTTGTTGTCCTTCAATGTAGTTGTAGAGGGCGCAGCTCAACTCCAAGTCCAGTCGCCATTTTCAATCTTAGTTGCAGGGGGCGCAGGCCACCATCCCATGGATGGAGAATTGAACCGGCAACCTTGTTGTTGAGAGCTCACGCTCTAACCAACTGAGCCATCTGGTCACCCCTCCGGAAGCTCAGTGGCAGCTCGTTGTCTTCGATCTAGCTGTGGAGGGCATAGCTCACTGGCCCATGTGGGAATCGAACCAGCAACCCTGTTGTTAAGAGCTTGCGCCCTAACCAACTGAGCCATCCAGCCACCCTAAAGCAAATGTTTTGAGAGTAATCAACTATGTCAAATAAATCAAGAATAAGATTGAGAATTGACCATTGGATTTGTCATGATAGAGTTTATTAGAGACTTTAATAAATATAGTTTCAATATTATAGAGATAAAAGCCTGATTGCAATAGGTTATAAAAAAGAATAGACTTAATGTTGGTTAGAATATAGAGCAGTGTGAACTCATACACTCCTGATGGAAGTGTGAATTGGTTTAACTACTTTGGAACTATCTAGTTCAAGATACACAATCCTGATCCTAAGTTTCTATAACCTATAGAAACTAGATATGTGCAATGAGATAGATACACCAGCATATTCATATCAGCATGGTTTGTAATAGGAAGATGTTGTCCATTGAAGGAGAATGGGTAAATAAATTTTGGTGTGTGTCACACTATAGCAGTGAACATGAATGTACTACAGCTATACACATGCATAAGGATGGATCTTCCAAACATAATGTTGAACAAAAAAGCATGTCACAGAAGGCGTGTGGTATAATTCCATGAATGTATAAAGTTCAAAAACACGCTATATTTGTCTGCTAGGACTACCATAACAGAAAATCACAAATTGAGTGACTTAAACAACATATATTATTTTCTCACAGTTGTGTGCATTAATTTTGGTCATCTGTGCTTTCTTCTAGAACATTTACAATTTTAGCTTTTATGTTTAGGTTTATATTACATTTCTAGTTAATTTTTGTGTGAAACATAAGGAGTTGGGGTTAATTTTTGTCATTATATCCAGTTCTAACATTTTTTGTTCTGACACTTTCACCACTGGATTATCTTGGCAACTTTGTTGAAGATATTTCTACATATGTGTTTGGACCTGTTTATAGACTCTATCCTATTCCATTAATTCATGTCTATCCTTATGCTAATACCACATTGCCTTGATTACTGTAACTTTATTGTAGAGCTTGAAGTCAAATAGTGTAACTTCTCCAATTTTGTTCTTTTTCAAAGTTGTTTAGACTTCTGTGCCTTTCTATATAGAATTTAGAATCATTTTGTCAATTTCTACAAAAAAGCCTGCTGAGATTTTGATTGGGATTACATTGAGTGTCTAGATCAATTTGGCAAGAATTCTACCATCTTAACAATATTAAATCTTCCTATCCATAAATGATGGATATATTTCTATTAGGTCATCTTTAATTTCTCTCAGCAATGTTTTATAATTTTTATTATACAAATATTGCTCATATTTTGTTGAATTTGTTTCTAAGTATTTCATTTTTGATATAGTTGATAAAAATGTTTTAAATTTTTGTTCTAATTGTTCATTGCTAGTATACAGAATTATAATTGTTTTTTGTATTGCTCTAATAAACTTATTTACAAGTTCTAATAACTTTGAGACAATAGGATTTTCTATATACTGATTTGTAGTCTATGAGTAAAGACAATTTGACTTCTTTCTTATTTGCATATTTCAGTTATTTTTCATGTCTTACTGTATTGGCTAGGGATAGTGAATAGAAGTTGTACAATGTTGACTAGAGGTAGTAAGAGAGGGCATCCTTGCTTTGCTCCCTTATTCCTAGAAGAACAACTTTAGTCATTAATTATGATGTTAGCTATTGGTTTTTCTTTGCTTTTTATTGGAGTAGTTAATTTGCATATAATGTAGTTAATGTTTGGATTTAAATATACCACCTTATTTGTTTTTGTTTATCCTATGTTTTGTTTCTTTTTCTCCTTTTTAACCTAATTTTACATTACTGGGTTTTTTTGTTTTTCCTTTTTTTTTTCCTATTAGCTTATTGTTTTTACATTTTTTCATTGTTATTTAATGGTTGCCTCATAGCAGCCTTTGTCAGATGTGATTCTGTGAGAGAATTAAGCCCAAGTACTTTAAGGCTCCATTGTAAGTAATGTACTAATGTCTCTCCTATATATCTGTTGTGGTACTGTGTACCATCTTTGGTAGAATTAAGAAAACAGTCACTCAAATCATTTTATGTTTTATTCTCTTATGGAACTCTGGTTTAAAAAGGCTGCCTTAGAAATTTATCTTAATTTACTACTTCTAGGATAATTCAAAGACCTTGTAATATTTTAGTTGGATTTACTTCCCTCCCATTGTGCTATTTTTGCCATGTATTTTAATTCTCTCTATATTATAAATTCTATAAGACATGCATATTGCTTAAATCAGTCAGTACACATTTAGATTTACCCAGAAACTTTACTTTTTTCAGAAGCTCCCACTTGGAGACTTGGACTTTTGCCCTTGAAATGTATCTGTTTCATGTTCTCAGCTCTCTAGATCATTTGCAGTCTGACAGTGGTGTGTCTTTTATAGTAAACACCACGTAACAGTGGGCTGACAATCAAGAAATTCAGTGGACCTCTCACACTCCTACCATTGCAGGCTTCTGATATTGTTGAGCATAGGAATGGCATCCTCAAAAACCAACTCAAAAGAGAGTTCTGACCCCACCTCTCTAAACCTTTTCCGTTTACACACCTTAGTAAAGAAGTTTGACCAAAGAATTTGGCTGTTCCCAAGAAGGGATCATGTTCCTTGGTAATAATCAGGACAGAAGAGGTGGAGAATTATATAGACCTATTTTTGAAAATTCAGGATTCTGTCCTGACCATTCCTGAGTATGATGCTTCTTTCTTTACCATAATGGCCTCTGACAAACCGGGTTGGTATACCCTGCCAGTGATATTCTGGCCTCCTGCTGCCTTCTCCCCATTTACCCTCCCTCTCCCCATCCCCCATACTCTGTACACACTGCTTACTTTACATGTGTTAATAAATTGGTTATGTATCAATTGCTTATGTATCAACTCTAATTTACTCAAACTTTCCTAACCACTGTGATTAGGTTTCAGTATTCCCAGATCTCCTGTGATGAACATATACAGAACATATCTGGTAAGCCACTTCTATAAATGGTTATTGTGATCCATTACTTGTTGATTCTTCCTAGTTTTCCTCTCAGAGGATAATTTTTAGTGTTTTGGAGCACTTCCATAAAATTGTGACTACATTTTATAAATAAATACTGATCCGTTTCACCTGAAACTTTCTTACAATATGGAGAACACATTCCATTTGAATTTTATTGTTTTAGATGGTGAGACTAAGACCAAGATTCAAGAGCTGGCTTCAGAGGAGGAAATTACTGCAAAACCTAAACCATTGACTGAAGAGTGTGGAAACCCCAAAGACAACGTTCTCCAGGATTCTGAATGCAGAGAATTCTGTGAATTGGTAGATAAATTAAATGAAAAGGATCAGAACCTCTTTAAAAGAAGACAGCATAGCTGTGATGAATGTGGACAAAGCTTTGCTTGGAGTACAGGCCTTATTAGGCATCAGAGAACCCATTGGGAGAAACCCTTTGAATGTGGTAAGTGTGGAAAGGCATTTAGTATGAGCTCAGCCCTAGTTCTGCATCAGAGAATTCATACTGGGGAGAAACTCTATCCTTGTAATTGGTGTATTAAAAGTTTCAGCCGCAGCTCAGACCTTATTAAACACCAAAGAGTCCACACTGGTGAAAAACCTTATAAATGTGATGAATGTGGGAAAGCCTTCAGTCAGAGCTCCGATCTTATTATACATCAGAGGATCCATACAGGCGAAAAACCCTATCAGTGCAGTCATTGTAGTAAAAGTTTTAGCCAGCGCTCAGACCTGGTTAAACATCAGAGAATCCATACTGGAGAGAAGCCTTATACATGTAACCAGTGTAACAAACATTTTAGTCAGAGTTCTGATGTTATAAAACATCAAAGAATCCACACTGGTGAGAAACCATATAAATGTGACGTGTGTGGAAAAGCCTTTAGTCAGAGCTCAGATCTTATTCTACATCAGAGAATTCACACTGGGGAGAAACCATATCCATGTAATCAATGTAGCAAAAGTTTCAGTCAGAACTCAGACCTTATTAAACATCGAAGGATCCACACTGGAGAGAAACCTTATAAATGTAGTGAGTGTGGGAAAGCTTTTAATCAGAGCTCAGTCCTTATTCTGCACCAGAGAATTCACACTGGAGAGAAACCCTATCCCTGTAATCAGTGTAGCAAAAATTTCAGTAGACTGTCAGATCTTATTAATCATCAGCGAATTCACACTGGAGAGAAGCCTTACCCATGTAACCAGTGCAGTAAAATGTTTAGTCGAAGATCAGATCTTGTTAAACATCATAGGATTCATACAGGTGAGAAACCCTATGAATGTGATGAATGTGGGAAAACATTTAGTCAGAGCTCCAACCTTATTCTACATCAGAGAATCCATACTGGAGAGAAACCCTATCCATGTAGTGATTGTACTAAAAGTTTTAGTCGTCGTTCAGATCTTGTTAAACATCAAAGAATACACACTGGAGAGAAACCATATGCATGTAATCAGTGCAATAAAAGTTTTAGTCAAAGCTCAGACCTCACTAAACATCAGCGAGTCCACTCTGGGGAAAAGCCCTATCATTGTGATAGTTGTGAGAAAGCCTTCGGTCAGAGTTCTGACCTCATTCTTCATCAGAGAATTCACACTGGAGAGAAACCATACCCATGCACACAGTGCAGCAAAAGTTTCAGTCAGAACTCAGACCTTACCAAACACCAAAGAATCCATACTGGGGAAAAACCACATAAATGTAATGAGTGTGGAAAGGCCTTCAGTCAGTGCTCAGCTCTTATCCTACATCAGAGGATCCACACTGGGGAGAAACCATATCCATGTGATCAGTGTGGCAAAAGCTTTAGCCGGCGCTCCGATCTCATTAATCATCAAAGAATCTACATTGGCGAAAAGCCATATAAATGTGATACATGTGGGAAAGCCTTCAGCACATGCACTGATCTTATTGAACACCAGAGAATTCACACCAGGGAGAAACCCCACAGATGTGTTCAGTGCAGTAGAAATTTTACCCAGCTCTCTGATCTTACTGATCATGAGAAAGACCATTCTGCCCAAGAAAGTATAAATGTAATGAATGTGGGAAAACCTTTAGTGTATAGGCCAACTTTATTCAGTACCAGAGACACTATACCAGAAAAAAGTCTTATGAATGCTATTGATTATGAAAAAGGTTTTAATCAATGCTCAATTGATTAAAACTCTTGTGCTACATTAAAAACAAAGTCCATATTGGAGAGAAAACATTAATTCCATTTTTATAATGAAATTTTAACTCAGAGCTCAGACATTACAAACTTAAGAAAATTTCTGAGAAGGAATCCTATGAGTTGTGGGGAAACATTCAATGTGCATAAAAATTTTATTAAATGTCAACAACAATGGAAAAAAATTCATTATCTGCTATAATGTAAGAAAAGCTCTAGTCTTACTCAAATACGATCCAAAAGAGTTTTATCACTGTAAGAAATATATAACAACATTAATGCAGAACCTTGTCACGTATTGTAAAAATCAGTGTTGTGGGGTGGGCAATCAGAATGCAGAAATATATTAGTGCTATTCACTCGAACTCTTCACTCGAGCCCAAATTACTTACTGTGTATCAGAGTATTTTAGATAATGTGGGGAAAATATAAATCCCTTCCATATTTTAATTGGCATTCACACTGATATTACACTTATCTCCTCACAGCTGGAGAGCTCTACCTTATGCTAACCCTAATTAAATTCCATGTGTGTGAACATACTATGGTATTTTGGTACTAAATTTATTAACTACATAATTCCAGTGGCCCATTTTCTCAGAATTTTTTTTTCTTGGCCTGGTTTTGGTTTTCATAGTGAGAATGAGTTTTCAAGTTCCTGTGATGGTCACAGAAAATATGGATATATTTTGCTCTCAATAATGAAACCCATAAACTTTAGTGGTTTGAAATCACTTCTCCAATACTACCATTTAATCACATCTTCTAAATATGTGAAACAATTTTTAAAAAATGAACTCCATATGTCAAAGTGAAGATTACTATCTATCTTGTCACCTATAGATTGAACGATAGCTGAAGTAATATCCACATGACTAATTTGTATAGCATATTCTGTCTAAAACATACCTATTGATTTTAAGTGGCAACATTCATCAGACTCTTTTGATTTCTGACATACGTATTGATAGTAAGCTATATGCAGTTTTCAACTGAAAAATAGAAAGCTTTTTAAAAAATAAAAATTCAAATTGTCTTTCTGGTTTAGTGTCATCTGTAAAACAGAAGATTACTAGGTATGGTTGTAGTAGTTATATTTCTGTATTTTGCTCTCAAGCTAATGGAAAGCCATTAGGGTCTTTGATCTAGGGAATGACATGATCATCTCCCTGCTTTAAGAAGAGTCTAAGATTAAAAGGAGGAAAGAGACTGGCCCGGCCCGGTGGCTCAGGCGGTTAGAGCTCCATGCTCCTAACTCTGAAGGCTGCCAGTTCGATTCCCACATGGGCCAGTGGGCTCTCAACCACAAGGTTGCCGGTTCAATTCCTCGAGTCCCTCAAGGGATGGTGGGCCGCAAGGGATGGTGGGTTGTGCCCCCTGCAACTAGCAACGGCAACTGGACCTGGATGGTGGGCAGCGCCCCCTGCAACTAAAATTGAACACAGCACCTTGAGCTGAGCTGCCGCTGAGCTCCCAGATGGTTCAGTTGGAGTGCATCTCAACCATAAGCTTGCCAGTTCGACTCCCGCAAGGAATGGTGGGTTGTGCCCCCTGCAACTAGCAACAGCAACTGGACCTGGAGCTGAGCTGCGCCCTCCACAACTAAGACTGAAAGGACAACAATTTGACTTGGAAAAAAGGCCTGGAAATACACACTGTTCCCCAATAAAGTCCTGTTCCCCTTCCCCAATAAAATCTTTAAAAAAAAAAAAAAAAAAAAGAGGAAAGAGACAACTATTTGGAAAACTATTTGGAAGCCGAAATAAAATCATGAGGTCCAGAAGTAGAGGAGCTTGTAGGCATTGACATGATAGGTTGAGAAGTGAGTAGAAAGAAAAGTGTACAATCGTTCTTTGGGGAATTTTAAAAAGTGAAAAAGAAAAATAGGATGATCAAATTTATATCTGAAGTTTAGCCATCTCTCCTGAGAAATTTTAAGAGCCAACTGCTTACTACACACATCTGTCTTGTGTCGTATAGGTAGACTCAATTCATGCACACACACACACACATGCATGATGTCTTCTTTCTGAATTCCCTACCTTGGTAAATTACACTACTAAACACCTTGCTATCCAGATAAAATAATGTAGCTATCCTACACTCCTGACTGACTCTCCCCCAGTTTTCGAAATCCGATTGCTCACTAGGTTTTAGAAGTGAATTACTTACTGTAATAATTCCAATAATGAAGTATTGAGTGAAAAAGGAAGAGAAATACAGAGTATGGCGCCTGACATTTTATGCCAGTTGATTCTCTGAAGTATTTTCTGATTCTTAAACTGGTAGAGCGCAAGAGGCTAGGAAATCTAACCAAAGGACACTGGAAGGTTAAGTGGAGCTCTCAGCACACTCACTATGATAGGGAGTAAAAAATGGAGTACAAAACATGGCTGGTAAATACCCCACAATTTCAGTGTAAATATTAGGAGGCTATACCCTAGAACTGAGAATGAAACCTGTGCAGACCAAGTCTAAAAACAGTCTGAAACACAATCTCAACTCCGGTCAGCCTTTTCATGAATTAAGTTATCTGCTCCTAATCTAGCTTCCGGGTAGAACATAGGGTGAATCCTATCTGGAGGATGACAATGGTACTATAACTTTTCATGCATAATATCCAGTGTTCAATCAATTACCAAAATCATCAGTCACAGACATCAATATGAACTTACACATGAGCACGTGTGTAGTTGGATAGACACAAAAACAATTATAGAATGTTTATACATGGGTCAGTATATGTACATATTATCATCTAGTTGTGCTCTCTGAGAGGACCTAGAAGTAATGACACTCCAATATCAACGAGCATACCCAGATCATGATTTGTGAATACCATTTTACAAATAAAAGGAACCAGGGCTCATTTGAGAAATGGCTGATTCTAGGGCTAGGACAGGGAAAACATAAGATTAGGCTGGAGCATCTTCTAGTACCAGAAAGTAAGAGCTCAAAAAACAAAACAATGGATTCATGTCAAAGGGACATGGGGTCAACCTGAAAGAGCTTCCAAGACCAAATAAATATACATGAGTCTATACTGATATAAATACGGGAGAAGAGACAAATCTTCCTTGTGGAATAATTGCAAATAATGCTCCCTCCAGGATGTGAAGTTTAATCCCAACCTGCCACCCCTAGAGGAGACTGGACCTGTTGACTCACTTCCAAGGAAGAGCATATGAAAGGGGAAAAAACAGTAACTACAGTAGAGAAACCTGGCAAAAACTACTTTAAGGTTTCTCAGCCTCGGTACTATTGGTATTTTGGGCCAAATATCTACCTATACGAAGTTCTGACAATTAAGTTCGTGAACTTTCCACCATGTAAACGCATGGTGGAAACTTTGCCTCATGTATTTGATACGTATGTCATTTTTTTTTCTGAATAGTAAGTTGCAGACACAATGCCCCTTTGGTGTTTATTAAATAGACCAAGAAGGAAGAGGATTTTGAACAAAGGTGACATCGTCTCACTTATATGAGCTAGCTGCTGTTGAGAACTAAATGAAGTAGGACAACCAGGAATGCAGGGAGACTATTGTCCTGAGCAACTAGGACAAAATTGCTACTTTCTAAGATGAGGAACACTAAGAACATGTCTGGGGAGAAACTAAGTTTGTTTGGGGACATATTAGGTTTAAGATGCCCAATTAGTCATTGTGCTAAGCCATTTATAAGCCTCCTATTTGCAGGGCCAGGGCTTCTGTTCTATGAGACTGATGACCCTACCCTCTAAGACTGCCTGAGTGCAGACCCATGAGGCTGGGGGTAGAGGGAGCAATGGACTCCCACTTGATCTCTGGCCTGCCACGGTGCTGCTGTGTTGTCTTGGAGCCTGACTTCCTAGTGGTTGTTACTGGAGAGGCTGCAAGGTGCCACCTGGAGCTGATGCTGGGGTGGGAACTGACCAGAGGGAGAGGGCAGTCTGAAGTCTCCCTCCACCTACCCACGGTGAGGTGAAGAGGAGGCAATTCATACCACTTGCACTCTAAAGATGGTCAAGACTAAGCAAACAGCTGTGCTTCTTTAGGAGCTGTAGAATGTTCAGTAACCTCTACCTGTTATTTGTTCTCTTTCCCTGCTTCACCTACCATTTATGGTCATCCTTTTCTGGGACTGTATCATCTCAATCAAGTTTCAGCAATAAGGTTTTACCTTAGGCAGTTTTCTTTGGAAACCAGACTAAAGCTGGCATCAAAGTGAAGTCTGGGGGGCAAAGGGGATACATGAGCCTGTAGTTAAGAAGCCTAGGCTGAGACATACATTTTGGAGTTGGAGATAGTATTTAAAGACATAGACCCGATGAGATCACCTAGGAAGTGAATATAGCTAAAAAATAGAAGAGATCTGAACACTGACCTCTCAGGCATTCCAATACATAGAAGTCCAGAAAAATGAGGAAATCCCAGCATGGAGACTGAGAAGCATCCCATGAAGTAGAGAAAAACCTGACCGTTGTTCTTGAAGCCAAATGAGTATGTCAGTTATGCAAAATACTGCTGATGGATCAAGCAATGTAAGTCTAATAAATGAGTACTGAAATCAGCAGTATGGAGGTTAGCAACTTAATTCCAATTCTTTACGTGGAAATTTATGTGATGTCATGTCACACCGCTCATTCCTGATACTAAATATTTTTTCTCGATCAGTCTGGCTTAAAGTTTATCAATTTTATTAATCTTTAAAAGTTAGCTTATTTCTAAATTTTTCCCATTACCTTCAAAAAGAAAGTATGTAAATTTTTTAACAATTTAAGGAACTATATAGCTGGACACTTAATGTTCAGCACCTCGTCATGTCATTTCTTCCCTCATAGTCCTACAAATGGCTAACCAGGTCCTCCATTATCTGGCCCTGCCCACCGCCCTCACCCCACTTCTCTCTGGCTTCATCCACTACCTCCCCCCATGTTCATTCTGCTCCAGCTACACTGGCCTCCTTGCATTTCTTGAAATCAGGTGTTGCTCCCACATCAAGTCCTTTGTACATGCTGTTCAGATGCGGGGAACACCTTTCCTCTAGTCCCACTCAGCTTGTTTCCTTATACTCATTCATCTTTCATCAAATTTCACTCTCTCAGTGAAACCTTCCCTGGACAACCTATCTAATTGCAATACCTTTCCTCAATGTTTTGTATTCCTTCTTTCTCAACCTATTTTCTCCTTACCACTCATGACATACAATGTTTTTCTTTTTCCACTGCCATGTGTAGTTTCCACACAGAGAAGCAATCAGATGTAAACCCCAGGAGAGTTTTGGGTTTGAACAACTTCAAATCCAGTCCTGAGAATAAAATGAGGGGCCCCCGGAGAACCATGGAAGGGGGAATGGAGGTAATGGGGAGGGGCTCCAAGGGTCACATACAGGAGATACTTGAGGGGATTGCCTCAAGAGCAATGGCTGGAAGTGGGTACAGCATAGACTCATCAGCGTAATCCCCAGTCTCAGAGTCTCAGGTAAATGAAGGATAGGAAGAAAAATGCCAAAGATGTGACTGGGGGAAAAGCTTTTCAACCACAGACATTCCCAACGCCAATGTTATTGTTGGACTGTAAAGTATGCGATCATGTGTGTGGTACATGGTATAGAGTGGAGTAACAAATGGCAGAGGTTGACAGAGGCCAAATCATGGAAGGCCATGCTAATTTTATTAATTTATATAGTGCATAAAGTATAAGTCTAGAATTTAAAATTACAAAGGTTTTCTACAAATCAATAAGAAAATACAAATAACCTATATTAATCAGGACAGAAACCCAATTCAATTATCTTAAACAAGAAAGGGACTTTATTGGCTCACAAAACTTTAAAGTCCGGAGGTAGGGCAGGCTTTAGGCACAGCTGGATCTAGGGCCTCCAGAAAAATGACATCAGAACTTAGTTCTCTTTCCTTTCTGCTAGCCTCTGAGTTTCTCCTCAGACAGATTCTCTCCACGTGGTACAAATTCAGGCTTACATGGTCCTTAGCGTGTGGGATCTCCGTAGAGCCTTCTTTCCAATCGTTCCAGCAGTTCTGTTGAGGGCTCTCGTTAGCCTGGCTTGAGTTACATGCCCATTCTTTAATCACTGTGGCTAGGGAGCAGCAGGACTCAGGAAGGCCAGACCTGGTCATATACTCACCTAAGCCACAGGGAATGAATGGGTTCCCCACAATAAATAAGGATTCAGTTACTAGAAGATGGGGAAAGAGATACTCAACAAACAAAAACACATATCCACACATAACCCAACAGGAAAGCAGGTAAAGGACATGAACAAACATGAACACATCAAAGTAACCTCAACCACAGCATTAACAAGGGAAATGTAATTAAAGATTTTTTTTTTTAGCCATCAGATTAAAACTATCAACTGTAGGTAAGGCTATATGGGGAAATGAGCATTTTCCATACAGTTAGTAAAAATGTAACATTATGAAGGCCTTTGGGAAGGGCTGAAGTGGGTCTATCAGAGGGCACACCTTTTGATCCAACAATTCACCTTTTACAACTCCATCCTAAAAAAATATTCACACACATGCACAAAAACATATGAAAGAAGATTTACTTTGGCAATGTAATAGCAAGAGGGAAAAGGGGGGGCAATAGTTCTATAATGGTATTTTCATAGTATTGAATCCTATTCAACCATTAAAGACCTACAGATAGGTTTTTCAGACAAAAAAAAAATCAAGCTGTAGAATATATGACCCTATTTATGTAAAAACAGCTTTTACAAGTTTATGTATATTCATGTGGAAATGTATGGAAAAGGGACTAGATGGATGTATACTAAACTGTGGGCAATGGAATGTGATTGGAAGTGCTGGAGAAAAGGGTATCTCTTTGCTCTTATACATGTGTTATCATTTAAGTGTTGTACAATGAATTGGTTATCATTTATACTTTCATAATTTAAAAAAATGGGTAAATGCAATTCACAACAGGAAATACAAATGACCAATAAACGTATGCAGAGATGTTCCTCCTTAATAATCAAAGAAAGGAAATAAATTTTGCCTATCAGATTGGCAAAAAAATATTTAAGTATTCAGGGTTGGGGTGTGTAGGCAAACAGACACTCTTACTATTGATGGAGCTGTAAATTGGTACAATCTTTTGGGTGGCATTTCTTAAAATGTTAAATGTATACATTCTCTGACCCAAAAAATCCACTTCTATTTATCCTACAGAAATACCCACACAGGCAGCAAAATATATGTACAAGGATGTTAACTATTAGGTTGGTGCAAAAGTAACTGCGGTTTTTGCAATTATTTTTAACCTAAACTGCAATTACTTTTGCACTAACCTATGTTTATCTGCAATAAAAAAAATTGGAAAGAACCAAACTGTCCACCAAGAGGGATTGGTTAAATGAACTACAATATATTCATGCAATGTAACAGTATGTACCTGTGAAAACCAATGTCTACATGAAAGTGGGAAGTTTCAGTGTAGTACATGTAAAATGGGGATATGTACCTACCTCATATAGTTGCTGTGAGGATTTAGAGTTAAATCACAGTAAAGCACTTCAAACGACACCTGCATACAGCAACCACAAGTGTCAGCTGTTAACACATTTTTGCTTAAATTTGTATATGCCTAAGTCTGAAAGAATAACAAACCAAATAATTATTACTTCTGAGGGCTATGAGACGAAATGTCCTTTTTGCATTTCTGTACTACAGAAAATTTCTGTACTACAGAGCATATTTAATAGCTTTCACATTTGTTAACCATAAAAGATAAAAGCATCTTAGCTATAAAAGATAAAACCGAAAATCAAGGTTTAACAGCCACCACTCATGACACTGTGGAAAAATGTCGTGTCCCTCAAGTTCACAGAACTAGATTTGAGTTTTAACTCTACTTGGCCACATGCTAGTCACATGATCTCTGAATCTTGCTTTTGTAGGCTACAAATCTAAGTGACATGTCTAGTGTCTAATCCAATGCCTAGTATGCAGATTATTTCAATACATATAACCATCCCTTCAACTTACATAAATGTGATATGATCAGTATCACTGCTTAATGATCAAGTGCAAACTGGGTGTCAATGTAGGGAGCTTAACCCCAAGAAAACCAGAAGAGAATTTGGCAGTAATGAGCAAATGCTCAGTGGTTATTGGGTAGGTATCAGCAGTCTGCATGCCATTAACACTGAGCACTCATTTGTTAACCAACAGATGCCAACGCTTGGCAACTGCCAGATCACCACTTCATCAGAGGATGGGCAGCCCCCAGAACTGCTATGATTATCTGTGAGGGTATAAAGGAATGCATAGATGAAATCATAAATCACTAGTTACTTTAAATCAATTTGCCTACTGGGGACTCAGCCTAATCAGAGCTGCCAAGTAGAGACAACTTCCTTTTGCTGTGTACCATCATCCAGTCTTTTTGGATCCAGCCATTTTCCCCACAGAGCCTTGCCTTAGTCTCAGAATCTTTTCTAGACAACCCACAGGTATCAGAGCTGGCAATACAAACACATATTTGCCAACTCTAATACTACTTTTACTAAGCTCTCATATTATACCAAACATCTTTGGCATTTATGACAAATCTACCACATGGAAGCTTCTTTGCATACAGGAAAGACATAAAATCTGAAAAAGCATGAAATTTCAGCCGAGAGCTTGATTCCTTCTTACCTACTCTAAGAATTCCAAATATGCCACCTCAAAGCCTACTTCGAAAGAAGTTATAAATAAATAAATCAATGAACTCAAGATTGTTTTATCTTAGAGTGGAGTTTATACCTTTATTGGACATTGACTTGTTTCCTCTCAGCCAGAGAAAAAGACCCAAATAAAAGTCCCTACATTTTCTTGTATAACTTAAAATACATTATATCATTACTACATATTTATACCTCAATAAATCTTAATCTATAAAGCACATCTCTTATAATTAACTGTTATCAGAAAAATCTATAAACAAGCTCCATTCTGCCTTCCTTCTCCACCAGCTGGCCTTGCATTTATTACTATGCTTTTTAACAGGCTCATGCAAATCTCACCTTCCTTTCAAATCTGATCCAAGCAACAGATGTAACCAAAATCTCTGGAACTATGAAATATTTTTATTCACATGGGTCATTTTCCACACAATGATACCCACTACAGAAAAACTTGTTCTCATATTCTGTATTTTAACTTCCAGAGTTTTCCACTGAACAGTAGAACCACAGTACTTGGAATTCTCAGCCAAAGAGTATATAATCCTACTACTACAATGTATTACTTTTATACATTTTTAAAAATGTGTTAAGACTTAAAATTAAAAAAAATAGTTGAATCAATTCTGATAGTTAATAAACTAGTTGTTAATAACCTAGCTGTTTATTTTTTTAAATAGAACAATCCATTCAACTAACATGTAAGTACAACCTCAATGCTACTAGAGATTGATTAGTTTTTTTTTTTAAAAGACCCACAAACCTCCAAACTGTGATACAGAGTATTTTGGACTCACCTCTGAAGAATCCTGGAGAGATGGCTAGCTCTTTGAGCTGAGTCTTCCTTTCCCCCCAGTGTAACACTCTGGTAAGAGAACTATGGCTCTGGGAATTTCAGAGGTGAGCTCCCCCAGGACTGCTAACACAGGGAGCAAGAGGCTAACTCACATGAAAGAGCTTTGTACCAAATCCCCAATAATTTACAGTGGAAGAAATACCTACCTACTTATGGTAGGGTTACAGTACCTAGCACAGTGCCTTGTCGGTAGAAAATGTTTAATAATAAATGAACGCATGGCTGCTTTGTTAGCCTGGTGTTCAACCCTTTTTTACCAAAGGAATAAAATACCAAACCTAATACTTGTTGCCTGTTAGGGATTTTTGTATCCTTAATAAAAATGAAGGCAAAATAATGGATTGGATCTTCAAGTCTTTTTTTTTTTCCTAAAAGCCAAGACAGACCATTACCCTTTTACATTTGCCCTTCATCACTGCCATGCACTGCAAATTCTCCCCTAATGTTATTTCTTTCATAGTTTACGACTCTTTATTGTTTAGGCTGCCCCCTTTCTAATGATATATAGAAGAATGTTATTTTCATTAGTGGGAAGCCTCCAAATTACAGACAGGATGCTCCATTTTTTAGTTTTCCAGCAGGCAGATAATTACATTTAGATAGATGCTTGATAAACTTCCATTCTTGGATCAAAGTTATCATTTATCTTCTCCAATCTAGGTGTCCCATTCACTTTTTGATGTTTTATCACTTCTAATCTTACTTTGAAGCTTGTAGTCATCCCTTATCTTCTATTTTCTGAAATGCATATCCAAATTTGGTAAAAAAGAGTCAATTCTGAAAAGATGGTTTTATAATTCCAATGTTGCTTTTTAATGTAGAAGGGAATGTATCCTTGTAAAGAACATTTCAATGATGAACATAGGAATAAATCCGTCTAAAAAAAACTTTTAAGAAAAGGGCAAAGAATCAGGTAGTTCATTATTTGGGAAAAAATAGTAAGAATATAAACACCACATGGAAGATTTAAGCATTAACACCTGAATTAAGTTTAAAATTTCCGTTTCTAGGCAGGTATGACACCATTTCTTTCAAGATAAAAATTAAAAATGGTGGGTGACAATTTCCTACATTTCCCAGTGCATTTTCTAAGTCTATAGGGAAACAAAACTATTACGTATCATTCCATGTTTTTAATTTTGTCTTCATTTCTGAAGAAAAAAGACCTGAGTGCTGACTTTTTTTTTTTAATTTCTTAAACTTTCACAACATTCAGAAGTTTTTCTGCATTGTGTCTTCGCTGATGTCTAAAAAGATTTGAGCTTTGACTATAGGATTTCCCACACTGAACGCATTCATAAGGTTTCTCCCCAGTATGGATTCTCTGATGATTAATAAGCCCAGAATTCTGGCTAAAGGCTTTTCCACATTCAAGACATTTGTAAGGTTTTTCTCCAGTATGGACTCTCTGGTGTTGCACAAGGATAGAACTTCTGCTGAATGCCTTCCCACATTCAACACATCCGTAGGGCTTCTCTCCACTGTGGATTCTTTGATGAAGAATAAGGGCTGAGCCCTGACTGAAGTGTTTTCCACATTCATCACATATATGTTGTTTCTTTCGAGAAGGATTTCTCTTTCTTTCAAATCTGCCCTTAGGGAAACAGGCTTCTCCGTATTTAAAAATCTGAGGAACACCTATATTGAGAGTGCCAGGAACTTCATGAGACGCTACTGAAGGGATCTCCTGCTTTGGAGCCAACGCTCCATTTTCAGTCCTAGCATCATCATCTGAAATAAACAGAAATTGTAAACATCACTTATTTCCTATTCTAGGAGAAAGGAACCTAAAGAAAAAAAATTTTTTTCATGAAGTAAAAGTAAACAGCTTGCATACATCTATAAACAGCACTCTGAAAACTGGTATTAAAGTTGCCTACTCTCACAGAGAAAAAAAATAAAATAATTAGGAGGCTAATGAAGTAATGGCACGATAACATGAGGGATAAAAGTTCTATCTGAAAAAAAGTTGTAACACACAAGAGTGAATTATAAACGGTAATCATAAAACAAAGAACAGAGAAATGGTAGATCTTAAGCCTGTCAGGGAGACAGTGAGAATGATGCAGCTAGATCTGGATGAAACATTGTAAGAAAAATAAAGTTGCCCTTAAGAAATCATAATATTTTGCTTCGAAAAAGGGATAAAACTATATCAAAATACAATGGTGTAGAAAATGAACAATGAGAAAGTGACTACTTTTTTTTTTTTAAAGTGTGTTTTTCCAGGACCCATCAGCTCCAAGTCAAGTAGTTATTTCAATCTAGTTGTAGAGGGCACAGCTTACAGTGGCTCATGCAGAGATCAAACCGGCAACCTTTGTTAAGAGCACTGCGCTCTAACTAACTGAGCTAACCGGCCACCCAAAAGTGACTACTTCTAAAATGAGCAAGACAAGGCAAGTCACAGCCAAGATTACACTAAAAGCAGAACACAGGTGGAGTCCCGATAAGAAGAGGCTAAAGATGAGTTGGGGACATCCTGTATTAAGTCAGGTCATGCCACCTACTGATCGTAGTACCTAGATGAGTTGTTATTTCTAAGCCTCAGTTACATGTCTCTAGTGAAAGAAAAGCCTTTACCAACATAAGATACCATTACCCATCTGTAGGCAGCTGTATGAGCAAGTCTCATACTGAAACTTCAAACCTTGAAGAATGAAGACAGTTCCTACAGGGTGAGTAGCAGCACTCAGAAAAGTGGTAAAGAGTGAACAGATCTGTAATAAATGATTAAGAAAGGGATAAAGTCAGGAAAGATGGCTGACAGAGAGACTGAATGGTGGAGGGGACTAGCGAGGCCTGGAGACTTGAGGAACAGGGAAGTGAGTGTGTAGGTTAAGTGAAGACAAACGGCACAGAAAGAAGTTCAGTTCTCAGGTTCAGCAGAGTCTAGACTGTTGAAATGAGATATTTAAAAATAGGTGAAAAGGATTCTAAAATTCAGGCAAGGGAGAAGATTTCCACCCAAGAAGACGTCACCTCCAAAGAATAAGGATAGTGGTTCTCAAGCTTTATTGCACAGAAGAATGTCCCGTGAAACATAAAACTGCAGATTCTCAGCCCCATCCCAGCAATTCTGATTCACTAGCACTGCCCCTCGCAGACGGGAAGAAAACCTGCTCAGACCTCATTCTGTGATACTCCAACTACCTCAAGGAGTAACTCCCAAAGGAGTCTCAAACAGAATTTCATTTTGGTACATATGACAAAGAAATCTAGCACTTTTAGGAATATGCTGGGCTGTATCGAAATATACAAATAAGTATGTGGCATTAATCGCCAATATATTGGGAAAAACCCGTCTAAGTGAATTATTAGAATTATGAGTTTTTTATTTATTTAATTTTTGTATTTAGTTTAATATAGCTAGAGAGGCTATTTTTGTATACTTAGAAAAGGTGAAGAGTTTTACCCAAATATCATTTCTATAAAAGAACCTTCTTTGGAAAAAATGACTCTAGATAAGATGTTAAAGAAAAAACAAAAACAGCTAAAAATTTACAAAGACTTCAGTGATAAACAACAAATGAAAAAAGAATAGACTTGAAGAAGCTTCAGGTAAGAATACTGTACCAATAAGATTAGGCAGGAAATTCAAAGGACATGGATGACAAAAAAGCAATACTGCATGCAAAATAGAGACCCGGTCTCTATAGGAAGGTGCTGGCTCAGTAGTAAGGCAAATGCCAGCCTGAAATGGGCAGGTCTTCAAGAAAGAGGTAAAATGAAAGAAAAGGCTGATGTTAATTTATGGGGTGGGAGGGGACCAACCTGAGGCCAACAGACCAATTGTTATGAGAAAAGAATCAAGCTCCTACAGTGTGTCTAGTCTAAGAAATCAGGTGAAGGTGATAATCCACCCCCGCCACACACACACGCGCGGATAAACAAAGGGTTCTGGACAAAAGGCCCACACTCTTTCATCCTCTAGTCCACATGGAATTCTGGTCCTCACCACAGTGCCTTAGAGAATGGAGCTCCCAGGATGCCCATTTAAGCTGGTTTTCCACAGCATCGAGCTCAGAACTTGGTAATCCCTGAGCTTCTTCTTGAGATACAATCTCCTCAACTAGCACTTCCCGTTTTCGTCGACGGAGGGAAACCTGGAAATAACAAGATTTGATTCAGTTGATGAGGAATTTTATGAAAATTAGAGCTAAACACACATAAGAGAAACCATACAAAACATATACTGTAGTTGAGCGGAGTTGTTTCAAGCAGCCTTGCCCACTGCTATGTGAGTGCTTCTCACCCAGGAAAAGTGACACAAGCAGGCTCACCGGCTGTCCAGGGTCATCTAGTTCACTCTCTAAGTCCTCCAGCACCGTCACTGCCTCCTCTCCATTCTCTGGATGATGCTCTCGAACCCAAGTCTGCAGCTCCTTGGGCAAGATGGCAACAAATTGCTCCAGCACCACCAGCTCCAGGATTTGTTCTTTTGTGTGGGTCTCTGGCCTGAGCCACAGACGGCAAAGTTCTCGAAGCTGGCTAACAGCTTCACGGGGCCCTGGCGAATCCTGGTATCCAAACTGCCTGAATCGCTGTCGAAAAACCTCTGGGTCAGGGAGATGGTTCCAGGGGATACTTGATCCCTCTTCGCCATCAGGATCCTCCTCCAACTTCACTCTCAGAATTTTTTCATCTTCATCCGGTGTTGGGATGATAAGTATTGAATCTTCTTCCACTGACTGTGCAGACATCCTGATTTATAACACTTCAAAAAAAGATAAGGCAGGATACAGGCTTCTGGGAAATAACTCCTTTTCTTCACAGTCTCTCCTGAGGTACAAAAACATATATTTATAAATGACCAAATATCCTAAGAATTTGGATACATGCTAATAAAGGAAGTAAAAATATTTCTTCTTTTACTGGTTTAAAAATTCCAATCAATAACCTACACCAGAAGTTGGCAAACTACAGCCCATGGCCAAATCTGGCCTGCTGCCTGTTTTTGTACAATGCTTGTATTAAGAATAGTTTTCTCATTTTTACATGGTTGAAAACAAAATCAAAAGAATACTTCATGACATGTGAAAATATGAAATTAAAATGTCCACAAATAATTTTATTTATTTGTTCACAATTCACACCACAGTGGCAGAGTTGTGTAGTTGTAACAGAGACTATCTGGCCTAAAAAACCTAATATTTACTATCTGGCCCTTTAAAGTTTGACCTACAAAAGCAATAAACCTTATTTCAATAACCAAAAGAATCCAAGTTAAGAACCAGCCCACCTCAGAGTTTTCTAAATGCATTCGACCCTGGAACACCTTATTTGCAATTCAAGACTGGCGTTCCCAGCCAACCTTAGGTCAACTCAAAAACAAGGACACTTTTTTATTATCTGCTTAAGGAAAACATTTTTAAGACCAAATGTGTTTTTTAAAGTGGAAAGATATTTTTAAATGTTTAAGAACTCCCTAGACTTAAAATATATGTGAAAAAGTATTCACTTGCTCAGGAAAAGATAACATAATGTTGGAAAAAATTAGCCTCCCGGAGCCATACAATGCAAATATTATAGTCACCCACACCTTAACTACATTTAAACTTATCATTACAGGCATTAATGACCACAAATTCTACGTAGAAAAGAGACTCTCACAACCACCGTAACTTCTTACAGTGGACCTGAATCTTGTCCTTATACTAGATGACTCACAGTTTTCCCAGCTTCTACCTTCAGGGAAAACCTTGTGCTACTTCTGATGCTTCCCTTAGTTATTTGCACAGTCATGCCAGTGGCACTGTTTACAACACATATTAAGAATGAGACATGCAGCTACTCAATTTATCTGTTCAGGGCCCAGAATGTGAAAACCACTAATTTCAAAAAAACTTAACTGTAATCCTATCCAGATGAAGACCAGGGATCAGAAAAGATCTTATCAGGCAGGTATCACATACAAGGTTACTCTGGAATGTGGCCTTACAAATAGGATTCAGCCAACAGATTCGTTCCTTCCTATTCCAGAACGCTACCTTCGCAATGGCTCAAGCATTCTATATGAAAGAAATCTCTTCTATGTTCTTATCCCGCACTCTGATCAAAGGACGGGAAGGAGGTGCCGGGAGGGCAGGCCCGCGGTCCTGACAGTGTTTGGGTGGGCAGCCTCGTTCCACATCTCCCCACCTCACTCCTGCAGAGTTCCGCTGCGAACTCTGTCCCCGCCCCGACGTCCCCCGAACTCTCTTCTCCGCAGTAGCGGCGGAGTATTTCAGATGACCAAAGGCCACCCTGCCACAACAACGTCGGGGACACTGCACTTCCGTCCGCAGCCCGGGGAACTACAAGTTCCGGCAGCTCCCGCGCAGGGCCCGCCCTCTCCCACCTCCTCCCGAAACGAGTCCCAGAACTCTCCGCGAGACGCCAGCGCCTCGAAATAGAACAAAACCGGCAGATGGGGGAGGGGGAAGGCGAGGGTCGCGGAGGACACAGGATGGAGAACTCTCCGAGGGTGCCCAAAGCCCGAGCTGGCCTTTCGTCTGCCCCTTCACGCCCCGCAACTGCTGGGCGCCGAGACCGTGGCCTGTGCGCCGCACCTCCCGGGGACCCGAGGAAGGTACCTGCCAGGTTTCTTCGCTGGCTGCTGCCAAGCAGCCCGCAACCCCTAGCCCAGCGTCCCCGTCACGGTTTTACCTCAGTCTGGCGCAAACCTCCGGCTCAGGAACCTTAGCAGCTTCGCTGTCCAGGGCAGACGCAGAAACGCCGCTCACAAGCAGTTTCCCAGAAGCCCCCTGCGCGGGCTGCTTCCGGTCTGCGGGCCCCAGGAGGCGGGGAGAGGCGAAGCCCCACGTTGCCATGGAGATGCGCTCCGGGTGGGGGAGGGGCTGCCTAACGACAATGACCGCTTTGAGGTTTGGCTTGGCCTCGTGCCTCTCTCCTCAGATAGCCCAATGTTCTGTGTTCCGCTTAAAAGGCAAGGAAAAGAAAGAGAATTCTGCCGTTAGGATAGTCTGTTCGGTTTCACAAACCCTTTCACATGCATTTTCTCATGTCGTCTTCACAGTAATCCTCTGAAAGAAGTAATAAAAGGTAATATTTATGAATGCTTACTACATTGTGCCATGCACCATCACCATGCTTTACGTGTATTGTTACTAATCTTCACAAAAACCTATGATGGAGCCACTTATTATCCCCATTTCACAGCTGAAATAACTAAGGCAGAAGTAAATAACCTGCCAAGAGCTCATTAACTATTAAATGGGAAGCAGAATTTGAAACCAAAGCATGACTCCAGCCTTTGGCTCCCACTGGCTAAGCTACAGAGCTTTATTTTAACCAATTTATCTATTAGGGAAACAAGATGAGACATGTTAGAGCTTTGGCAATGATCTAACATTGAATTTGCAGAATGCACGGTCATCTTCTGACTTCAGGCTGGACATTTTATGCCATAAAACAGTTGCTGAGTGATCATTTAATAACGTAAATCAAACTACTTCATTCCCTATTTAAACGCCTTCAATGGATCCCCGCTGCCTTAAGTATGACATAAAAACTCTACATCCACCTGCATGGCCCCCTGTGGTCTGTTCCCTACCTTCCCTATCTGACCTCAGCTTAGGCTCACCATGGCCCAGCGTCCTCAGTCTCACTGCCCACCTTTCCTCCCGGCATCCTTTGCAGCATCATCTCACCCTGTGTTTTGTTTCGTTTTCTTTTGTTTTTGTCTGTAAGTCCCATAAGGGCAGAGAACTTGTGTCTTGTTCACTGCAGTATCCCCACCTAATCCTAGGATGCTGACTGCCAGGTACATAGAGAACTCAATGGATGTTTGTTGAATGAGTGAATTGTGGGCTGGCTACATTCCTGCCTTTGCTCGGTCACATGTCAGGCATCAGAAACCACACAAAAGATCCCTGTTAAGGTCTATGTTAGAAGTGTAGGTCCAGCCTTCCAGACAGTGCAAGATCTGCAGGCTTTGGCTTTCTGCCTCGTTCAGGACAGTGACCTCTGCAAAGTACCCTCAGCATCTGATGGATTTGTGAATGAGAGAACAAGTCAGCAAGCAGCTGATGATAAAATGCTACTTTACACTTTGACTGGAACTTCCTCTCCACAGATCCCCTGCTAACTCTCATCCTCTTCTTTCTTTGATCATTTAGGAGGCTTCAGAAATCCAGGCTTCACTCTCCTACTTGGCTACTGCCACCAACCCACCTTTGAAAGAAGAGAAAGGTACTCTTCTACCTTTTCCTCTTTTGTCACCCTAATGGCTAGCTCAAGGCATTTTTATTTTGTTTTGTTTTACATTAAGAGTTTTTACATCTAATTAATGTTGGAAAACAGGAAAGATTTAAAAAATCAAATAGAAATACTTAAGGAAATTTTAAATGTTGCAAACTTTTACAAAGCCCTTGCCTGGGATTCCTTTCTGTAATTCCTATTTTTTTCTAAGAGAGTAAATACTACAATGAGGTTTTCCTCTCTAATTTACTCTTTTGAAGACAGGGACCAACACCCACTTTGAAACACTATAGTTCTGAGCCCCCCTATGTGGACTCTTTCCAGAAAGGTGGTCCTCGTTGCCATCTTCAAGATCTAGTCAAGATAGAGCTTCTTGTTCCCCTGGGCAACCTGAGTGTAGGGAATAGCTTCATGCCAGTGCTGGATAACCTTGCATATATCTACATAGGCTACATAGGCAAGGCGAATCTGAGTCTTGGCAGAATACCTTCTGGAACATGAGAGCATGAATGGCTTGTAAGGAGCTGCTACAAGGCCATTTGCACTTAGTTCCCTGTCCTCCAAGGAGGGTGTCATGAGACAGTTTCTTATTGCTTCCTGTGATAAGGCTTTCTGCTTCACTCCCACTACAGTACAGCTGCAGACTATAAAAAGGCTTAGCTGCAGCTCGGCATTAGCCCCTCAGCACCGAGGCATTCCACAACTCATGTTGCAATCATCCAGCTCCTTTTGCTTTGTTGTATGACAAAAGCTCATGAGGAACTGGTACTTATGGCTACTCTTGCTTTCACTGTCTGTGTAAGCAATAATCTGTCTAAATCTAAAAAGGACTCATTGTTTCTTTACTAGCCAAAATTTTCAACCTTGCCTTAAAAGCATCTTATTCATTAATGGAAAACAACAACAACAAATAAACAAGCAAAAAACAGATACTACGTAGGTTCCAGAGAACTAAAGATGACTAAAATGAAGTCATGATTCCTTTTTTTAGCATCACCATCTCATTAAGGAGATAGACAAGAAAACAAGTATTTACAAGACAGTGGAGAAATGCTTCAGTAGAGAAGAACAAAATACCAGTAGGGGCACTTAAATGAGCTCTTGCACTGAGGGGGAATGGAGACAACCTGAGATGGAGGGAGGGAAGAAAAGTTTTCACTTTGGAAAAGCAGCACAGACCTTCAGATTTGGTGTTATCAGATTTTTTTCTAAGAATAATCTTTTCTAGGCTTTTCTCTAACAATTATCGTGGCGCTCTCAGTCCCTCCCTTCAGCTCAAAAGTATGCACTTTAAGTACGCTGGTTAAAGATTTCATTTTAGCTGATAAATGCACTGCACCAGGAGTCTTGATTGCAAGTGACAAAAACCTAACTGTGGTAGGCATTGTTACTTTCCTACACAAAACACTCCCCTAACTTCTGATACACCCCTGATTTTTTTGAATTGGGAGGGTGCAACACTGTGCCCAGCCATAGATAATAAGTTGTGATTGAACTAAGCCATCTATGACTATTACATTTGCCAGATACTTTGCCTCACTGGAAGCTAGGAATGGTCAATGGGATGTAAGGGGAAGTAGTTTGGGTCTTTCAAGAAATTTATCTAGTTCATATACATTGTCAAATTTATTGGCATAAAGTTGCTCACAATATTTCCTTAATATCCTTTTAATGTCTATAAGACCAGTAATGATGTCCCTCTTTCATTTCTGAAATTGGTGATTTCTGGTTTTCTTTTTTATCAATTTTGTTTAAAGTTTACAAATTTTATTAATCTTGCAGAGAATCAACTTTTGGCTTTATTTGCTCTGTTATTTGTTTGCTATTTCATGGAGGGCTACTCCTTTTAAAACACTAATATACAGTAAAATTGGCTCTTTTGGGCATATATTCTGTGAGTTTTAACACATGTATAGATTTGTGAAACTGCTACCAAGATCATGATACAGAATATTTCCATCATTCCATAAAACTCCCTCAGGATGTACTCATAATTTTCCTACATCCTTAACCCATGGCAACCACTGACTTATTATCCATCACACATAGTTTTGACTTTTCCAGAATGTAATATAAATGGAATCATAAAGTACATAACCTTTCACAAACCTTTCGTTTAGCATAATGCCTCTAATCTTTCAGCATAATGACTTTAAGATTCATCTAGGTTGTTGCATGTCTCAATAGTTCATATTGCTGAGTATTGCTGAGTAGTATCTCACTCCAGGTATCACAATTTGTTCACCCATTCAACCATTAAACAACTTTTGGGTTGTTTCTGGATTTGGGTAATTATGAGGAGAGCCATTTAAATACTAACAGACAGGGTTTTGTGTGAACATAAGTTATTTCTCTAAACATCTAAAAGTAGGATTGCTGGGTCATATAGTGTTATAGACTAAATGTTTGTTCCTGCCCCCCAAATTCCCATGTTGAAGCCCTAACCCCCAAATATGATAGTATTTGTAGATGGGCCTTTTGGGAGGTAATTAGGTTTAGATAAGGTCATGAGAGTAGGTCCTGTATGATGGCATTCGTGCCCTTATAAGAAGAGACATAGAAAGTTTGCTTCTCTCTCTCTCCATGTGAGGACACAGGAGACGGTCATCTGCAAACCAGGAAGAAAGCCCTAACTTGGGAACCAAATCAGCTTGTATCTTGATCTTGGACTTCTCAACCTCCAGTACTGTAAAAAAAAATTCCTGTTATTTAAGCCACTCAGTACATGCTATTTTGTTATAGCAGCTGGAAGTCAGTAATATATATGGTAAGTACAGGCTTATTTTTATGTGAAACTGCTGGACTGTCTTCCAGAGTGACTGTACCATTTTACATTCCCATCAACCAGTGTTCCAGATGCTCCACACCTTCACCAGAACTTGGTGTTCTCTTTTGAATTTTGTCAAATACTTTCCTGCATCAATTGATATGACCATGTGGTTTTCCTTTTGAAACTACTAATCTGGTGGATTACTTTGATTTTAAATACTGAGCCAAACTTATAGTCTTGGGATAAACCCCACTTGATGCAGGTATTTTATTCTCTTTACACATTGCTGGATTCAATTTGATAATATTTTTTTGAGGATTTTTTTTTTCCACCTAAATTCATTAAGGATTTTGGATTGTAGTTTTTTTGTAGTGTCTTTTTTTTCCCCAATATTTTATTCTTTGTGCTGTTTAAATAGGATAATATCTATTGATCTATAGCTATTTCCTTTGTCACCTGTTCTCACCTGTATGAGCTTAAGCTCATACAGTGAACATTTCATTTTGGCTGTTGTATTTTTCAGCTCTTAAATTTTCATTTGGTTCTTATTTATATCATATTTATTTCCTGAGATTTTCTATCTTTCCATTAATTCACTTTTACTTCCTAAGCATGGTTATACCTGATTTAAAGTCTCTTTTGATAATCCTAACATCTTTATCATCTAGGCATTGCCCCAATTTGATTTTCTTTTTCCTTGCAAATTGAGATAATTCCATTCTTTCTATGCCTAGTAATTGTACATTTTATCCTGTACATTTTGAAAGTTATGTTATCAGACTCTGAGTATCATATAAACCGTAAGGAGAAGGTTGATTTGTTTTCGCAGGCAATTGCCTTAGTTAGGGTCAGACCACAAGTTCTGATATACATTGTGTGGGCTACAGTTCCAATGTCAGCTCAGTTTTCAAACACTTCCAGTGCAATTTGGATCTGCCCTTTGTGACCAGTAACCAGTCTGGATCCTGGGTGGTAGTTTACTCTGCTGCTTGGTTCTCAATACTTGTTTTATGCTGTTTAGTCAGATCCATGCAAGTGCAGTTTAAAGGTGAGCATAAGGAGTTCACACTACTTTTAGGGATCACACTTGATCTCTTTCCTCTTTGCAACAAATCCAACACTTTCTGGCTCCCTGAGGCCTCTCTTACTAATCCTCCAGCTAGAAAACGGGGGTTGTAGTTTCCCTGCTCTACTGTTTACTTCTCTCAACTATGCCTGTATCTTGGTCCAAGCAGTGAGAGGACACAGAATAAAAGCTCTGAATCTTCAGACTGATAGTATTGTTTTCAAGGTTCTCAACTTCAGAATCCTGGCCACCGATAACCCCATTCTCTCTCATGGGGGCATAGGCCTCACCATGTTCTGTGGACTCTTTTGGTTTTCGGGTATCACTCTGGTAGAACAATCCATTCGAAATATATCCATCATTATCCAACAATCATGGAAGGCCAGTTATTATCTTTGATGCACAACAAAATCCCTTAAGTCCCTTGTGTTACAAAACAGGAGGGCCCTTGACGTCCTCACTGTAGAAGGTGGGACCTGTGCTATGCTTGGGGAGGAATGCTGTTTTTATGTCAATACCTCTGGGATAGAAGAAAACATCTCGATCCTGAAAAACAATATAGAAATTTTAGAAAAGACAGATGGACTCAAAACATTATTCTTAGGAGAGATCTTTAATACCCTTACTGGTTGGTTCAGACATCTCTTGAGCCCGTTGCACATTGTAGTGCCGCTCGTAATCTTCATTCTAGTATTTGGCCCTGCATATTTTACATTTTAGTAAAGTTTGTATCTTCCAGATTACAACTATTCCATGTAAAGATGATGCTCATGCAAGGTTTCTGACCCATCCTGGTTGAAGACACCATCTGAGAGATCCTGCCCCTGGGACCTGAGTCAGGGATCCAGAAATTTTCACTCCCATGCCAGGCAGGGTCAATGTCCCTCGCCAGCTATGAAGCAGCTCCAGAAGACGGACCACTGCCCCTCGATCTCCCATAAAGAATACGGGAGTAAAATCGCTGAGGGGGGAATGAGATAGGGCTGGGACAGGGCCTCCGAGAAAAACCATTAACAGCCAATCAACGAAAAACGGTCAGTAAATCAAGATGAAACAAGGAAACCAGCCAGAACCAGCCAAGACCAAAATGGCAACAAGATTCACCTCCAAGTAACCTCCAGCCGCATTAAACTATAGTTGTAATACATCTCCATGCTAAATGACACACCCACTAGTGCCATGACACTTCTGGAGAGGACCACATAAGGACAAAAAAGGAGGACAAAAAATTAGGGCTGCATTCCAAATTCCTGGGAAAACCCATTCTTTCGAGAACTAATAATATTCCTCCTTATTCCCATATTAAAAAGCTTAACTAATAAAAACCATAGCCGTAAGGAGGGTCAGGGATGTCTCTTGCCATGGGATGTCTCTTGTCATGTTGTCCAAGGGTCAAAGGTACTATTTCATTATTTGTGTTAACAGTGGAAATAGAACATATCTGAGAATGTGTTTTCAAGAGCTACCCTAAGGATGGAAATCTGAATTAAGCTTTAGCACCTCAAACATCTGAACTGACACTGTACTGGTAAGCAGAAAGGCAAGTAATGCTGACATAAGAGTCCATATTCTTTCCTGTGGCTTTTATGACTTTTGAAAGGAAACTGGTGCCCATTAAAACCACTGATCAATACTAAGAAGGTGTTTGTGTTTTGTGTCTTCTTCCTCTGTTGAAAAAGTTCTGAGTGAATGCTTTGATTCCCTCACGATACTGATGGGACTTTTTCCTCTAGTGTGACTTTTTCTTTTTTCTATTTTTTATGGGGGAATTTTGGGGAACAGTGTTTTTTTCCAGGACCCATCAGCTCCAAGTCAGGTCACTTTTCAATCTAGTTGTGGAGGGTGTAGCTCACTGGCCCATGTGGGAATCGAACCAGCGACCTCGGTGTTATGAGCACTGCACTCTAACCAACTGAGCCAACCGGCCACCCCGTGTGTGACTTTTCCTATGTCTAAAAAGATTCGAGTTCTTACTAAAGGCTTTCCCACATTCAGGACACTTGTAGGGTTTTTCCCCAGTGTGGATTCTTCGATGCTGAATTAGGGCTGCATTTCGGCTGAAAGCCTTTGCACACACATCACATGCATATGGCTTCTCTCCACTGTGGATTCTCTGATGTAGGATAACAGCTGTGCTCCGACTAAAGGTTTTGCCACATTCATCACACTTGTGTTGTTTTTTTCGAGAAGGGTTTCTATGTCTTCTTTCAAACCTGCCATCTTGTTCACAGGTTCCTCTAGATGTGAAACTGGGAGAAGTATTCATATGAACAGTGTTGGAAACATCGTAATGCAGTTCTGTGCCTGAAGAAGTCTTTTGCCTTGAAGCTGATTTCACATTTATAGTTCTGATGTCTTTATCTGAAATAATACGGAGAAAAGCAAATGTCACCAGTTCTGTTCAGAAAGAAAGAAAGAAATATAGTCTAATCCAAATGAAATATATATGAATTATTTATTAGCTAGCATGTTTGTACAATAGCATCACGATGTGGAGGATGGGAAAGTAAGACAGAAAATGCTGAGAAGATCGTAAGGCAAAAGATTAAGGTTTATAGTCTGAGGAGGCAGTCAAATAGAAAGCTAAAAACCTTTATGCAAACGACAGACTGGTGAGTAGGGGTAAAAAGATATGTCAGACTGAGGAAAGTCTGGAAGAAAAGAAACAGCCTAAAAGAAGAGGAATTATTAGAGAAACAGGAGCAACTGCAAGAGAGAACTCAAATGTGGCAGTAATAATAAGAGTGTCAATCAACAAGTTTAATAATGATAAATGAATCACTAATTAAGCAAAGAAAGGAGATGAAGAAAGCCAACAGTCAAAAAAGAATATGGAAAATAAGGTCAGAAAATACAAGTTAGGCAAAAAAAAAGGGGGGATGCTGGCAGGGAATCTAGACTAGGATAACTGACATCTCAAGAAATGAAGGGTAGTACAGTGTCCGTCTATGAAAAACCTCTGCTTTTATATGTATTTTATAGTACTAGTTGAATGGCACTATTTAAATAGAAATCATCTTATTAATGGTAATGATTTTGTCTCAAATTCACTTTTTATAGCTCAAAATCCAAAGTGATCTCAATGTCTAGTCTCTATTATCAAATTCTTGGCAAGTTAGCACTTGCTAGCATGGAGACCAAGGTCATCTGCAGAAGCTTTGATAAGACATGACTGTACCACAGAAACCATGTAGTGAGCAGCCTTAAGAAATGGTTTCGTTAGCCTATCATGATTCTGGTTCTTTCTGCCTTGAATTGCAAGATCCTGGGGCTTTTGCTTTTGGTTTCAAAGTTCTATGTATCTAAAAGAAATGTAGGAAAGGCCTCTGTGAGGATAGTCCCAGGAAGAACATGGTTCTTGCCAACAAGAGCCCAGGACCTGGCTTTGTCGCAAATCACTTCTTTGGTCATCACCACACAAAGCCACTGAGCCTGGGGTGGTTTCCAGCCCTATCCTGATGGAGTGTGAAAAGACACTTCACCTAGGGAAGCCAAGGCAATCGCTAGACTGGAGATGGTAAGTGCCCAGGACAAGCCTTCTGGAGCATATACTTGTCAAGTAAGAGTGAGAAATCTTTTCTAAATGTCTCTCTAAATTCTTATATACTCTTTGTTTCACCTGTAGTTTCCTTATCAAATCCCCTTGAAAAAAATTATTTTTGCTTAGCCGATCAGCCACCCCTGGAATACAGAAGGGGAGGGGGAGGAGCTTCCTTTAACTGGGGTTTCCCTCTTCATCTCCACCTCCCATTTTATCCAGGATGATCACCTAGGAGGGCCCCTCAACTGTCACTTCATCAAACAGGCCTTCTCCATTATTCTTCTTATTCTTCTTATTCTTCTTATTATTCTATTTAATAAGACCCTGTCCCCACTTCATGTATCCCCCTTATTCTGCTTCATGGTTTCCCTATAGCACTTATTATTATATTTATTATTATTATTATTTTAGTACCTGCAGTGGAAGAACAGATTGCTATGCCAGCCATTTTGGAGTGCTTCTGTAAAAAGTGAAGCAAAGAGCAACAGAGACTAGTTTAAAATGGGAGGGAGCAGAGAAATGTATATGCAAAGCACTGCAAGAGAGCAAAGTCATCTTAGCAGCAATATGGCGATTTTGATACTAGATCCCACCAGTAACTGAGCAAGAAGTTACACAGAAAATGATGATGTAGATCAGTGGTCTTTAGACTGACCTTGGGGTCCTTCAGAAGGGCCTCAGGGGCTCCTGAAAATAAAAGAGGTGGGAACAAAGCCGAGTTGGAGCTCTTGTGGGCTGAGACTACTTGCTCCTGCTTCAGAGTGTTTTTCTCTGTTTTATATATTGGAAGTCCACATAAAATTTCATTTGAGAAAAGTGTCGTGCTGCTTAAAAAAGTTTGAAAACCCTGATGGAGAGGATGTCAAGAATTTTTAAAATCTGCAGATTTTATAAGAATCTAAGAGAAACAACAAAACACTGAGAATGTTCATTAGCACGGCATACAGTGGTGGAAGTTCCTACAATGAAATGGAAGCAGAAGGGGTGATTTGAGACCTCTTGCAGAAAGCAGCCAAGATGCATGTAGTGGGCTGAGAGGCCACCTTTGCCCTACACCATGAACTAAATCCTGCCCCTCACCATTTTGTCTTGAGGACTGAAGCTCCATGGATGTACACTGTAGCTGCTGCTTCGCAGGCTTGAGCTGGCCACTTGGTGACTCCGTAGTGATTTCCCAAGGTGCTAGCTTCTCTGCAAGCATGTCCTCATTCTGTCCAGAGATCTGGAAACAGGTTACCTGAGGCTGACGAAGGGAATCAGATTGGGATTTCAGGATCAAGTGAGAGAAGAAACTATGTAGACAATATCCTGGGGCACAGGAAAAGGGAGGAAAAAGAGCAGAGCCATGTTCTATTTTCTGGCACAGCTGGGAGAACATTTCACCCCGCTGCACAAACAAATGTGCTGCGTGGAAGTACGATTTGAGAGCTCTCCCACAATGATATGCCAGAGGTCCTAACTCAGCCCACTCACTCATTCTCACAGATGCCCTCTTACCTGCTCAGTCGGTCCATCAAGCTCTTTTTCCAGCTCCTCCAACATAATCACAGCTTCCTCTCCATTCTCTGGTCGGTGCTCTCGCAGCCAGGCCTGCAGCTCCTTTGGCAGGATGGCCAGGAACTGCTCCAGCACCAGCAACTCCAGGATCTGCTTCTTGGTGTACACCTCAGGCCTCAGCCACTGACAGCAAAGCTCCCGGAGCCGGTTCAGAGCCTCCCGGGGCCCAGGTGACTCTTGGTAGCCAAACTGCCTAAACCGCTGGCGGAAAGTCTCTGGGCAATAGTAGCTTCTCCAGTGGAGGCTGGATTCCAGATTACAGGCCTCCTTTGTCTTTTCCATCTTCACTACCAGAATGCTGTCAGGCTCTTCTGAAGTGTGTGAAAGGAGTGATGATGACTGTTTCAATTTTGCAGACATTTGAATTGGGAATAGCTCAGAACCACTAGGCTTTAATTTTCAAGGAGGCAAAGCTCTCCTTATGGATACTCCTTAAATATGATTAAAGAAACAAGTGGAAACAAGACAAACATTTCTTAGAACAATACAACTAAGATTAGAAACAAGAAAGTACTGCTCTTAATCTTAACATAAACCATGCTTTCAAAGAATACTTCCTTCTTTAAAAGAATAAAAAAGCTATGAGCCATTAATTCATACGTGTAATTCCCAATTATTCTGAAAATCATGCCCACGAAGCCAAATATCACAATAAGAGACCAACCAGGATTGCATAGGAGCTCCTGGAACACAGAAATTGGGAAACCAATTAATTTTTTTCTACCCTGCTGCTAAGAGCTCTAAGAAAGTCTTAATGAGAGAAGTATTTTTGTGTGGATTTTTTTCAATGTTTACTAATTTTAAAAACAATATTATTTTGACATTAAAGGAACCATTAAACAAACGTAACAGCAAATTCCTCCATCCTAATGTATTTCCATTTTTTCATACTCACTTCCACTTCCCATTCATAACATGTATGTTATTTACTTAACTCTATCTCTATTGTAGAACATTAGGTTGTTTCTAATTTTTACTATTATAAATAATGGTGGGAGGCACATCTTCATGAACATACTACTTTTTTCCTTTCAAATTATTTTCTTCAAGCATGTCCCAAGGCCTTTACGGTATTGAGGCCAAAGGAGAGTGGCAAATTCTATCTTGCTATGAGTTGTCACATACATTACAGAAAAGACTATCAATTCACAATGCTACCAGCAACATAATGATGTACAAAGGGCAGCAATTTCTCCAAGTATCATTAGATGTTTGCAGGAAGTGGGTGGAAAGACACTTTTATTAGAATAACATTTTACTGAGTACCATTTTAATTAGTCAGCAGTTAAATGATAACTAAAATCTCTTATACATGCCCCTATTTTTCCTTTGTGTAGCCTATTTTCCCCCCACTTCACCAAGTACTGTTCTAGGCACTGAAGATACAGCGGGGACCTGAGCAAAGCGTGTGGCTTCATACAACTTACACAGTGATGTGACACCCTGCAAATGATAACAGCTGACGCAGAGGATTTAACATGTGCCAAGCACTGTTCTGAACACCTTAAACAGAAACGCATTTAAATTCTCACAAAAGCCCTGTACAGTTATTTCCATCCCCATGTTGTAGATGAGAAATCCGGGCTGGCTGGGGTCTAAACCCCGGCCGTCCACACTTATCCACCATGCTGCGTGGTCAAGAGGCTGGAGGCAGGAGTTCAAGCTCAAAGCAGCAGCAGACCCTGGGCCAGAATAGTCTTGAATAGAGACGCGGTGGGAGGGCGCGAGGGGAGGCGGGAAGAGTTGAGGTCAAGGATTTAGTGCTTTCTGGGGCGTTACATTGAGCGCCCCTAAGGTAAAGCAACCTCGGGAAGTCTCAGGAGAGATAGCAGCCTTCGAACCTGTGCAGTCTCCACAGTTGCGCTCAGCTTTACACAAGAGACCAGGGAACTATACCCCCAACACCCCCACGAGGGCCTGTAACGAACCGGGCTCCCGCAGGGCGGGCTTCGCCTAGAGCTCCGGATCCGGGGTCTCTTTGAGGAAAGAACCGACTCTCACTTCGAAACCCCTCGGGGATGGCTGGTGACCTCCGGCCCCTAACAGTAGTCCCCGGCCGGGCCCCACGACCGCGCCGCTCCCCTCCCCGGCAGGGTCCAAACTCCGCGAGACAGCAGGAGGCGTGCGGCCATCAGGGGAGGGTGCGCGGAAGCTGGTCAGCGCGCGCGGGGGGTGGGGGATGGGAGTGGGTTCCGCCGAGGGGGCAGGCGCCGCGAGGGAGGACAAGGGGAGGGGCTGCGCGGACGTGCGGTGAGAGGCAGAGACACGCGAGGACAGTGGGGACCGCCGAGAAGCGCCGGGCGGGGAGCGGGCGTGTAAAGAGGGGGTGCGCGGAGGGAGGGGAGGGCTGTCACCAAGCGATGCCGCACCTCCGGGGTGACGGACGCTTCTCACCGCGGCCTAGCGGCGGAGAAGAGGTCTCGGCTCTCACCTCGGGGCCGGGAAAGACGACCGCGGTGTCTGGGAGAAGCCCGGGAAGCGCCAAGCTGGAAGCTGCTTCCGGTCCTCGCGGCGTGTTAGGGGCGGGGCCTGGGACGAGCGCGGTTGCCAAGGAGACGAACTGCCGCCACCTCCGGCTTTCGGAGAGGCAGCTCCTGAGCTAGGGGAAGGGTATAACCTCGATGGGTGGGCATCCACGTGTTCCGCGTCCCGGTTCAAATAAACCAGCATTGTTAGTTCTCGGAGTACCTTTACGTTGTTAACTTTACTCTTTCAGTCATCCAGTAAGGCTATTCCTATTTCACCGGAAATAAAACCAAGGATTCTGTGACTTGCCCGTGGTCACAGAGAGGGGAGACTCCTGTGCTTGCTACCGCTAAGCACAACTTCCCTGTAGTACCTACCATCCCTGCTACTGAGGTGGGGTATGCTCCAAGTACGTATAGAAGTTTTAAGTAACAGGTTTAACCCTCGCCCCGCCCCCCGTGTTTTCACAAGAGAACCTAAGGCCCTTTCAAAACGTGAGAACCTGCTCACGCACATTTTGGGACTAATATATAGGTATATATTTCCTCAGACTCTTAAGAAAATTTAAAAATAAATTTGAGGCTAAATGAGCTAAAGGCCACAGGCACATATTGTCTTCCTTCTCCACCCACGTTCCCCAGGGACTCTTGGAAATATACTTGTAGAGGGAAGTGAGGAATTAGATAGGGAGAGGACGGAGATGCTTGAAAACCACTTGCTAATTAATAAACAATAATAACAAGAAAAAACTCTTCTGGTATGACCAAAAAAAAGTATGTTAGTACTGGAGTCTGAAGTAATAAGAAAAAGGGCTGGTTTAGTCAATCTATACTAGACCTAGGGGTTTAGGGGAGAATCTTGCATCTTAATGAACTTACGATGACATTAAATTTGAAGAAATTCTTATTTCAACAGGGGCTTTCACTGGATAAGACATGTTGCTGAGGCAAGTGCTAACACAAATTGCAGAAGGAATGTGTTTACGTTGATAGTAGGTTAAATGATTCAAGGCAATGAGGAATGGAAACAATTCTTCAAGGGCAGTGCTGACTGACAACGGTGTGAAATCTTAGAAGGTGGTTTAAGGAGAAAATGGACTGCAGTTGAAAGCTGCAAGGAGAATAAGGAACTGTGAAAACCCATAGGATTTGGCAAGAGGTGAATTCATGGATTCTGATCCACCAAATAGCCAGATCCAAGAAACTAAAGTTTTTTTTTTTAAAAAAGGGAGCAAATGTAAAAGGTTGCTTATAAAAATTTCACAGTGAGTTTAAAGGGCAGGTTTTTTGTTTGTTTGCTTTTTATTAATGTTTGAGGGTAGATTGGAAAGAAATTTGCAGGGACAGAGTCCCAGTAGAGTTAGCACCTGCTATATACCAGATGCATGGTAAACACAGGGAATTCAAATGTAAGATACTTGCTCTTTAGGAACTTTAGGATAGATTAATTAAGGAGGAGGGTGTATAAATTGACTATTCTAAACAAAGTAGCAGATGATCTGATAGAGCTGTCTGCAGGATGCTATAAAAGCCCAAAGAAAGAGAGGTGTTGGTGATAGGGGTGGATAGGCTGGAACTGGAGGTGATGGGGAAAACTGAGTGTTGATGCATTTCTAACTGAGGGACCAGTGTGGAATGTTTAGTTTGCTGGATTGAGAGATGGCAAGCCTTGAGTGGCTGAGGATGAGAATGAAGAAGTAAACAAGAGTCTAGTTTTAAAAGATTTGGCTGGGTGAATGGCTGTGAACTAAAATATTAAGCAGGGTCTTGAGGAAGTGGCACAAGCATATCTGTAATTCAGATAAAATTCTCTGTTGGCAGCAAGAAGGACGGGTTTGATGGGAGACAAAACTTAAGGCAGGGTGACCAGCTTTGAAGCTATTGCGAGGATCCAGTCTGTAATGGATGGAGGTCTGAACTAATGCAGAGGGAGCAAGGATAAAGGCAGATTCAGGGAGGCTGGTGCTTGCTTGGATGATATACTGATAGTTGATTGGGTAGATAGTGTGTCATTTCAGAGAAGTATATAAAAAAAAAAAACTATGAGTAAGTTTGATAGTGGCTTATATGGACACTTGAGGGGATTTTTTTGATAGATTGAATCTGAGGCTGAATAAGATTCTATAATCAATACCCTGTACTTAACTGGACATTTTGTGAGATTATGTGAAAATCAATCAAACATGCTCTATATCTAAATGCTTCCCCTATGTGAGTATTTAAACTCCTTATGAATTTCATAAACCATTTATAAACACAGTGAAGGAGGAGGGCAAGCACTCTATAATGGCATTATAGAGACAGTCACTCCTCCACTTTCGATTCTCCTTCATCACTATATTCCTTCCCTTAATTAGAAGCTTTTAGGGATGTGGATACAGCCCTGGGGAGCAGGACTTGGTGGTAGGATGGGGGAGGGACTGCTCTTGTCCATTCTAGGTCCATTTGACTTAAAAATTATGCATATTATAGCATCACTTACAGAGAGTAAACTATACCTGCACCTCCATTCCCCTTTAAGACTTCTATATTGAGGCTTCCACCCCCACCCCTTCACTTGCCTTCCCTATTGCTAAATCTAATTCACATATTTTAGTCCTTATTTTCTCAGCATTTCACTTTATTAATTATGGTACTTTTACTTTGAACTCTGTCCTTCATTTTTATTACTATACGTAACAAGCAGGGAAAAGAAAGAGGAGCACATGCTAGAGTGGGACTAATTAATTTATTTAGCAATATCTAATCAATCTATTTAGCAATATGCAATAGCAAAAGACAAATGCGATTAATAGAATATGCTAATGACAGAAAATAAAGGCAGTTGATATATATATATATAAACACACACACACACACACACACACTGATATGCCAAAGAAGCTCACCAAACTGTGGGGAAACAACACTGGAACAATAAGGAATCAAAACCTTGCCAGGTCTGCAGCTGGGAAAGCTGAGGCGTCTTCCACTGCTGCTTGCTAGTTCCCAAGCATGCTAAAATGATGAAGAATCACCAAGGACGGATGACGAAATTATACTGCCAACTGAGGTCTATCTTATATATTTTTTCAGATGTACCTTACAGCCAAGCTCCTTGTTCCTGCCTCCCCCTCAGGGAATGGCCAGTTCCAGGAGGGTTCAGCAGTTACTGAGTTACTGTGATAAAAATATTGCTTATCCGTCATTGGGACAAACAATACTTACTGTTCTTGCCTGGGACCATCGGCCCAAGGCCTTCCAAAACCTGGCAACATGCTTGTCACGTCATTCTGATATAACTTAGTTACTTCTTCACCTCATCTGCTGATGCGGGCAAAACACACAGAAAGCAACATCATCCTATATCTCTCTTGCTGGGAATTACACGAGGGAGAAATTCTCTTAGCCCTAAGCTAGCCATCACCCCACATGCAGTCTCTCATGGGGGTGAACAAAGGAACAAAAAGATAATCAAAAGCTAACCAGCTTCTCACATGCAGTCTCTCATGTGAGGGAACAAGAAAGCTAACAGACAAAAGCTCACATCATCCAATGAAGGCAAATTTTTCTAACATTTTTCCCACACTATCCTATCTTCGGGTTCTTCTCCTTTTTCTGAACAGTCCTTATGGTGGTTCTGCTTGTTCTGCAATCCTGCATATTGTTAGTGTTCTCCATTTTTCTGGCTTTGGTTCCTGTACTTTTCATGCTATACGTTCTCTGTGGGCTAGCATATCTGTTTCCACCTATAAGGCTTCAACTACTGTCTGTAACTAATGAGTTCCAGTTTATATGTCGAGCCTTATGTTTTTGAGCTTCGTCACCGTAGAGCTGACTGCTTACCAAACATTACTATTTGTTTGTTTCATAGGCACCTTAAACAAATCATGAGTTAGTCCTCATTTCCCCTCCTCATTTCCCCTCATTTCCCCTCTTTTTCCTCCTTATCTCCTGGACTAGCACCACCATCCACCCATTGCCACAGTAGAAATCTGAGATCTTCCAAGACATTTCCATTTCACTCATGTACATGTCAGGCAGGGTCTGTATCCCATCACCCTGTGCTCTTTGCGTCCTTTGTTCCCTTTATGGTGGCTGGCATATTGCTGTCTAATTAATTCATGCTCCATAAATACATGAATAGAAAAAGAAGAGGATCAAATTGGTACAAGGGTCAGTTTCGTACCAGCAATGGGATTATGGGACTGGACTAGAAACAAAAGGATATGAAATTGGATTGATATTGATCATGGGAGCCCAGAGTAAGGACTGAAGGAGATGAAGGATGAAGCCAAAATGTTAACTATAAAATTTAACAGACTTCAGCCAGATTTAAAAGCATAGTTACCAGCGAAGACAGATACTCTATGAGGAGGAAGAGCCCAGTGTGTCAGAGAGCTGCAGCAGGTAGATAGATTGGAATAAAAGCGCATGGCTTGATAACATTCTAAGGTGAAGAGATGAAGATAATAAATTTCATACAGCACTGAAAATCCATGTCTGGGAAGACAAAGCCCGCAGAGAGAGAGAGAGAGAGAGAGAGAGAGAGAGAGAGAGAGAGAGAGATCTAGGGTAGAGTTTCAGAGTCTGCTATAACCTTGTGTATTTAGCACCTGTCCACATGGAGTCTTGCTTCACACCTCTCTCCCAAGACATGGGACTCCATGTACTCATTTATGAGGTGGTTCTCTACAAACTGGAACCAAACATTTGGTGATACCTGATTTGGTGCTGTATTAGTTTCTAGGCCTTCCATAACAAATTACCACAAACTTAGTGTCTTAAAACAACAGAAATTTATTATCTCATGGTTCTGGAAGCTAGAAGTTTGAATTAAGGCATTGGCAGAGCCATGTTCCCTGTGGAGGCTCTAGAGAAGAATCCTTGCTTACCTCCTCCTACCTTCTGGTGGTTGCTGGCAACCCTGCATCACTTCAATCTTTGCCTCTGTTGTCACATGGCATTCTTCTTTCTGTGTCTAAGAGTGGCGCTGTGTCTCATTTCCTCTTAAAAGGACACCAGACATTGGATTTAAGGCTCACCCTAATCCAATATAACCTCATCTAACGACATCTGCAAAAAATGTACATTTCTACATAAGGGCACATTCTGAGTTTCCAGGTGGACATGAATTTGGGGGGAACACTATTCAACCCAGTACAGTGTCTTTGCCAGCTACCAACTTATTGAAATTTACCCTTCTTTGCCTACTCTGTAAACATGGAATGGGTCTCAAATATTTTCCCTTTACCAACAAGTGTGATGTTACAATTTGTCAGTAAGAGGCGCTAGAGAGACATTGCAGGAGGAAGGGCTTCCCTCCCTTGTGGTGTGCTCTCTGCAAGCTCTCCACTGCCCAGCAGCAGCTTTCCCTGGCAGCTGCTTCCTCCTGCACCCTCCTGGGCAGTTTCTAGCAGCATGCCTCTAGTGAGATGCCTCCCAGTGAATGGCTTTTCCTGGCAATCTAGAGGGAAGATTTCCAGCAAGTTTCGCTACCGTGGCACAATAGTGACTCTCTGCTGTCCAATGAGCCATGGCGCTGCACGGCAGAGGAGGCTCCTAATGATCAGGTGGACAAACTGACACACTCAGTGGATATGTCAGTCTTACCCCAGTCACCCCAGTGCTTGCTCATTGGGCCACAAACAAGGTGGCCACAGTGGCAGGGATGGAGGCTATGCATGGGCTCAAAAACATGGATCTCCTCTACCCAGACTGAGTTCCGAATGAATAAACTGCAGCTCTCTGACCCACTGGGCTTTTCCTCCTCGTGGATTATCTGTCTTCTCTGGTAACTATGCTTTTAAATCTGGCTGAAATCTTCGTTAAATTTCATATTTAACGTTTTGTCGTCATCCTTCATCTCCTTCCGTCCTTAGCCTGGACTCCTATTACCAACATTAATCAAATTTCGTATCCTTGGTTTCCAGTCCAATCGCATAACTGCTCAACATTACTGGAATTCCTAATCTGTCACCAGCAGAGGCCAACACAAAGCCTCTTATATGGCACCACTCCCTATGGGAACTAACTAGCCATCTGGTGGCAGGTTGATTACAATCAGACCTCTTCATAGAGGAGGTAGAGATTCATCCTCACCGGAATATACATGCATTCTGAATATGGATTTGCCTTCACTGAACGTAATACTTCAGCCAGTCCTACAATCTTCCTACGTATGAAGTGCTTTACCCTTCATCTTGGTATTCTGCACAGCATTGCTTCCCATCAAGGAGCTCATCACAGTAAAGGAAATATAGGAATGGGTTTATGCCTGTGGAATCAACTGGTCTTACCATATATCCTATCACTCAGGAGCAGGTGACCTAATTGGAAGTTGTAATGACTCACTGAAGACTCAGTTGTGGTGCCAGTTGAGAGACAACGCCCCCAAACAATGGGATTCTGTCTTACAGGAACAGTATGTTTTGAATCAGAGACTATTATGTGATGTTCTCTCTCCCATAGCCAGGATACATGGATCTAGGCATCAAGGGGTGGAAGCGTAGGAGGGGGTCTTCTCACTCTTAAACTCGATAACCCATTGGCAGAATTTTTCTTCCTGCCTCAGAAACTTTGAGAGATGCTGGTTTGGAAGTCATAATCCCCTGGGAGGAATGCGTCCACCAGCAGATACAATCGTTCATGTGAATTGGGAAGTGAGACTGCCTCCTGGACATTTTGAACTTCTAATGTCATTAGACAAACTGGCAAAAAAATAAATAAATAAAAGTTATCTCTGGGGCAGCCGGGTAGCTCAGTTGGTTAGAGCACAAGCTGAACAACAGGGTTGCTGGTTCTGTTCCCACATGGACCAGTGAGCTGCATGGACCAGTGACCCTCCACAACTAGATTGAAGACAATGAGCTGACACTGAGCTTCCAGAGGGGCAGCCGGATGGCTCAGTTGGTTACAGCACGAGCTCTTAACAACAAGGTTGCCGGTTCAATTCTTGCATGGGATGGTGGGCGGTGCCCCCTGCAGCTAAAGATTAAAAATGACGACTGGACTTGGAGCTGATCTGCGCCCTCCACGACTAGATTGAAGGATGACTTGGAGCTGATGGGCCCTGGAGAAACACACTGTTCCCCAATAATCCCCAATAAAAAATAAAAATAAAAATTTTTAGCTTTAAAAAAAAAAAGTTATCTAGGTGAGGTACTGGAACTTGGATTGCTGACTACACAATGCAGGCAAGGAGGGTTATGTCTGAAACCCAGGTTGTGATCTGAGAGTGCCTCTTAGTATTTCCATGCCCAATAGAAAAGCTTAATGGAAAACTACAGAAACCACCCCCCCCCCAAAAAAAAGGCAAGACTGAGATTCAAACCCTCTGGGAGTGAAGGTATGGGTCATTCCAGCACTACAACTAAATTTCTGGCTGAGGATAGGGAAATGTGAACTGGGTAGTGGACGAAAGAAGACATTGATGTCATTCACAGCCTCACAACAAATCACAGAAATGATGACAGTAGTAGCTTTGTACTCATATATTTTCTATTTGCATATATATATATGTATATATATATATGTGTATATATATATACACATATATATACATATATGCTAACCATTTTCTTCTTCTCTCTTCTTCCCATTGTTATTTTATGTATATGCAGTTAAAAGTTAACTTTACAATTTACTCTTCAGGTAACAGAATATTCAGTGGGACTCTGCCTAAATTCGAGGAGTAATTAATATAACCAGTGAAGGATACAATGACTCTTGGGACAGTGTATCCCCAGATTTTGAGGAAAAGGTGAGAACTTTACCTTAAGATAGATAGTTGTATTTTGTTACAGGAAAAAATAGCATTGTTTTATTGATGTACAGAAGTTCAAAGATGTATAGGAGGGTATACGTGGAAGCTGATACTCATTTGTATCGCTTTGCTTTTGCTCAAGCTATTCTTTGGACCTTAAATATTTCTTCTTATTCTCTCAATTTTGAGACAGAGCTTGTTTCACCATGAAGTTTCCTCCAATTACCTTTCCCCGTAATTTCTCTGAAGAACTTGGTTATATCACACATTTAGTACCCAATTATATTCTGAATGTAATGTTCCTCTGATTATTTGATGCTTTGCACTGCCCCTCCACCAGCTCCAGCCCACTAGATCCTAAGCTCTTTTAGGACTATGTCTCATTCTTTTTTTGCATTATCCATCAAAAACATACGTATAGTGAGTCACTACTCATGAATACCTCTCAATTAAATAGCTGTCGTTACTCACTTGCTGCACTGATTAATCTGCTTCTTTTGCCAAATTCAGTTTCAGCTAATACAGTGTTTACTAACCTAATTTGACTAGAGAGCACCTTTGACATTAATATGTAATTTCTCAAAACCACTTGGAAATTAAAAAAATAATAATAATCAATTTTTACTTGATATATAGCAGTGATTTATGTATGATATTTTATTTTGGCTTAACATGTACCATAAAATTATTTTTAAAATACACTTGATAATATTTGTAATATGATTTTTCCCCATTATTTAAAAGTAATCATGTAAGATGAATTAAAATTACATGCTACAGTTCCTCAAAAAATTAAAAATAGAATTGCTACATGATCCAGCAATTCCACTTCTGGGTATATACCTAAAAGAATTGAAAGCAGAGTCTCAAAGAGCTATTTGTATGCCCAAGTTCATAGCAGCATTATTTACAATAGCCAAAAGATGGAAGCCACACAAATGTCCACCAACAGATGAATGGAAACGAATGTGACGTATATATACAATGGAATACTGTTCACCTTAAAAAGGAAGAAAATTCTGACATATACTACAGCATGGGTGAATCTTGAGAATATTATACCAAGTGAAATAAGCCAGTCACAAAAAAAGATAAATGCCGATGTACTGAGTGAACTCAGTACAGTAGTCAGATTCATAGATACAGAAGGTAGAATGGTGGTTGCCAGAGGCTGGGGGAAGGAGAATGGGGAGTTGTTTAGTAGGTATAGAGTTTCAGTTTTGCAAGATGGAAGGGGTTCTAGAGATTGGTTGCACAACATGAATATACTTAACACTGCTTAAAAATGGTTAAGATGGTAAATGTTACATTATGTACGTTTTACCACAATTTTAAAAAATCCAACAGTCTATGAAATCAAATTTATACAGAAGATTATTCAGGAATGAGTAAAAAATGATTGAGAAAAATTTAAAGAAGACCTAAATAAATGAAGTGATATCCTATGTTCATGGATTATTAGACCTTATATTGTAAAAATGATAGCTCTTTCTAAAATTATCTGTAAATGTAATGCAATCCCAATAAAAACGTCAACATTTTTTCTGGAAATTGAAAAATTGATATTAACATTATATGGAAATGCAAAGAGTTAATAAGAGCCAAGACACTCTTAAAGGAGAAGAATTAGGTAGTAGGACTTGCTCTATTGGCTATCAAGATGTATTAAAAGTCTGCAGTAACTAAAACAGTGTTATATTAATGTAAGGATAAATAAACATATCAATAGAAGAGATTAAAGATCCCAGGAATAGATTCACAAGTACATGGTTACTTGATGAGTGACACAAATAGGACTGCAGAATAGTGGGTGAAAGATGGTCTTTTCAATAAATGATGTTAGATCAAATATGTGTGTGTGTGTGTGTGTGTGTGTGTGTGTGTGTGTGTGTGTGTATATATATATATATAATTTTATTATTACCTCACACCATACATGAAAATCATTTCCAAGTCAATTGCAGATCTAAATGTGCAAAGCAAAACAGTAAAGATTTTGGAATATAATGTAGGAAAACATTTTCAGGATATTGGGATAAGGAACGATTTTTAAAAATAGGGTACTAAAAGCACTAACCACAAAGGAAAAACTGATAAATTTTACTTATTAAAATTCAGAACTTCTATTCATCAAGACTGAAAATGCAAGCAAGTGTGGGATTCCAGGATGATAGTTGTGCAAAAAATGAGAAGGTAAATAATTAGCCTCATTTTGAGCAGTAGCACGGAAGATAGCTTCAATGATTTTTAAAAAAAATTAGTTTCAGGTGTACGAAACAATGTAATAGACATTTCACCCCTCACAACGTGATAACCCCCCTCCCCCAATATATTGCCCCTCTGACCATATATATCTATTACAATTCCATTGACTCTATTCCCTACGCTGTACTCCATATCCTGTGACTATATATATATTAAATTATAGTTGACACATAATATTTTTCAGCTTCAGCTTCAGTGTACAATGCAATGGTCAGGCATTTACACCGTCCATGAAGTGGTCTCCCTAATAAGACAAGTGCCCATCTGACACCCTACAAATCTTTACAACATCATTGATTATATTCCCCAAACTGTCTTTTATATCCCCGTGGCAATATTGTAGTTATCAATTTGTGCTTTCTAATCCCTTTCCCTTCTCCTTCATCCCCACCCACCTCCCATCTAGCAACCATCAATTTTTCCTCTGTATCTCCGAGACTATGGGATAGCAGATTGGTGCAGCCACTGTGGAAATCATTATAGAGGTAGCTCGAAAAACTGGAAATGGAACTACCTTATGACTCAGCAATTCCACTCTTAGGTATCTATCCAGAGAAATCCAAGGCGCTAATTCAAAAAAATATATGCACCCCTATGTTTATTGCAGTGCTATTCACAATAGCCAAGACTTGGAAACAACCGAAATGCGGATCAGATGACTGGATTAAGAAAATGTGGTACATTTATACAATGGAGTATTACTCGGCTATAAAGAAGAATGAAATCTTACCATTTGCAACAATATGGATGGACCTAGAGAACATTATGCTAAGTGAAATAAGTCAGACGAAGAAAGACAAATACCATATGGTTGTCACGCAGCAGCCTAACCGTCTGTCCCCTCGTGCCTATCCCTAAAGAAAGAAGCATCTGTGAGACTGTTCCTTTCAGGGACTCTACTTCACCTTTGTGCTTACACTTCATGTCTCTCTGTTTGGCCCCCAAAAGATGGTTGGTCAGCCAATGACGGGTAAGATTCCTCATGGGAGGAACAACCCAAGCCAGGCGCAGCCATGTGGGGACCACCAGGAGAACTCACGGGGTGGATAGAGGTGGGCACAGCTCCCACCTTCCCCCGGCTAAGGAGAGCTACTACCTATGTGGCTATATTCCTTCCCACAACCTGCTTGGGAAGTGAGCCAATGATGTGATAACATCAGTTCTCCTTCCATTCTTAACAATAAGTTTCAGCATAAAGGATTTGTTCCTGGGGAGGCACATATCATAATTGTTAACACATCTTGGGACTTTCTATTCCGGCTGTTAACAGGCAAGGGTAATTGATTTGAATCAGTTTTTTGGTATGATGTATGAGACTCACAGACCGTGGAGAAAAAAATACTACTTCCTTGTGCGTTCATCAATAAAAGCCAGAAGGCGGCCCGATTCGGGGTGCTCAGTCCTTTGAGGCTGGGAGACCCTTGGCCCCTCTTTCATAACTTTCTTGATTTCTGTTTCTTTCTTAACCCTTCGCCATCCCTTCTCGTTTTCTCACTGCCTGTGTTGCGCCGGACGCGACACCGTATGATCTCACTTATATGTGGAATTTAAAGAACTGAATAAATGTACGAAGTAAACAGAAACAGTCCAATGATTTTTAAAAGTAGTATTACTGAAGGTTTCAGATTTGTTTAACAATATTGAGAGGACCTTACAGCTTCAGCAGAGAGTTTGGGCATTAATTTTGATAAGTACCTTTAAAACTAAGCAAATAAAAAATGAAGCAATATAATGATTTTCCAGGAGCAAAAACACACCAGGATGTTACAAGAAAGAAAATATAGTTACACAATAATTCCTGATTCATCTGTGAACAGTATTTATAAAATCATAAATCATAATATGGTAAAGATGGTTCATTAATGTATTATAACTATATTTAGATATAATGTAGTTATATTTAAATATAGAATTATATTAAATTAAACTTAAATATAGAATAGTATATTAAATGTAAGTATATTTTTCATTAATATAGCAGTATAACTATATTTAGAGGAGAAGGAGATGGTAAGGAAGAACTAAATCCCCATCTTCTAAGGTACTAACGTAGTGTTCTTTGCCCTCTTCTCCACAAGAGGGCACAAGCTGAATAAGATTTTTAACTGGATGGTTTCAGCACTGGCCTTTGCCTATGAACAACAGACTACTAACTACTTCCGCTTTGGTAGAGTTGACAAACTGCTATTGTTAATATCTGAACAACTGTCTTTGAGGTCCAACAGACTGACAAAATGAATAAGATGATTCAAAGCACTCACTGTCTAGTGGCGTCACAGAGGGATCAAGAAGGATATGTTTGAAGGACAGTCTAAGGACCCAAGGCATCCACAGGTAATGAGTTGGGAGTGTTCCTGCTGGGAGGTTGGAAAGGGGGGGGCCACTGTGTGGGCACTTGGGGGACGCAGGGTGGCAGCACACCTACGAGCAACGTCGACGCTTTGGGATGCCGCAGTGTGGATGGGATAGACTACACGTGGGGAGATCACCTGTGGGAGCACTGAGGGCCCAGGGACTGTGGGAATGCAGGAAATAGTCTACCAAAAGGCTTGAGGGTGGTGATGAAAGAGGCAGACTTCTTAGCCAAGACCCTGCTTGCAAACACTGGGCAGACTCGGAGTTCTCCCTCTCTTTAAGTTCCTGAACATCCCTTTCAAATTCACTTAGCACTTTTGTTCTTGCTACTTCACCCCTTGAAGCCTGCTCTGCTCCCCCAAGGCCCATTATCTTCACCGGCCTCATCCCGCTGGCCTTCTCCAGTTGTACTTAACCCTCTCGCACAGAAGCCAATTCCCTTGTCCAGGGCCCTTTCCTCTAAAAGACGTGTTTTCCTTCAGGCCTTTCCCCCTTATCTGAGGACTTGTTCCCAGGCTGCCTTCTTGTATAGAACCTCTAAATTCTGACTTCTCGCTCTGGTTTTAGCCTGTTTCATTTCTTAAGCTTCCCTGGTCTCTAGGTCTCTTTTCTTCTCCCCGACCCATGCTCTCCCAATACCTGGATCACCATCTTTCTTCCATCTTTTCTCACCTCTGTTGCCTGGTCAGCTTGCCTCTGTCAGAGCCTAGAGAAGGCACTGGCTCTCAGAACCCATGAAGCTCTCACGAATCGGGCTAACACTGTTTTCACAGCTTCTGTCTTTCTGTTTGTGGCCTGCTCTTCATGCTCTGTCCTTGGCATTTCAGTCTAATACCACAAGTCTTTTCAAAGCAATGGACGTGCTCTTGGACTCTAAACTTGAAAAATAGAAAAGGGATACAGCACCCTTTCACCTCTTAAACCTGGTTTTACGAGACCATTCCCGATCGAGCTTATCTGCTGTGCAGTGTCATGTTGCAAAGGAAATCACACCGGACCAGGAGTCATACCGGCACAGGCCCTCCTCCTGATGCTACCTTGCTGTCTTCCTAGCCAAGCCACCTGGGGCAGGTGAATTTACCTGTGTGTCTGTTTTCTCATCTGTAAAATGAAGGTAATGATAGTAATTACCTAATTGCATTGTCCTAAGAAATAAATGAGGTGATGTTTCCTAAGTGTCTAAAAAAATGCTTTACACTAAAAGGAAACACTAAAAAATGAAGCTATTATTACTATAGTTACTACTATTCTTGTTTCTTCATCTGTGAAACTCAAGTGGGATTGCTAAGAGAGGATTTAATGATCTCCAAGAGGCTCCTTCAAGCCATTTCCTCTGCGTTTGTCAAATATGAGTTGCCACACATGCTGGTCATGTTTTATAACTCAGTCCTTATAGCTTCCCTCACCTGTTCCGTCAGGACCCCAGCCCTGACAACGCCTTGGTAAACAGCTCATCTCTGTTCGATCGAGTGAGTGGTTTCCGTTCTGGGTGCAGTGGTGGCGTCACCGTTTGGGGAGTGAGCCTCAGACAAGTGGGGCACATAGGCTGAACCAGAGTCTTGCCACCTCTGCTCACACTCAGGTTTCTAAATATGAATATGGGTCAAAGGATGCTGTGTTGGTTGCCATGACAACCCACCTGGTATATAAAAATGTATTTAATCTCTATTCCGGAGCACAATCTCCTACAGCTTGCATTGAGGCTGCTTTTCTGGGCCTGAGGAGAGTGCTGAAACTTCACTGATGTGTTAAACTGATCAGGTTGCCCGGTCCCCTTTAGGACATCTCTCTTTCCTGCCTTTTTGCAGTCTTCCTGCTTTAGAATAACAACAGCCACGACTAACTCTTCCTTCGTTGCACATACAACCAAGCGTGGCAGGATTTGAAAATGGGGCTATAGTTGCTCATTTGGGCTGAATGGCAGGTGCTGCATTCCCAAGTGACTGTCAAGAGTACCTGAGGGAGGAGGTTTCCAAAACTGGTTCTGTGACCCCCTGCTGACCTCCTACCTCTGGCATAGGAAAGAGGTTTAAAAGGCTGTAAAAAGGCTGGAAATGAGAAGGGGTTTTGGAGAAAGCTGCCGGTTCCCTCATCCCAGCCTGTGCTGTGGAGGGAGGCAGCAAGGGATGGAGGTGAGGCTGCATATCAGGTGTCTGTGCTCCCACAGTTTGCAGGGGCAGAGGGAACCCGTGAGTGTTTCCCAAGGACCAGGCTTGGGCCACTCAAATGAGAAAGTTTGCACGGGGTCGTTTTATATCCCAACCAAGAAGGCTACCTGACAAGCAGAACCCCACAGCACAGGCACAGAAAGCCTGAGGAAGGTGTCTTGTGCAACCTGCTGGAAAGAAATTCCAGGAGACTAGGGGTTCTCAAAAACACCCACAGAAGTACTTCAGGGAGGAAAGTGCTTGCTCTGGAGAGAGGGGCTGCTGCCAGATCATCATGGAATTCCAAGTTGTGTGAGAACTGTCCCGCCCCACCTTCAACACCTCCACCCTGGGTGGGGTCAGAAACTACAGCAAAGGGTGGAGTAAAAGTCATGAAAAAGGTTGAAAGGAAAAGAGAAATGTTTCAGGATTTTCCTTCTGCAGGTGTCATGGCAGAGGAGGGGAAACCCAGCCAAAATGTGAAGTTGAAAGTTGATTATTATGATTATTATGCAGGGTACCATACTTTAATTACTGGACTTAGAGTGACCAGAGGACCTTTTGTAACTCATAAGTAACCAGAAAAATCTAAGGAGCTGCCCAAGTGTTTCTCCACGGGGCAGGGAAGAATTAGCCCCACAGGTGGGGAAATAAATGATGTTCTCTGACCTCGGCTCCATGAAGCCCATTAGTCCACATAAAGGTCGGGCCCGAAATCCATGCCAGAATGAGAGTTCAATGCAGTGGCTTTATGCTGGTGCAGGATCCTGAACACAGGAGGGAACCCGCCCCACCCCTAAGAGCAGAGGGCTTTCACTTCTCCCAGAGGCAGAATGTCTCTGCAGAGCTTGAGGTAGGGTGGGGTGTAGAGGAGAAAGAGGAGGGTATGAAATAGACTGTTTAGAGGGTGGGGCATAAAATTGTACAAAAATTGCGGTAAGCTGGCTGGCAGGGCTGGTGCTCATTTGAGATTTGTGAAAGAATCTTCTAGCTGTGAACCCCTATTCTTTTGTCTTTTGCTCCTCAGACCCGATGTCTGGATGGTTCTGGTTAACCAGTACTGGAGGTTCGCCGCAGTGGAGAGAAAGGTTACAAGGCGGTTAAGGGTATCGTAAGGTAAGCGGTGATGGGCTGTATCACAGATAGTCTAAGCTGGACGAGGAAGAAAGTAAGATGCTGGCCCTGCAGACCATGCCCTGTGGGTCCAACTATTGAAGCTGGGATTCTGTAGAAAGCAGGAACCAAAGGAGGTGGAGGTGCCAAGCAAGCTTTTGAAGGTGGTGAATTCATTTGTGAAAGTAAGATCGGCAGTTAGGCTGTGGGCAGCTGAGGTGTTATGGGGGAGACGATGGTTGTTGAAAGGACTGAGAAGCCAGAGGGTGGTGGCACATCCTTGGTACAGAAGTGACAGCAGGGTGGAGAGGTGCTAAAGCCGCCATGGAGTGAGGAGGTCCGTAAAAGTCAGCCACCAGCAGGGTGGTAAAGTCCTTGGGGCATGAACTTTAAGGAAAGTCAACTCCAAGGCTGGAGAAATGGAGTAGTAATGGATTTGGGTGGTTGGAATGACTGCAGTGTAATATCCAGTTAGTAAGCTCTAGTCCTTCCACACACACAAGCCCCTCGCCCCCCACCACACACACACACACACACACACACACACACACACACACACACACACAGCCTGAGCTGACCAAGACGTGGACCATTACTCGGCCTCGGTCCAGGACCCACATCCCCACTACTGATGCCCTCCAGGGGCTCCCGGGATGGGATGTGCTGCAGACTGAGAGAGACAGGGCTAGCCTGAGGGGTTTCCTCTGCCCTTGCTCCTTCGTTTGGAGTAAAGAATTATTTGAGGGGTGGCTGGATGGCTCAGTTGGTTAGAGTGCGAGCTCTGAACAACAGGGTGGCTGGTTCGATTCCCACATGGGCCAGTGAGCTGCGCCCTCCACAACTAGATTGAAGACAACGACTTGACTTGGAGCTGATGGGTCCTGAAAAAATATACTGTTCCCCAATATTCCCCAATGAAAAAAAAAAAGAATTATTTGACGGGTGCAGGGGCTGGCAAGTGCTCTCCAGTGTTTCTTCGTAGCTGACGGGTGGCTGAGACTGAGATGAATGGCCAAAGCCCTGCCAGTGGCACCCTTCTGCAGGAATCCCCACCCTCCGACAGGAATTTACAAACAAACTTCAATTCACAAATACCGAGTGCTTATGGTGGGTGGGGTGCTTTGCTGGATGTGTTGAGGGACAAGCCCTGCCTTCAAAAAGCCTACAGACTGGCTGAAGAAGGGAGGGGTTTGTATGAGTCACAGCAGAAGGAAGTGTGAACAACCCGATGTTTATGTGCAAAGGGCAAGCACAAGGTGATCGAAGACTTTCTGGGAAAGACAGCTGCAAGCTCAGCTGGGAAGGAGGATCAAGTCATAGCAGGAAGGAGAAGATTTCCAGGCTGAGACCGGCAATTGGACACAATCGTCTTGTCTGTCCCCTTAATAGGTCCTGATGTTTGAACCAGTAGCCACAGAAGGGTAGTGTCCTTGGTCACTCCTCTGGACAAGTATATACAAGTATAAAGCAAACTAGAACAAACACATTTGAATAGTTCTTTCCCCTGGGGGCAAGTTTCAACATATAAATCATACTCCTTATAGCACTTCAAGATAGCAAAGCCTTAATCAGCGCGTTCCAGGTTGATATACTGCTCTGTGTTTGCATGAAATATCAGATTACAATAATGTGTCTGTGGGAACATCTTGCCTTGCATAGTATATATTTCTCCTGTTGTGGATCCTCAAGCAATGCTGACTTGTCTGTCAGTGTTTAGACACCATGCCTGGAGGCAGCAGGCATGTTCTTAGCATCCCCACTCTCCTCCAATTGCCTTCATTCTCCTCCCCAGTAACCCACTAAGGGTCTAATCCAAGGCCTGGCATACTCTCCTGATCTACTAAGTCTTCTTTCTTCATCCCCAGCTCTCCCTCACTAGTGGAGTCATCAAAGCCACAGGAGCCCGTGAGTTCTCCTGGAAGAAGAGAGGGGTTGGGGACAAAGCCCCCAGAACCATCAGCAAAACTGGGAGGGGAAAAAAGGAGGGAGCCGAAAGACAGTGGCAGAGAAGTAGGGGGAAAGAAACAGGTGGTTCTGCAGTATCAGATGCTGTCCATTCAAGGAGGAGGAGACCTGATGAGCAATTGTAGAAGCTGGGGAAAGAATACTTACGCAGGCTGGGGGTGGGGTGTAGAAACCAGATTGCAATCGGCCAGGTGTGAGGAAATGAAAGGAGCAAGTGCTGACAGCCCTTTCAAGAAGTCTGGCTGAGAGAGAGCAGGGAGAGATGAGGCAATAACTGAAGCCAGTGTGATAACTAGTCAGAACTCTAGTGGGTAGGGACACTCACAGACTTCTGCCTCTGACAAGACCAGGGCACCTGATCACACATATACCACAGCACCAGTGGTCCTCAGACAAAGTTCCACCCAGGACAGTCTGGGCTGGGGAATGGACAGCATCTGGATTATTTAGAAGCACTAGAGGATTGTGGAGAAAAATAAAATAATTCAAGAACAAGGAAAGAGGAGAAAATAACTTAAGAGATATCTTCATGGAAATGGAAATTATTTTTAAAAATTTACCAACATCTGAATGTTAACCATGTTGGATTTAAAAACATCAACCCTCCCCACCCCACCCCCACCCCGCAGAGCTCAAAGAGGCTTGCACAGAGCCAGGGGTTCTGTGCACATATTAGGATGTGGGTATGATGATCCCAGTTTAGTAGAGAGGCCAGCTATAGTCAGAGTGTATCTGATGAGTAGGTACACCTTCAGCAGCTCATAAACACGAGCTATTCATGGCCGCTCCTGGGGAAAAGAGTATCTGGAGACTGGCACTTTCGGTTATAGGCAAAGGAGGTTAACTTGAAAGAAACGAGTGTATTTTATACAATTCAAGCTCCCAGGGAAGGATTTCAGGATGATGAATATCTTGATCAAATGATACCATGCTTACAAAACAAAACAAAACCCTATAATTAAAATGGAATTAATTAAATTAAATTGAATAGAATGAATGTAACTACTAAACTAAAGCACATAAATTATGCTTTAAAAAGGCAGCAGAATTCTGCTCCTAGCCAAGGTGCAGTAACAGAGACTATATTTACCCTCCTACCCAAAATAACAACAACAAAAAAAAAAAAAAAAGGAAAAAAGAAAAATGGACAGAAAAAGAAAAAAAAAAAAACCACCAACAGTTTTCAAGAGGTTGGACAACAGGCAGCAAAGGACAGCAATTCTGAGATAAAGGAAACAAATAATTGCCCCAGCTTACTGCTTTGAGAGTTTTCAAGTGATGGTACAGGGAAGGGGACCCAAACAAAGCAAGACCAACTACATGCTGCCTACAAGAAACCCATTTAAATATGAGGACAGAAATTAAGACAAAGCAAGTAGGTAGTTGCCAGCAGTTGTGGGGAGGGAAATACGAAGTGACTACTTAATGGGGTACAAGGTTTTCTTTTGAGATGATAAGAACTTTTTGGGATTAAATAGAGGTAGTGATTGTACAACATTGTGAATCTACTAAATGCCACTGAATCACACACTTTAAAATGGTTATTTTGATGTTACGTGAATTTCACCTAAAAAAATGTTAACCAGGCAGACAAGGGAATAAAACAATATAAATAACAACCAGAAGAAACCAGAGACCTACAAGAGGTCTAGAGAATAAAGTTACAAAACTCAGACTTTAAAATAATATGTTTGCTGTGTTCGTTGAAAGGTGAAAGTTATATTTTGGAAGAGAAATATAAACTATAAAAAAGGAAAACTCTAGAACTGTAAATATAGCAATCAAAATTAGTAACTCAGTGGATGAGTTTAACAACAGAATAGATAGCCAAAGAGAGAATTAATGGATTTTTGACGGTTTACAAAACAATATCCAGAATACAGTATTGAGAGATGAAAAGTTGAAAAACAAACAGAAATGAAGGTAAGAGACAAGTTATAGAAAGGAGTCCCATAAAGAGAAGGGAGGAGGAGTGGGACAGAAGCAGTATTTGAAGAGTTAATAGCTGATAATTTTCAAAAATTTATTAAAGATATTAAGCCATAAATTTATAGCTGACATCTAAACAGAAAAATGGAATTGGGAAGACAATAGAATGATATCTTCAAAATGCTAAAAGAAAATCAGCCAATAGATGTTATAGACAGGACAAGAGAAATATGACAGGATCACAGGAAATGGGAAGGATTGAGAAGGCCACTAAAGAGGCATCAGCAAGGGATAGTTCCCAGGCAGATGGTCAGGAAATCTCAAGGTCTGCTACTAGTAGAACAATGAGTTAATCTGGGTGAAGCTAAGCAACAATTACTGGGGGTGGGATGGAAATAGGCTGGAAAGGGTCAGTTGGAGAAATATGATGAATGATCTCATCGTACAGATGATGGGAAATACTGAAGGTGTCTTTGTAGCATCCCTGACTTGTTTCTTGGTAGAATACTACTACTAAAGTCTCTCTCATTTTCCTGATAGTAGGTATAAATCATGCTGTTTCTTGCTACTTTACTATGAGTGAAATGAAATTTAGATAAGTGCCAACTTCAGTGGCTACTGTACTTTCAATCCCTTGAGAGGAAACATTATTGAATTACCATTTTTAAAGAATCCAATTGCAATGAATCTTATTTCATTTTTTATTTGTTACTCTGGAGCCAGTGAGACAGTAAATTAGAGAGGGAAGAGAAAATAATGAAGTTCCCTTTCAAAGTTGTTTCCCCATGGCTGACCTTTTAAATTATCTTCTGTCTAAGAACAAACTTCTTGGGGTGGCCAGTTGGCTCAGTTGGTTAGAGCACAGTGCTCTTATTAACACCAGGGTCGCCGGTTCGATTCCCATATGGGCCAGTGTGCTGTGCTCTCCACAACTAGATTGAAAACAACAACTTGACTTGGAGCTGATGGGTCCTGGAAAAACAAACCGTTCCCCAATATTCCCCAATAAAATTTTTTTTAAAAATTAAAAATTAAAATGAAATAAAATTAGTTAAAAAAAACTTCTTTTTTTATTATTAAATGTATTGAGGTGACATTGGTTAATATGTTAAAAACTATATAGGTTTCAAGTGTACAATTCTATAATACATCATCTATATATTGCATTGTGTGTTTACCACCCAAAGTTAAATCTCCTTCTGTCACCATATATTTGACCCCTTTTGCCCTCTCCTACCCCCCACCAACTCCCTTACCCTCTGGTAACTACTAAACTGTTTTGTGTGTCTATGAGTTTTAGTTGTTTGTCTTGCTTGTTTGTTGCTTTCAGTTTTATATTCCACATGTGAGTGAAATCATATGGTTCCTGACTTTTTCTGTCTGCCTTATTTCACTTAGCATGATAATCTCAAGATCCATCTATATTGTCACAAATGACAGAATTTCATCTTTTCTTATGGCTGAATAATATTTCATTGTATATATGTACCACATATTCTTTATCCAGTCATCTATCAAAGGACGCTTTGGTTGTTTCCATGTCTTGAACACCATGAATAACGCTGCAATGAACATAAGGGTACACATAGTTTTATGGATAAATGTTTTCAGATTTTTTAGGTAGCTACCCAGAAGAGGGATTGCTGGGTTGTATGATAATTCTATTCTTAATTTTTTGAGGAACCTCCCTACTGGTTTCCATAGTAGCTGTACCAATTTACATTCCCACCAGCAGTGTATGAGGGTTCCTTTTTCTCTACAACCTCTATAATACTTGTTATTCCTTATCTTGATGATAATAGCCATTCTAACAGGTGTGAGGTGGTATCACATTGTGGTTTTGATTTGCATTTCCCAACTAGCTAGTGAAGTTGAGCATATTTTCATATATCTGTTGGCCATTTGTATGTCTTCTCGGGAGAAGTGTTTGTTCAGGTCCTCTGCCTATTTTCTAATTGATTGATTGGTTTGTTTTTTTCCTAGAGGTTATATTGTTTTACGTTTTACATTTTGGTCTATGTTTAGTTTTTTATTGCTGCATAGTAAATTACTACAAGTGTGGTAGCTTAAAACAATACAAAGTTGTTGTTATAGTTTCTGTAGATTAGAAGTCTAGCACAGTATGGTTGGATTCTCTAGGGTAAAATCAAAATATTGGCTGGGGCTGCTGTTCTCGTCTGAAGCTCAGGGTTCTCTTCCAAGCAAATAAGTTTTGGCGGCAGATTTCAGTTACTTATGGTTGTGTGACTCAGTTCCCTGTTTCTTGCTGGCCCTTGACCAGGGGTCTTTCTCTTAGCAATTGAAGGCTGTCCACATTTCTTCTCACCTGGTCGTCTCCATTGCCCAGCAATGGAACATTTGCTTCTTCTCGTGATTTGAATTTCTCTGGTTTCCCCTTCTGCCTTTCTCTTGTGCTTTTAAGGACTCATGGGATTACATTCAGCCTACATGGATAATTCAGAGTAACCTCCCAATTTTAAGGTCAAGTGATTAATAATCCTAATTACATCTATAAAAGTCCCCTTTGCTCTGTAATGTATGCATACTCCTGGTGATTAGGGCATAGAACCATTTTACAACAGTATAGTTCAATTTCTCTCTTCCAGGCCTTTGTGCTATTGTTGTATGTTTTACTTCAAAATTTCACAATATATGGTTGTTATTTTTGCTTAAGGGGTCGATTAGCTTGTAATGTGATTTAAAGGATTAAAAAGTGCTTTATATTTACCTAGACAATTACTGGGTTTTTTTGTGTTCTCCATTCCTTTGAGTAAATCCCGTTTTCCATCTGGTATTGTCTTTCTTCCTGAAGGAATGACTTCCTTAAACATTTCTTTAGTATGGGTCACTAGTGATGGATTCTTTCAACTTTTGTTTGTCTGGAAAAGGGTTTATTTTGCCTTCTTTTTTGAAAGGTATTTTGGTTGAGTAAAGAATTTTAGGTTGACAGATATCCCCCCAATACTTTAAAGATGTTGGTACAGTGTCTTCTAGCTTGAATTTTTTCCAGTGAGAAATCTGTAATCATTCTTTGTCTTATGTAAAGTGTCTTTTTTTTTATTCTAGCTATTTTTAAGATTTTATCATTGCTTTTGAGAAATTTGATTGTTGCTTTGGTGTAATTTCCTCTTTTTTTTTTTTTTGGCTCTTAGATTTTAGAGTTTCTTAGATCTGTGGGTGTATAATTTTCATCAAATTTAGAAAAATTTTGGCCATTATTTTTACACATTTTTTTCTGCCCATATCTTCTGTTCCCTCTTCTTCAGGGACTCCAATTGTGTGTATATTTGACCACTTGACATTATCCCATAGTTCACTGATGCTCTGTTCATTTATTTCAGTCTTTTTTCTGTCTGTTTTATTTTGGATAATTTCTATTGTGTGTCTTCAAGTTCATGAATCTTTTCTTCTCTAATATCTAGTAGCTGTTTAAGGGTTTATATTATATATCTTTAACTCATTATAATCTGCCTTCAAGTGATATTATATTCGCATATAGTATAAGAACCTTACAATACTTACCGCATTTTGCAGCGTATAATGAGCGCATTTTTTGCCCAAATTTGTGAGGGAAAAATAAGGACGTGCATTACATGGGTAGTATTAATTCTGTACCTATACAAATGTTTTTAATTCTTTTATTTATGCTTATGAGTTAAAAGTGTAACTCTAGAAATCAATAACATCAGTATGCAAAATAATACCATATGATAATCGGTTTTGTTGAACTTATGACCAACTTGCAATGAAAGTAATTTCAGCCAACAATTCAACAAAATGAAATGAAGAGCGACATATTATTGTCCACAGAGTAAGTGACTCTGACTTGATAAAGTAGGTGATGCCGACTTTATTACCATAAGATGAACAGCACGACATTTCTCTTCGTACATTTTAGGCAGGAGCTTGCAATCTAGCTGATATTTTTACAAAAATTATTGGAAAATTAAAACGAAGGGTTTTTTTCCCTGAAAGCTTGGGCCAAAAACATGGGTGCGCATTATACGTGGCAAAATATGGTAATTTAGAATTGATTCAATTTAATCAATTAGAATTGATTAAATTCTGTACAAGCTTCAGGGCCAAACTAAAACCTGAAGAAGGGAGGCAGAAGGGAGCCAGGGGTTACTTGCATGGTGCTAGGCCCTAAGGATGATGGCTTGTCCACCTGCCCTACCCTCTCCCATGACTACCTTGGCCCTGCTCTCCCCGCTCTGACTATCAGAGCCCCCAATACCTTTTCACCCAGAGGAGGAAGACAGTAACACTGCATCTGTTGTATGCGTTATTAATATCTTCTCTTCTTGCTCAGGAAGAAGGTCAAAGTCAAGAGCCTGGAGCCGTGACCAGCCTCTCTAACACAGGTGAAGTTAATAAAAAGTCTCATGAACTAAACTATAAGTAAAAACAATTGAAAAACTCTTTAGCTTACTTGGAATAAAATATGAAGGCAGACATTTTAAATTTTCTTCCATCTACATATTTTTCAACTTTATATTATGGAACTATTCAAAAATGCACAAAAAGTAGAGAGAATAATGATGTACCCATCATCCAGCTTCAACAATTATCAATAATGCTCTAGTTTCATCTTTTTCCTCACAACTTCTTTTTCGCTCGGGAATATTTTAAAGCAAATCCTAGCCTTTTTGTGCATTTCCATCAGAGGAGGATATAATTTTTTAAAAGAATTATTCCTACGATACTATCACACATAACAATCAATGATAATTTGAGGTGGACTATTAGGCATGAGGCTACATGATGGAGTTAGAGGAGAAAGGCTAGCAATACAGTGTTCAAGTCTGTATTAGTTTCCTGTTACTGCTGTAACAAATAGCCATAAATTAAAACAACACAAATTTATTTCCCTATCTTGCAGTTTTGGATGTCAGAAGTCCAAAATCAGTGCCACTGTGGGGGAGCAGGGTCTCCCGCATGACAACCACTGTTCTAAAATAAATTGGTAGGCCTTCATTCCTTTCTGGAGGCTTTAGGTGAGAATCTGTTTCCTTGGTTTCCTTGTCTTTTCCAGTTTCTAAAGATAGCCCACATTCCTTGGCTCATGGCTCCCTTCCTCCATCTTCAAAGGCAGAAATGTTGCATTGCTCTGACTGCGTGTGTGTGTGTGTGTGTTTACATCTCCCTCTCTGACTCTCTTCTGTCTTTCTCTTCCACTTTTAAGGCCCCTTGAGATTACATTAGGTCCACCTGGATACTCCAGGATAATCTCCCTGCTTTAAGGTCAGCTGACTAGCTACCTTAGTTTTATCTGCAATCTTAATTCTGCTTTGCCATGTAACTGAACACAGTCATGGGCTCCAAGGATTAGGATCTGGACATCTTTGGGGGGCCATTATTGAGCCTGCCATCTGCTCCCTCCTCGATGACTTATCCAGGGGCCTTAGGTATATGGCAGGAACCAGGAGAAGCAAAATAATAACAGCATCTGGAAAATCATGAGAGAAGGGATTCAAGTTCTGCATAAGAAGCTTCAGGGAAAAGGCTTCCTGTGTCCCTATCATGAGGAAACAAAAGATAGAAGCCTCATGCAAGGAAAACTGAGAAACTCCTTCACATAATTTGCCAGGCTATGCTGTAGTCAGTGTTTATTCAGAGAAGAAGGTTGGATGTAAAAGTCCCTTCTTTGTTCTCTTTAAACAGGAATTTAGTCATGATAGGCAAAGTCACTATGGAGCTTGTTGAATTACAGTTAATTTGAATAAGACCTTTGAGTGTGGAGTAAATTAGAGCAAGCAAAACATTGGAGCACACTCCTAACTTTTATCTGAATTTTAGTTTAAAACAAAACTGGGGCTACAACATGGATTATTCTCCTTATTATTTGCTCAGCTTCAAAAGAAAAATGAGTCCTGTCTTTGTCCCATGCAGGCTGTGTTCAATGAGCCACCAACCATCCATTGGGGCAGTGTCAGGGGGCTGGCCTAGGAACCTCAGATACCCACCAGGCTCCTCCCCCAGGGACTTGGGAGCAGGACCCTCTTGGAAGCTGCATGGGCACCTCATGTTCCCCCCTCAGCACTCACCTGTTTTCGGGATCGATCTTGCCACGGTTCCTTCCAACTCTGCCAAGAATGTCTTTGAGACAGAGTCTGATGGAAACGGCTCAAATGAGGTTTAAGTCCAGGAGTTTCACAGTGTTGGTTGTGCTCTTTGACTTTATAAGGAGCCCGTCCTTCATTTTCAAGCACTGCTGAGGACTATTCCTGAATCTGGGACACTAGAAAGGTTGGAGAACTGCTCTGGGCAGATGGGGAGTCTGCACTCTGCTGTCATTAATCACAGAAGGCTTCCTTCTCTCTCCTATGTTATGTAGCAGGAAGGGTTGGCAAAATCTAAAAGATCTCTCTTTGCTTCAAAAGGAAAAATAGGAGGCAGGAAGAGAGAGAGAAGTTCATCTTTGTTTGGGGAAAACTTTATGTCTGTATCATCAACAAACATCAATTGTAGTGTGTGGCCTCAGCCTTCCTGAAGGAAATCCAGACCACATTAAAATCCAGGGAATTTGCAATGGCGGCGTTTGTGGCGGCTTGCAGATTTCCACTGGCGATTTCTTTAAAGCCAAAGAATTATAATTAAAATAGAAATGGATCCAATTATATCTGCCTCCTGTCTGAAAGGATGTAGCCGGTAATGAGAATCACATGTCTTAACTGCAGTTCCTTCTATTTCCAAGCAAGTTGTCTCATGAGAGAAATTCCTTCTTTTCAGCAAAGCTCAGTAAACCACATTTCTCCCTGCTCCGTGGCTACTGTGGTTTTGCACTGATTTGAAATAGTCCCAGTAATGGAGTGCAGTCATAGTACATGCTCTCATTTCTCCATCCTTTCTTCTCTATATAAGACATGTCAGGGTGATACGACCTATCTTTTTGTTTCAAAGAGAGAGATCAGAAGAGTAAAAGTGCTAAGTCTTAATCTGCCAAGACGCACCCTACCAGCAATGATAGATAGCACAAGTCATTGCCACCTGGGATATTGTTAGGTTCTGAAGAGGTGAAGAGGTAGCTAGGTGACTCAGGGGAAGTGAGGAGGTTACTAGGTGGCCAGGGTGGGCTAGTCTTGGGGAGAATTTTACCCACTGAATGAGGGAGACTCAGATAACATGATGGCCATCAAGGTGCCTTGAAAATGACAGAGCCTGTTGCTGGGGCAGAGTGCCATGGTTACCAGGAATAGATTACATAATAGTTGTTTTTATCATAGTTACTACAACTACTCACTATAGCTTTGGTCTGCGCAGCACAGATCCATTCAAGTATAGCAGGCCATCACAACGTTCTCTTCCTTCCAGGAAGCTCTAGAAGCAAGAACAGGTGCAGAACCAACCCCCCAGTGCCCATTTGTTATAAACATTCACAGACAAGTCTTTGTGTAAACATATGTTTTGGTTCTTATTAGTCACTTAAATATCTTCTTGTTGAAATAGCTATTAAAACTTTTGTACATTTAAAAAATTTTTTCCTTTTTCCTTTTGTCCATTTTTTAATTGAGTTATTTGACTTATTGAATTGTAAGCATTCTTTATATATTTTAGGTATAAACCCTTTATTAGACATAGATTTACAAATATTTTCTAATAGACTGTGATTCGTCTTTATTTTCTTAATGCTATCTTTCGGAGAGCAGAAGTTTTTAATTTTTATGCAGTCCAAATTATTATTTATTTTGGTATCATACTTTACTTTATGTACCATAGCTAAGAACTCTTTACCTAATCCAAGGTCACAAATATTTTCTACAGTGTCTTCTTCTAGAAGTTTTATAGTTTTGCTTTACTTTTACTTATGATTAATTTGGGTTAATTTTTATATATGTTGTGAAGTAAGTTCATTTTTCTGCATATGGATATACAACTGTCTCAGCCACATTTGTTGAAGACCATTCTTTTTCAACTGAACTGGTACGTTTGTTGAAAATCAATTGACCATAAATATAAAGATTTACTTCTGAACTTTCAATTCTGCTCCGTTAATCTGTTTGTCTATCTTTATGCCAATGCCACATTGTCTTCATTACCAGGCTTTGTGGTAAGTTTTGAAAGTGTGAGAACTCCAACTTTGTTCTTTTAGAAAATTGTTTTGGCTATTCTAGGTCTTTTGCATTTTTATATACATTTTAGAATTGGCTTATCAATTACTACAAGAAATTCTTCTGGGATTTTCACAGGGATTCTGTTTGGCCAGTTGGTGGAGCTCTGCCATCTGAATATTATTTCTTTCAATCCATGAAGATAGAATATATCTACATTTATTTACATCTTTAATTTCTCTTGTACTATATAGTGTACTATGTACTGTTTAGTGTACGATGCTTACACTTATTAAGTATTTTATCCTTTTAGATGCTATTGGCATTTTCTTAATCATGTTTTTAGACTGTTCATTGAAGCTACATAGGGAAAATTGGTATTTTGTATATTGATCTTTTATTCTGAGATTTTCTGCAGACTAGATCACACTGTCTGTGAATTAAAAGTTTTACTTTTTATTTTCCATTTTGTATAGAACACATTTAGTTGACCCTTCTTGTTTTATTGTACTGGCGATAGCTGTCAGTATTATGTTGAATAAGAGTCGTGCGAACAGATACCCTTTTGCTTTCAACCTATTTGTGTCTTTGGATTGAAAGTGTGTGTATTGTAGACAACATATAGTTAGATTTGCTTTTTTATCCAGTCCAGCAATGTCTGACTTTTGACTGGAATATTTATTCCATTCACATTTAATGTAATTATTAATATGGTTGGATTTATATATGTCATTTTGCCATTTGTTGTTTTTTTGTGGGTTTTTTTGCATCATTTCTTTTTTGTTCTTCCTTTATTCTTTTCTTTTATGTTAAACAAATAATTTTGTATAGTATTTTAATTCCTTGGTTGATTTTTAAACTATACTTTTTAAATATATAAATTTTATTGGGGAATATTGGGGAACAGTGTGCTTCCCCAGGGGCCATCAGCTCCAAGTCATTGTCCTTCAATTTAGTTGTGGAGGGCGCAGCTCAGCTCCAAGTCCAGTGGCTGTTTTCAGTCTTTGGTTGCAGGGGGCACAGTCCACCATCCCATGCGAGAATTGAACCAGCAACCTTGTTGTTGAGAGCTTGCACTCTAACGAACTGAGCCATCCGGCTGCCCCTTAAACTATACTTTTGAGTGATTGTCTTAGTATTTGCTCTAGGAATCACAATATGTATTTTAACATATCACAACCTACCTCAGGTTAATACGAACTTAATTCAGTAACATAAAGCAACTTTGATCCAACATGGCTTCATTTTCTCCCTACACCCTCACTTTTGTGCTGTTAGTGTTATATATATTACTACACATACACACACACACACACACACACACACACACACACACTAGGTGTGATAAAAAGAAATACAGTGAATGCTGCTGCCAAGTGCCATCCAACAGAAAGTCAGGGATCTTCAATATAGGAAGTGGTACATCGAACCTTAGTAACAGTGTGTGACAAGTTTCAACTTGTCCAGTGCAGTCAGTCAGGTGAGAGCTACAGTTGAGAGAAGGTGTGTTATAAAGTGTGCCATAAATCATCCTCCATCATGACAATGCTCTGTGTCACACATCACTTCTGGTATATGGCAATTTCTGTCAAATAAAAACATTATGGTGTGTCCTCATCCACCTTATTCACCGGATCTGACACCGTGCAAATTCTGGCTCTTCCCTAAAGTCAAAATGACCATGAAAGGTAAACATTTTGAATCGATTCAGGACATTGAGGCAGCCATGGCAGTGAAACTAAAGACACTCACAAAAGAGGACTTCCAGAACTGCTTCAGAAAGTGGCAAGAACGATAGGAGAAGTGTGTCCAAAGTGAGGGGGAGAATTTTAAGGGGGATTAATGGCAATGTGTCTTTTACTGTAATAATTTTTTTTATTTAAACATTCACCATATTCCTTGATCACACCTCGAATATATATATATATATATATATATATATATATATATATATATATATATATGCATATACATGACATATATATGTTGTAAACTCCCAAATCCACTTGCTTTATATAATCTTATGCTATTTAAAGAAATAATAGAAGAAAAGATAAAAATGTATATGGTTGTCAAGTCTTTTATAATTACCCACATTTTAACCATTTCTAGTCTCTTCTTATGGATTCAAGTTACCAATTAGAGTAATTTTCTTTTCATCCTGAAGGATATCCTTCAGTATTTTTTGTAAGGTATATCTATGAGCATCACAATATCTCAATCTTTGTTGATCTGAGAATATCTTTACTTCATGTTCATGGTTTTTTTGAAGGATAGTTTTGCTGGGTATAGTATTCTTGGCTGACAATTGGTTCTTTCAGCACTTTGAATGTGTCATTCCACTGCTTTCTGGCCTCCATTGTTTTTGAGGAGATTTAGCCATTATTAGTGTTGTTCCCTATATATGATTAGTTTTCCTCTTGCTGCTTTCAAGATTTCCTCTTTGTTTTTTGCCATCACGAATTTGATGTAACTAAGCGAAGATCTCTTTATGGTTTTTGGGTTTTTTTTTTTTTTAACTTGGGATTCATTGGGATTCTTGGATTTATAGATTAATGCTTTCATCAGATTTGAGAGGTTTTCAGCCATTATTTCTTCAAAAAATTTTCCTGCCCTTTTTCATTCTCCTCTTATTCTGGGATTCCCATTATGTAATTGATATGCTTCATGTTGTTCCACAGGTCTCTGAAAATTTGTTAATTTTTCTTCAATCCGTTTTCTCTTTGTTCTTCATGTTGGATAACACTCCATTGATCCATCTTCAAATTCACTGATTCCTTCTGATATCTCAAATCTACTGTTGATCCCATACAATAAAGTTTTTATTTTGTTACTGTATTTTTCAAATCTGGAATTTCCATTTGGTCATTTAAAAAAGTTCTATTTTTTTTATTGATATTCCTACTTGAGTAATTTTCATAATATTTTCCTTAAATTCTTTAACCACAATTTCCTTTAATTTTTTGAATGTACTTAAAATAGCAGCTTTGAAGTTTTTGTCTGTTAAACCCAACATCTGGGTTACTCAAAGACAGTTTCCATTGACTTTTTCCCCTAATTATGTGCCACATTCTCTTGGCTTTTTTTTTTTTCCATGACTCATAAATTTTTGTTGAAAATTGGATATTTTAGATAATAAATCATAACAAATCTAGATTCTGTTTTCTTTTTATCCTCCAAGATTTTTAGTTGTTACTACTTTTTGTTTGTTTTTAACTTGCCTGGACTTGATCTGCAGAATCTGTCACCTTGCAGTTTGCATCTGCTGATGACTCTACTCAGTTTTTATTGTTATTGTTATTATTATTATTATTATTATTATTATTATTTGTATTTATATTTGTACTTTTTCTTTGGGAGACTGGCTTCTTCTGGGTCACCTCTGTGTTTGCATAGCTTGATGCTCATTCAATGATTGGTCAGAGGTGTGCTTAAATACCACCATCTGCTGGATTGTGTATGAATTGGGTGATCTATTCAAATCTGGCAATTTTCAACTCTGCCTCAGCTGTTACTTTAATGCCAGGCCCTCTTGGGTCTCCACTGTGCATAATCACAGGCTTCCAGATAGCTGGGGTTGTGTGGAATGCTTATCAAAACCTTAATGGCTATCTCATTTCCAGGATCTCCCTATACTAAATTTCTGGCTAGTTTTATACTGCTTCTTCCAACCTGGATTACAATGTCAGGTTAGGAGATCTGTAGGCTTTTCCCATTTGCTGCTGACTATGTGTTTCTACTCTTTTCTCCAAATCAAGTGAAGGACAGTTCAGTCCTGATAGAATAACCAGGCTGACCAGGAAGGGATGGAGAGGGTGGAGGCAGTCCCAAGAAAGAATGCCACATATCCCCACTGTTTTTATTACCAGGATCTCCACAGTTTTTTTGTGATTACCTGTTTCTCAATTTACTGTTTGCCTGTGGTCAATTTCCAGAGCCCTGATATGATGATTTTTTACAATTACTCCCAGTTTTACAGTTGTTTTTAGGGGAGAGGATTTGTTGACCTCTTCACTCCTTCATAGCTGGAACTTCCACCTATATACAATGTCTTTCTAAAGAAAATGCATTTTATGATTTTTAAGCATGGCATCTTATCATTTTGGCTATGAATGAGTACTAATAAATAAAGTTAAGTTTAGAAAGACTGAATTACTTCTTGGCCTTTTGGCTAAGAGAGAGGATAGACCATATCACTCCCTTGCTCAGGACTGGATGGCTCCATACTGCCTATCCAAGCCAGTTCAAGTCCTCTGGTTTCCTGGGTCTCCCATGATTTGGCCCAGGCTTAACTACCTTACTTACTTCCCACCTGGAAAGCGTGTTGACTGTGGGGTGAGGGACAGGGAGAAGAACAGTCATTCAGGCCTGCATAACCATAAATGACTACACCACTAACAAAAATGTCCCAGCTTTAGGCTCATAAATATACTTTTTATGTGAAATCAATAACAGAAGCACTCAGAATAAAGCATGTTTTAAAGGGTGTTATTGGGAGTAATTCAGAGTTAGCAGATCCAGGTTGTGGACATGAGTGCAGAACGGCTTCTCTGGTGCAAGATGTGTGACTTGATCCCACAGCTGCCCAGTCCTTTCTAACCACTGTTTCTTTCATGTCATGGTATTCATTATGGGTTGAATTGTGTTCCCAAAAAAAGATACGCTGAAGTCCTAACTGTCCCAAATACCTCAGAATGTGACCTTATTTGGAAATAGGATCACTGCGGATATAATTAGTTAGGATGAGGTCATTAGGGTGGGCCCAAATCCAATATGGCTGGTGTCCATATAAGAAGAGGGAAGACAATGTGTAGACAGGCACAGAGAGAGTATCATATGAAGACACAGGGACACATAGACGTAGAGGGAAGACAGCCATGTGGAGATGGAGGCAGAGATTGGAGTGATGCTGCTGTATACCAAGGAGTGCCTGGGCTATTAGGATCTGGGAGGAGCAAGGAAATCGGCCTCTAGAGACTTTGGAGAGAATGTGCCCCTGCCGGCACCTTGATTACACATATATGGACTCCAGAACTGTGAGAGAATACTTTTCTGTTATTTTAAGCCACTCAGTTTGTGGTACTTTGTTATGGCCCTAGGAAACTGATACATACGATATGTATGTTTTGTCAAAGTTGGTTCACTCCGTCGTCATGATTCCCATGCCCGTTCCCAGCCTGGGACACCAGCCTGGCTGTCATGTCCTCTTCTGGGCTACACAGTCAGGCCATGTGTGGTTCAGCAGCTTTGGGAAGCAGGCACATTTTATAGACTTAGATTTAAAAAGACAAGGTTTTTATATTCCCACAATTTCTCATTTATCAGCATCTGGTATGTTACAGAGTAAAGTACTATTCATGCTTGCTGTGAAATCACAGCTATTTCTTGGGCACTATTGAAGAACTAGCCAAGCCTGACTGTGTGACTCCACGAGTAAGAGAAATGGCTATGAATGAGCACTAATAAATAAAGTTAAGTTTAGAAAGATTTAATTGCTTCCTGGCCTTTTGGCTAAGATCAAGGAGGCTGGTGCCTTCGATACAAAGTGCTGTCCATGGGAGAGGCCAAGTGGGGAGTGGGCTGAATGGTGTGACGGTGACACATGACTGTTTCTGGACCCTGTCCCACCTCCACCCCAGTTCAGGGCCTTCGCACAGGCTGCTCCCTCTGCTGGAGACTCTAACCCCGCTTCTTCTCCCACTCTACGTCTCAACCTCTCAAGTGTCACCTTCTTACCTAAGGGAGCACTGTGTACCCCTCCCCATAAATTTCTCCCCAACCCATTCTTTGCTTGCTTCATAACCTTCATTATGATTTGTCATTATTTGTTTGCTAAATTTTTGTGGGTTTTTTTTTTTTTGCCATGGTGAGCTCTTTGAATGTAAGAGCTATGCCAGCTTTATCCCCCATGTACCGCTGATACTGGGCACCAGTCCCCAACACATATCAAGTGCTCAAAACCTCCTGCAGAATGATCTCTACTCGAAAGTCTCCATGACATACATGAAAACACCCTGGACATCATCAAGGGTATTTTTATTTTCACTGTACTAAACCACTAGGCTTCCAAACCAGCCTCCCACAGGCCCCAAGTCTTAATGAGTAAGTTGTAACCTGAGGTCCCCATCCTGGGGCAGCTCCTCATCTTCACCTTCATGACCTTCATCCTCAACTGTGTTATATGCTCTCCATGGGTCACCAGTGTAGATTCACACACACCTAGGAGAGTCGCAGATTCTGTTCAAATGGAAGTGGGCCCATGTCACTCCACTGCTCAGAAGTATTCCTTGGTTGCTCCCATGACCACTAAGAGTGGAAGTACAGGTCCTTACTGTGCCCACCAGGGCCTTTGGGGTCTGGCCCCAGCTACCCCACTGACTCATCTCCTATGCCCTCCTCCTGGCTCACACTGGCCCTTGGTGCCCCTTGAGCATGCCACATGCTCTTCTGCAGTAGGGTCTCTCCCAGGGACACTGCCTACCCAGATAAATGCATGGCTGTCTTCTCTATCTCTCTGGAGTCTGAGTTCAAATGTCACCTTCTCAGTGGGCCCACCTGCGCCACCCAATTTTTATATTAAACTTGTTATAGTGACACAAATGTAGATTCACCTATAGTTGCAAGAAATAATACAGAAAGATCTCCTGTGCCCTTTCCCCTGTTCCCCCAAGTGGTCACATCTTCCAAACCTGTAGTACAATAGTACAACCAGCACACTGGTGGCATTGATTCAGTCAGGTTACAGGACATTTCCATCCCACAAGGATCCCTCAGACTGCCCTTTTATAGCCACACCCAGTTCCTTCGGCCCCACCCCCTCGATAACCCCAGCAACCACCCATCTGTGCTCCGTTTCTATAATTTTGTCATTTCAAGAATGCTAAACGAAAGGAACCATATAGTATATAACCTTTTGGGATTGACATTTTTCACTCAGAAGAATTCTCTGGAGATTCCACCAGGTTGTTGGGTACATTAGTAGTTCGTTCCTTTTCATTGCTGAGTAATAACGCCACGGTAAGGAGGTGCCAGTTTGACCATTCACCCAATGGACAAGTTGTTGCCAATTTGGGGCTATTACAAATAGAGCTGCTGTGGGAATTCATGCATGTGTTTTTGGGTGAACACAAGTTTTCATTTCTCAAGGATAAACACCTGAGAGTACAATTGCTAGGTCAAATATTAATTGTGTGTTTTAATTTTTAAAGAAACTCTGGCCATTCTAGTTTGAACTTTAAACTCCCAACTCAAACACATCCAACACCTTTTATCCTGCTCTACTTTGATCTTGTCCACAGTATGTCACCTTCTAAAATACTGTACAATGGATTTGTTTGTTTATTAGATGTATTGTGTTTGATCTGTCTTCCCATCCCTCCCACTGTCATTCTGGGCTGGAGCAGGCACAGGAGCAGCGATGCGGGCACCCTGACCGGCCTCCTCCATCAGTGGAAAGCTTGCTGGGATCATGAGATCACACAAAGGCCAAATGCCCATCAACTGCATAATGCGGTTGTGGTGATAAGACAGACCCTGTGCACGAATTCTCCAGATGAAGCAGTGCACTATGTTTACAAGCAAACCACACTGAGTACAAAAACCAAATTAGTGCTATCCCAAAATAAAACGTACAGTGCAGGAAAGTCTTAACTCAGAAACTCTGTTGATTTATGATCTGGCCAAGCAGAGCTGCAATCCACGTAGACTCCCTCACCACCCTCCCCACTCAGTCCCAGGGGAGGGAGTCTTTTTGCAAATAAGCAGAAAGGATTCTAGTTAGAAACATTCAGAGAGCCCCAAAGGCAGGAGAATCAAGACAGGACTGTATTTCATGCTGAAAAGTGAAAACCAAATAAACAAAGCTGCCTGGCGTGGCACCTGGCCAGCTCAGCTGTGTAAGTGAACAGCAAAAACATTCCTCAGCTCTGTGGAAGCCCCTGGAAGAAATCCAGAACCTTGTTTACTTAGCCTGACTGGGGAGTTGTTGTTATTATTATCATTACCATGAATTCATTTATTTCTTAATGCAATGGTTTCTTTCATTTTCAATGTTTGTCTTACATTTGTACTGATTAGGTGAATGCTGGAAGAAATAATGAAATAGTCCTGTCAAATAATGCTCTGGCTGACTCAAAGTGGAAATGTTTATAGTGTTCCCGTTAACACCAGATGATGTCAGCCTGACTATTGTGCTGCTTTTTCAAAAACACACAGGGCTGAAAAAACCCTCACAAACAATCCAAAATGAGTCCAGGTTTTCTCCATAAACACCTTCCTCTGGATTTTGGCGCTGGCAGCAAAACTCACGAGGATATGGGGAGTGCGGTGACTCTGAATGTTGGGAACTCACGTGTCCCGTCATCTTAAGCGTCATCCAGAGAGATGACTTGTGGGTGTCTATTTATAAGCACCACCTGTGTCCCCTCCCAGCCTGGCTCTATGCTTTGATTCCTGTGACTCCTGTGCCCCACTTGTCTTCCTGACCCTTTTTTCTCCTCCACTTTATCCTTCCTTATCTTCCCTCTTCACCCCAAACCCAAAGGTAAACCAACTAAAACAACTGGGCCTCAGCATCCATTATGGAAATATAGCTTCACTTGTGGTGCCATACAACTGCCACCCTCAGCCGGGAACCACAACTCCCCGGCCCACAGGCCCTCCGCCCTGGACAACTGGGAGCCGGAGAGGGAGTGATGTGTGCCAGGGGGCAGTTTTCAATGTTCTTCTCCAAGCAGAGACCAGCCCACTCCTGCCCAGACCCACTCCATACCAGCTTCATCGAGACTCTGTTCTGGATGCCCTGGGCTTCCTGAGTGCCCCAGAGGACCACGGGAACCACGGGAGATAATTACTGTGGTCTCCACAGTGTCCTGGGAGGAGTATGGGGGCCTGTGGAAGGAGCTTTCATTGCAGGCTTCAGTGCGATCTCTAGGGAAGATTTTCCACTTATGGGAGAAAAGCAGAACCAATGTTTAGAGAGTCTTCAAAAACTAAACTATAAATACTCAGTGAGCACTGAAGACCATGGAGGGGAGAAAGGCAGGTACCTGCCCAGGCCTGCAGCCCTGGGTCAAGGAAGCAGAGCAGGGACCATTGTCCTCAGAATCAGAGGCCCCTGAGCCTGAATGCCCGGGCCAGGTCATACTGGGCCAATCTCATAGTTCTGGAGGCTAGAAATCCAAGATCAAGGTTTGTCAGGGTCGGTTTCTGGAGAGGACTCTCCCTGGCTTGCCAACAGCTAACTTCTCACCATGCCCTCATGTGGCCTTTCCTCAGTGTATGCACCCAGAGGCAGAGACAGTGCGTGCATGCTTTCTGGTGTTTCCTCCTAGAAGGACATTAATTCTATGGGATCACGGCCCCACCCTTGTGACTTCACGTAACCTTAATGACCTCTTTATAGGCCCCATCTCCAAAT